>NW_026623241.1:4539694-4656921 GCF_030028575.1 Malurus melanocephalus | reverse complement strand
ATTGCTCATTGATCTGTATTTGAAATACTTTGTTTTCTCTGAGACTTATGAATTAAATCTGTTTCAATAGATTTGGTTTATCAAAGCTGTGGCTTTTGTGGAAGCCATGCTCTTACGTGAAGATTTGCTTCCAATAAYAGCATTTTCATTTAGAAGGTGACAGGATAAGAAAAATGCTAGAAACCATTGTGATTCCTGTTGTTTCATGAGATAATCTAGAGGTAAAAACTTTCCTAAGTGTTTAAAGCTTTGCATATATATGATACTTAGGATGTGCAAGGTCCTGTTCCTATGCTTCTCTGTCCTGTCTGACTCTCTGTTAACCTAGATGCTGAAGTAAATTGTAAAGGGCAGCTTCATCACACTGTGGTCTTTCATCTCTGAGTGTTTTTCTGGAGGTAGTGTAGCTGGAGCAGTAATACTTATGTAACTTCATGCCCAGTGAACACAGAGACTTTAGGGACTGCACACTGATTTTGCCCTTGTTGACAATTGTGTGAAAATTACAAAGGGAGAAAAAGTAGTACATTAGGGTCGATTATTAAATCATCAGCATATTGTTAGCTATTTTAATACAGTTTGGATTTGAACCATGAATTCAAAGGATTCAAACAGGGCCTGTTGGATTACAGTTAATCTGGTACCGTAGTTAGTATTTATATCTTCTAACTGTGTTCAGTCAACTTTAAAAGCATATCTGAAATTAGGGGTGGAATAATATTTGTTTTAATAATTTGAGATAAATATATTCTCTTACTAAATTGCACTGAGCTCAGATTAATAGGTAGTTTCAACTGTTATTTTTATATTTGTTCTTAAAATCTAGGCACCTAAAGCTGTTTGAAATCTTGGTGTGGGTAAACATTATACAATTGCCCTGTGAAAGACTTCTGATTGACTAGRTTTGCCTTCTGGGTTACAAATTCAATAGCTGTTGTACCTTAGTTTTGGTGTCCTTTCAGTGTGAGGGACAATGTCCAGTGTCTGTGATCTGAGTCTCCCTATTGTCCTTTGTCACAGGTTGCGGAGATGGTACAGTCCCCTCTTGTGCTGCTGCTGCTGGCAGATAGAGTTTGAGAGGGCGTGATTCCAGTGGCTGCTGCGCTGACTGTTCAATGTTTCAAACCCATCCAAGGAAGTAACRCTCTCCTCTTCGGGGAGGCTGTAAAATGCATGTTATGAATTGTCTCTCCTTGGTCAATGATAAAGAAAATGGGGCTCTTCCAGTTGCGACGGGATTAATGAGTGAGGATACGACGCCTGCGCCTCAACTTTCTCAGCCTGCAGCATCGCCGCCCCCCGCACCATGTCCCCTCACAGGGGCTCCCCCAGCCCCTCCGCTCCCCCTGGGAATGCCACCCCCACCACCACCCCCTCCTCCG
The DNA here is from genome assembly GCF_030028575.1 of Malurus melanocephalus. Classification (NCBI taxonomy): domain Eukaryota; kingdom Metazoa; phylum Chordata; class Aves; order Passeriformes; family Maluridae; genus Malurus; species Malurus melanocephalus. The sequence goes on along the minus strand of NW_026623241.1, from coordinate 4,655,539 downwards.
CTGCCTGCCCCGAGCATACCTCTGCCTCCACAGCTGGTAAATGGGCACGACAGCCACGGCAAAAAAAAACGAATGCGGAGCTTTTTCTGGAAAACTATCCCCGAAGAACAAGTCCGCGGTAAAAACAATATCTGGACAATTGCTGCAAGACCACAGTATCAGATTGATACAAAGACAATTGAGGAACTTTTTGGGCAGCAGGAAGAAGCCAAGCCCCAGGACTCCCGAAAACGATCTTTAAAGTCTTCATTTAAAGAGACTAAAGAGGAGGTAAGAGTTAAAGTAAAACCTCTTTTTTTACATAATGCTGTAGGAGTTCATGTGAATTCTGCCTCGCCTTTGTCTCTTTCTCTGTCATGTTTCATCCTTACGGCAAATTTGTCTTGATTCAAAGGAGAGGGGAGCGATGGGAAACATAAACGCTTTGTTCTTAGTGGCACATATTTGTTTTTCAAAGAGCTAACTGTGTTTTATTATTTTAACTTGCTAAGTGTTGTGATTTGATCACCTGTTAAAATAAATATGAATAAGTGGAGGGAGCATCTGTATTTACTCATGTTGGATCGCCCTTGAGTTTGCAGTATGGAACACAATTGTATTGTCTCTTCAGCTCTTCCCCTGTGTGTTTGATGCAAACAAGGTGTTGTACATGCAAACGTGTACCAGGCAGGAGAAAAGAGAGTTCCATTTCAAGGGTTAATGCTGTATATGCCCACAATACCCTAGAGACATCAGGAAGGGACATGCCAGTGTGACAGCAAGGATGTGGAACATAATATAGTGATAAGGGAATTGGTAATTTTATAATTTTTGTTTCCACTTTCATAAACATGACTTTCCTGCCAAGGAAAACTTTATTTCATCTACCCTGCTTTTTCTGGACAGGAAGATAACCTTCCTAGAAGGTCCGAAGATTGCCATTGATTTCTCTTCTGGTGGTGAGAAATAYTCTGTACCAAGTGCTCTCAGGTTCAGACACTCTCCAGGGAACTGATAAGTAGCTTTTCTAGTTCTTAAATCCTCATTTATAGACAGCCTCTTTGTGAAGCCTGAATTGAATTGTCTCAAGTGATCTTTCTCTGAAGTAATTGGAGGGCTGAAATGCAGATTTAATCACTGGTGTGTGTCTACATACATGTTGGCTTGTAAAAAAATACAGAGAGCAGGGCGTTAAGAGCTGTAACAGTGCATCAATTTTTAGTGAGAAAATAGGSATGTGAAGTTTCTGATATCTCACAAGACTCAGGAGATATCAGAATAAGATCAGAAGGGACAAGACGAGAAACCAATGTACTGATAGCATGCATGTTGAACATATTGAAATTAAAGGTTTAAAAAGTCATGTGTATTGCAGGCTCTGAAACCCWGACATCGGGAAGTAGTAATTGGGGCGATCATCAGAGGTAGTCATTAACCTCAGTGCTGTTTTCAGGCTATGTTCATCTTTGAATCAGGAGTGTAGTGAGTGGACTTCCTGTGCTGTGTACAGATGTACAGAGTTCTGGCCTCCTCTGTTTCCTCAGAAGCTCCCCCTTTCAGGACTGTGATAAAGATCTAGTTTTAACAAATATTACAAGAAGTTTCATAAACTGAATGTGGTCCATGGTGTGCAGTAGGGGTCAGAGAAAACCCCAGTGTGCTGCAGAATTCGTGCAGTGTTAGAGGTTAAAATCAGAGGCCTGCAAAACCAGGGATTCTCCAAGATAGAGTGCCTTGGAAACAACYGTACTATGAGTTACTGTTTTTGTGTGTCTCTCTGGAGCTGATGTGGTGGTGCAGTGCATTTGCCTGTGCACCCTGGTTCAGGGCTCCCATGGTGACTTTGCACGTGGCAGGTGGTGAGGCAATAGGACTTGTCTCTGAGTGATGCCACTTAAGTGACAGAACRTTCAACTGGCTCGCTAAGCTTTGCTGAGCATGCTGCAGCAGTGTGTCAGACAGCGGTGAGCAATTTCTTATGTGTTAATGGACTTTGCAGTCCTATCTGCTTAGCAAGGAGGGAAGGAGATAATCCCGAGGAGTTGTGTGTTATTGGAAGTGCGGAAGCGCAGATACGCAGCAGTTCACGTGCCTAACCCGCTGCAGGCATGGTTCAGCAGGGGCTGGAGATGGGAGGCACAGGCCTTGTGAYTCCTGCTGCCGGTGCTGTCAGCTGCCATCGCTTGCTTTAGTGTGGGATGGTTATTCTCAGCTCACTCTGGTGAAATCTACAGGGGCTGACAGAGCTGGGGGCAGGCTGAGGTGTGCAGCATCAGTGTGACCTCGCAGAGAGTGCATTCTTGTGGGGCTGAGGGAACTCTAGTTCTGTTTGTGGCCATGTTGCTGCCCAGTAGGGACAGGTGGACAAGACATTTTGTGTTTCAGCACCTCTGTTCCTTTCATGTAAAATACAGTTGAATTTAGACAGTGCTTTATGGTTTAGCAATGAAAAATGTTTTTTGAAGTTTACATAGTGAAATTAATCTAGTTGGCRTAGTATATCAGCCATGAGTTTTCAAGATAACTTCAAGTGCATAAACTCAACTTTTGCTTCGATCCAAATCTGAAAAAGCAGTACGTGTCCGAAGTGCTATACAGAAATGCATGACCAGAGAATGCTCTGTTGTCACTGTGGGGTCCCTCTTGGTGTAGTGGTGTAGCTTCAGTGGCTGTGGTGGAGAGTTACTCATCAGCCAGTGTTGAGGGCACAGCTCCAGAGACTGTGGAGGAGATTTGGGGTTTCATACCTTTGCCAGAGATCACTGCTGATTATGCAATAATGAGCAGTTTTGGTAAAAGTTCTACACATGTAAGAGCTTACAACACTGCATATCCTTTTAATTCCTCCCTCGACAGTGTTTGATACAGGGAATTTAGATGTAACATTGTCATTATAACAGAAGTCCCTTTTGAGGTTTGAGTCGAACTCCTACAGCAAATGCTTTTCTTTTTGTAAACAATCCCTCACCAAACCCTTAGGAGATTAATTAGCATGTTTCCTTGAGTAAAGGCTTAATTTGCCCTATGGTTCCATGTAATTTGAGCCTCTGAAAAATAAGGAGTGTAGAGTTAAGTTTATATGCCAATTTACTTTCCCTGTCCTTCAGTGGTGTCCCAGTGTAGCACGACAGGCTATGGTTAGCCTGGCAGCGGAGTGGGCAGAACAGCTTCTTGTCAGCCAGAGGAACTGGTCTTGCCTTCTCCTTCAAACTGTGCCTCTACTCCTGTCCCTCAACTCACTCCATCTGTTTGCTGGCTCTGGACAGATATTGGTTAATATAGTACAGATATTGCCTGCTCTGTAAACATGTTTAAGTAAGCAGCTCAGCAGAGTGCTGTGGGGTCCTTAATTTGTTTTCTACTGGAGTAGTTTTCTGCYCTTTCAGTGAGTTTTGATGACTTTGCCAAAGGGTGAAGTGAATTCCAGAACTTGTGCAAGGGGCTCAYGAGAGGAGGAGAGAGAAGGAAGGAGTGAACAGGATCTTTTTTGTCCCCTCTCCTAGAAATGCYCCCTCTTTGTTTTCCCTGTGCTGACTCTGATGCTCATTCCACCTTCTTGAGGGCTGATTCAACCTGTTAATCCAGCAAAGAACCAACAGCAAGAACCAAATGAGATGAGTACGAGTGCTTGCCTAAGGGAAGGAGCAAGCTGGGAACGTGACAAGAGAGGATGACACGGAGTGGGACAACCCTTTAGTAAGCTGTGAGGTTTGCTCTGCTGCACCYGTGACTCCAGGCATGGAGTGATAGGTAGTGTGTTGTAATATGAAGTGGAAGTTGAAACAAGAAGTTGTTTATATCCTTTCTAACCTTCAGCACCAAGCCTGAGCCACCAGGCTGTTCCATGCTTGCTGTAACTTGTAAACTGTATCCCACCATGTGAAAAACCATTGTTTTCGTGCAAATACCTACAATGTTTTGTTTCACCAATCTGTTACAAATATACTTCATCAAGTTTCTGTTCCTCATTGATTATTTCACAGCAAGAAACTCCTGTTGCATTTCTCCAGTCACTACAAAGTCAATTTTGATGTGGGTCATTTTGTGTCTCCCAGAACACACTTCTGAATCTTTTGTGTTAATTGCAAATTTGTGTTGGGGTTCAGGTAGATATCCTCTTACCATTGACCCAACTTCACTATGGTACTCAGGCTAATTTCCCCCTTCTCATAGCACCTTGAAAACAGTGAATATTTCTGTGGTGGATTAACATTAGTCGAACTGAAGCCTGCTATTGTGTGGTCTGTGCCTGCTACAGATTTTGGAAATATGCTTGGTTGAATACTCTAGTGATGAAAAGCAGATTCATGAGTGAATTTTTGTCCTTGGTTTCGAGATTGCACTGTTCATGAAGCAGAGGTGGCAAGTTTGTGGCATGAYGCTGTGCATGGCAAAGCGCAGGTATTGAGATGGTAGAAAGTATCTGAGAGAATTGTAGTATTTCCATTTTCAGAGAATAGAAGAAGATGAGAATGGAGAAAGCTCTCATGACTTTATCTGAAGTAAATCATAGGAAACCATATGAGAGGATTTTTTGCTATAGAGAATCTCAGTGAGATAGGAATGCCTGTTCTCAATTCCAGTCCTGTGTAACATTTTGAGTCAAGAAGTCCAAGGGRTATTACTGGTGGATAGCACTTTAAAAGCTCTTTGGTGGTGGACAGGGACTGAAACGTGTTGTGCTGGCAGCAGTGTTGACAACGTGTATGAACAGAAGATCGAAGAACACTGAGCAGAATTTAGRAAAAGCTGCAATAATGTTTAAAGGATAAAAAGCAACAGCAGGCATTGCTCTGCATGAGCAAAATCAAATGAAATCTCGGTGGAGAAGAGTAGACATTGTGAACAGATGTTCAGGCTGAGGCTATGAATCTAATATGCAACTGAATGTGAGATGAAGATAGTGTATTTGTGTGCAAGGAGTAGGAACTTGTATTTATGGAGTGTTGCCATGTTCCCCTTTTTGCCTCCTTGTGCTCCCATGTGGAAACTCCTTGAAGGTAGTTATGTAATGACAGTGTTTTCAAACACTTTTGATAAGGCTGAAGTAGACACACAAGGAAAGCTTGAAGTAGACACAAGGAAAGAATGTCTGAAAACTGAGACTTGTTCTGATTGTGTGTTAAACAAGAAATCAGAGGAAAAATAAGAGTRTAGTCATATACAGAACAAGAGATGTGGTAAAATCCTGGTACTTAGGAACAGCTATGACATTTTTATGTTGTGCTGATAAGATAAATGCAGCTGTATATGTTCCTATCTGTTGTTTTTTCTTCAAGGGAACATATTAAAAAAAAATTCTGTGATTTGTTTGAGATTGCACTGTAAATCTGAGCGGTGCCGTGGAAAACAAAGGTTTATTCAGCTGACGATCAGTCCTCTTCTAACAGTTTCTGACTGTGATTTAAAAAACGTACACAAGATTAACTCTGACTATGCTTAAAAMCCCCAAACAAACCAAAAGCCAAATGATGGTAAAGCTTATAGGCTTAAACTAGTACAGAGAAATCAGAGAATTAGGGGTGACCGGAGCAATTGGAGACTGGAGCTACAGTTAGAGAGGTCAGTGAGAGGTCCCTGCAGTAAAACATTTGAAAAAGATTAGATACTGCAGGGGGAGAGATAGTTGAACCTGTCCTGTGTTAAGGGGCTTTTCCTTAATGATCTGTTGGGGGCCTCTCAACTCTTAAGATAACAGGAGAATAAACCACAATCTGTCCCCTTATCTTTGCATGTGCTAAAACTGAAGGGTTTCAGGCTACCAATCATCTAATTAAAACTAATATGCTGATATTTCCTGTATTTGCTAGTCTTTGCTGTTTTCAGAAGAGAGGAAATTCCAGAATTTCAGTAAACTTTTCAATATGAGTCACTATTTTCAGCAGATGAGGAGGCTGTCTCCTGAGTGTATGTTGAGGATAGCCCATTAATCATACCAATATTTTCACTGTCACCAGCTGACTGCAGGCTAATTCAATTTCGTGACAATGCCAATGTTGCATTTATATATCTACTTCTAATCTGAGCACTGTAACAAAGGTCAAAATGCCTTTCCACTTGTCAAAACTGCAAACAGCATGCAAGTCCAACAGTAGTCTTTAACATCCATGTGTATTGAGYTCTTTTATTGTAGCAGTCAGGTGGAACTGTAAAGGTGAAACAATTCTCTTGTCCTTGTAAATCTCATGACTTTTGTAGCTGTTATCACCAAAATAGCTGTGGTAAAATTTTAACCTTAAGGACACGATTGGTTAAAACAGGGCAAACCTCTCAGGTTTAAACTTGTATGCTGTTACAGGAAGAAAAACTGGTATGAAAGAGGCACTTTGATGTAAATTTTTTTTTACTAAATTAGGGGAAAATATCTTTTTTTTTTTTTTCTCTGCCTAATCTTTAGAATTGTACATCTGAGGTGATACAGCAAATCAATTTTGAAATACAAACCTGGGAGAGACTGTTATTTTATCATGGATTTCTGTTTGATTTTAGGTAAAGCAAGCAGATTTGAACATTATCTGTTTCAGGATTTGATTCAATATCAACTTATCTTCCCCTGAATCAGTGTGGCTGTTAGGTGGCATGAATTAAATCAGTTACACACCTGACCTCTGCTTAAAARTCCCATCCTCACATTTATCACTAAACCTCTGATTTATGCGGGTTTTGGAGTGTGATGTGCACTCACTGTGGGGTCTTCAAATGCAATACAGTGTATTAGCKGATAAGCTACATTTTGCAAATGCAGGGTTATGAAATAAGCAAGAAGAATGTTTTTACTTTGTAATGAAACAGAAATATTGATTCCTTCCTTCCATGCATGTTGCTATGGAATTTTTTGCTTCACTTGGAGAAAGGTGATGAGCGTGCCTTTTATTTCCCTAGTAAAACTAGTTTTGCAGTATGTGAGCTTTGCTGATAAGAATTAACTGCATATTCATTTGGCCGGCGATTTAGTGGCAACTGCAAACAGTTATCTGTAGCAATTTAAGAAATTATGTGCATTATATGCTATTTTCTTAGGTATTGTTAGATTAATCTCTCTTGCTTTCTCTCTCAGATTTCCATTTTGGATGCAAAAAGAAGTATGAACATTGGGATATTTCTCAAACAATTCAAAAAGTAAGACWTCTTTGTAGTTCTCATGAAATATATACATTGTGCTCTGTTCCTTCTGTGGAACAGTTTTATGCAGTTTTGTCAAAAGTAATATGACATAAYTTGTTTTCTAATATGTTTAATTTTGAGTGCCTTTATGACTTAGTATCAAACATTTAGAGTTTGCTACTGTTTAACCAGTTGAAGTGGGTTTTCAGGTACGGTTAAAGGAAGCCCTTTTACCTCATGTAACACTGCATGTGAACTGCCTTTCACTGGCTTCCTCTCTTTAAAAAACAATTAGAAAGGGGCAATGTGGAGAACTTTGTTAAGTTTCATTGCTACCTGTATTCACTGACAGTGTTGCCCTTTGGTAAAGGCATCACTGAAAATGGTGTCAGAGCAGTGCTGCTGTGGGGAGAGATGCATCAACAACCTCTTTATAAGTCTGTTGAGTAGCCCAGGCATAATTTCTTCAATCTGTGTAACTGTTCGCCCTGCAAGTGTTAGAATTGTGTATGCTCAATTGTTTTTTCAAGGTCTGCCGAATCCATCATTGAAGATATTTATCATGGAAGAAGTCAGCCCTATGGTCCTGAACTGCTACATGAATTTCTTAAATTATTACCAGAAGCAGAGGAGGTAAATAATGGTTTTGCATGGAACTTAATTTTTGTAGGGCTCTGCTGACTGAGATTCCAAACTGAAGGTCTTTAAAAGAGGAATCCCAATGCCTTCGTGAGGCCAGATGATAGGAAACCACTGAGTGCAAATGTTTAATCTTCATTTGGCATGTGGTATTGAGGTCTCGGTGTAGTCAGTCCCTTCACATCAAGTAATTTCACCTGCTTTTAAGGAGTTGATAAGACATTTTTTGTTTTTATTATGTCCCTTTTGTCCTAGAGATGGCAAGACYTGAAACCTTCCTGTGTGCAGATAACTCTGCTGTGGGAAGGTCAGAAAATTTAGAATCAAAGTATATTGTAAGCAAACAAATTTCACTCCTTTGGCACCCTCCTCATGCTTCCCCATTGCAGTGCCTATGAGTTGAATATTGGCAGCCCTGTGCTGCTGCCTTTTTGCCTTCTGGTTCACTACTTACTTGGTGCATCTGGGATCTTTCTGTTCCTGAGCCTGGTCATTGGGTTTCAATGGGGCAGAAAGGCAGCTCCAATGTGCAGCACCCATGCTTACTGCTCAAAGGAGACGTGTTAGAAGGCATAGAATTATCGGTGCTTTCTCAGTGATGCTGTGATCACTGTATGACCAATACACAAGAGCAGCTCTCCCTCCTCCTAGTCTCAGACTTCAAGTCCATTCAAATGATTAAAGAGGTGAAGCCACATCAACTGACCTGGGAGCCCTGCTTAATGATGTACAGTTCCTTGCCTGCTCACTTCTGGCACTGACCCATTTGTATGTACTTGAGAGAACTGTAAACCACAAACCTGACAAAATTAGCATTAGAATTGCTCGAGTGCTTCACATCAAAGTGAGTGGCTGAGACTTGGGAAATTGCTAAGTTAAGGTCCACGTAGGGATCAACCTCAACTCATGCTTTACCACTTCAAGGTCATACTGTCAAAGCATTTTGTTTCCTCTGTGCAGCAGCAAATCTCAACTCCAGTCATCAGCAGAACACATTAGAGTCTTTTGCTGTCAAATTTATGACCCTAAATTGGGCTACCTTTGTAGAGAATCCTAAAAATTATGTTTTGTTATTATACTTGATTATTATATCTCTTAGAATTGGGGGGATATCAACAACTAGAAATGTAATTAATAAAAAAAAAATAAATGACAGTAGTTCAGGGACCTCAAAACTATTTCCTCTTCCCTCTTTGTTTGCATTTTAGTACATATTCCATTATGTAAACTGAATTTATCTCCTTCCCCTGAAAGTCAGACAGAGGAGAACAGTGGAGTACTAACTTGAAAGAGAGTGACTCCTAGTTAACTTCGTGTATAGCCAGAAAACTAGACTGAAAGAAAAGAATTTTTTTTCTTCTTTTCCTCTTTCTGGTTCAGATCTTATTATTTTATGACAAAAGCAGAAAATCTTTCAGATAGTGTAGTCTGTGTAATATAGCTGTTGTCATTCAGCTAGAATTGTAATGTAAATTGTTGAATTTTATCAGTTTTGTCTGCAATGCTCAACTAGATGCACTAGCTACCCAGTAGACACTGCTAAGAGTGAAAAGATGTGTTTATTTGACAACAGATTTGACGACAGGCCTGTGCCTCAAGATAGTGGGGCGAGAGAACTTAAAAGTGCTTTCAAGGTATCACTCAAGAAATTAATAKAAGGTATTCTGTTCTAATAGAAGATAAAGGAAATTAAGAAATTAAGAGGCATCAGACATGAGATTTGTTGCTGTTCCCAAGGGAAGGCTGGAAACAGGCTACTTTCCAGTATGCAGGTGTTTGTATTTAATTAATTCCATGCATCAGAAAAAGGAAAGAGTCCCTTTTTCTTTGCTAATCTAATAATTGTTTAACTTTTTGGATTTTTTCCCCTTGAGAGCTGGGTGGGTGGTGGCAGGCAAGACCAGGAGACAATACTTAATGTAAGGGACTGATGCTTCTGCTGATATGGGAAAATGTTTCCATGCCTTCATGCTTGATGTAGTCAAAGAGTAAGTGGGTCCAGTAACTCATTTACTGCAGTGGCTCCTAGAATTTTAGTGCAGGCAGTTAAAGAAACTGTTCTTTTTAGGAGCCTCTGAGCTTTTTGCTTTTTTCTTTTACACCATTGTTTCCCTAAATGTAGGTTCATAGTTCTCCTGCTATGTCACCCWACTGTTTCTCAGCTTATTGTCTGCCTCCTAGTCTGAATACCTTTCTCCTAGAATAGTGATTCACCATTTGCTAAGGGAAAGGCATCAGATACTTACAGCCCCACATACAAATAATCCAGAAACACTAGTACACCAGGTGAAGTGGTGTTATTTGTTCTGCTGTTCCCTCTTCTGTTTAATACTCCCTAATTTCTTTTTGTCATATCGTTTTGGCAAGCTGTCATGACACTGTCCTGTCCTTACACAATGTTGCACCKATCCTCAGCAAGGATTCCCTGGGATTGCCCTTGAGATACTTCCTGTTGTCCTTAAGACCTGCTTTGTTGTTGCAAGAGTTGAGAATTACTCAGAGCAGAGACTTAAAGCAGTCAGATCCTAAAAGGTTAGTGGCTATTTAGTTACCAGGGCAGACTGTCTTGGTGTAACCATGGGTGGGCTTCTGCAATTCCTTTTTATGCCCTTTTCAGCAGCTATTTACAGTCACATTTGCCAGTGGCACAGGTTTCTTGCAAGTTGGAATGAGACACAAGTGCCTTTTGCTAGGCTTGTGCTCTGCTGCAGTAACTGTGCTTTGAGATGTCTTCTGCTYTTTCTTTTCTGTTTTACCATAAATCTTACTTTGTAAAAGTGAAAAGAGGGAGAGGAATGCCATTCTTGGTCATGCTGTAGAAAGGGCAACTCTGGACTACTTTGTTTCTTCTTTTTTTACCAAGAAGTTTAAGTTTACAGTTTACCTAGTGTGAATGAACGCCAGCTTTGTACTCCGATCTTATCTTCTCTAGAAGTGTTGTGGTATACAGTCACATCACCTGAATGTGCTCCCAATCACTTGTTTRATGTTTGTAACAAATTTTACATCATTTCAATTCATAGTATCTCAGGCACTTGATGGTATTCCAACTTTTTGACAATAGAGGCTGYGTACTTGGGCTAACAAATACATTTAATATCTCTTGTCTTTAAAATTATTCTGTTTGYAGTATTGCAATGTGGCAGCTCTATTTACATGCAGAAATAGGTGTCAGTACTACTAATTTTCTAGCTTTTTTCTATGAAAAATCCCAAGAGCTATCAAAGCTGTTGAGATTTTTGCATGCAAATGGCAAAWACCAGCTCTTTATTGAATGTGTTTCTCAAACTGAATAAGATTATTATTGAAGTATTGGCACTGCTGTGAAGTCTTTCCTACAACTGAAAATGTTTGGGTATTTTCAAATGTTTAATTTGAAAAACTTGAGAAATATGTGAAGCTGGTCATCATGGAGCTTGCTGCAAGGCTCCACTCAGTGTTTTGTACAGGGCTGTCTGTTGGTGTGTGGCCTGGCCACTATACAGAGGTTAGAAAAAAGGCCAAGCAAATGCATAAAAATTCTYAGTACATTAACAAGTAGGATAAGTTCCCTAATTTTGTCTAAGCCATCTGAGAAGACCTGCTGTACTGTACTTAGCAGTTTGTAAGGAGAAAGAAACACCTGTTTGGAATCTCTTCTGCTTCRTCCCTTTTTTCAGTTTGGTTTTTTTACAGGGAACCTCGACAGAAGGAATGATTTTCTCTGCTGTATCACTTCTGAAAAGATTCCTAGCTGTATCTGAATGATAGCCTGTTGAAATGGCTGACAGCTTTCATTTACTGGCATCCTGACTAAAGCAGAGAAGAAGCTTTTAGCTGCTTTTATGTGCATGTCATTGCACTCTTCAGCAGGCCCAGACTGGTAAAAGTTGAGGGAGTCCAGTGTTTAACGAGCTAGAATAGCCAGAATTTGTTCTTTAAATACATACAGAAGAGAGCATATCATGCTGGCAATCAGCTCAACCACACACATGCACGCCCAGGTTATCAACACAATGTCTTAACTTCCTTTATGATGTCTCAAGCCTGTCCTTTGCTCGTCTACTCTCATTTCAAACCCTGGTCATCCGTCACCTGCTTTACTGGAACTGTTTCTGTCAGCTCTACCCTTTTCAAGTCCGTAGTTAACTGCCCCCTCCTTTCCTCAGCCCATGCTTTATAGGGCTGGCTGTCCTTCAGAACTTTCATCTCCTGCTTCCATTTTTGCTCTCTATGATTACCTGCAGGTTTTTCTCCATTTCTTTTTATCATCTGCTGATAGTGGTTTGCCACTGCCCAGGCATGTGCCCCATGGTGTCTCACTGCCTCATACATCAGYTGCTTTCCCACATGTCTTTGCAGTTGGATTCTACTGCAGTGCATTTTGGGGCTTAAGTATTTTTTAACTGTTTTTCATTAGTGCCCTGGATATTTGCAGTAATAAGGAAATGTTAAWTTTYTTTTWWAAAAATTATTCCTCTTCTTCAAGTATCCTACATAGAGACAAGATCCTGTAAGATACCTGTTTTATGCCATAAAGTAAAACCCCACTCTAAGTGCTACTGTTAGCTCAAAAATTACCAAGAACTTGAACAGAGTAGCTTTCCTGTCTGCAGGTTATAATGACATACTTGCAGTGGGCATCTCTGCTGCAGTTGTTCACAAATGAAATCAAAGATCAGGCTTTCTATGTTTCATAACTGTTCTTAAAATTAAACCAATTACATATGTGAGAACCTTGTGTATCTRAAATCAGATTTAGTGTGCATGGGCATGCATGGACAGTGCAAATGCATATTCCATATACAAATATAATGAAAAATTAAATTAGTAGCTCTGCACCCAATTTGAGTAATACAGACCTCAGCATACAATGTAATTATGCTCTCTTGCATATAAACATTACACTGCCATATCTTGGTACATGGCTGCCTACTCTTGTGGAAAAGTTTTGYTGTGCTTGAAGAGAGGAGGTCAAGGCCAGAACTGATAGGGTTACTCATTGTAATTTTATAATAAGCCACATTTTTTAGCTCTGTTGTGTTCTCAGACTAATTATAAACCTATCTACTATATCTGTTAACATGATTAATAATGAACATTGTTGCCAATCCCCATAGTTTCTTTGCAGCTCCTGGCTGCATTTGGTATTTGAATTTGGCTGCCACTTCTGGGAGCCATCAGAGAATCTCAGTTTTCTTTGGGAAGACTTGGACAACATGGCAGCCAAAAGTCCTATGGGACTAGAGGCTGTCCTGTGGGATTTTGAATAGTCTCCAGTAGAATGTGTAATGACAGACAATCAAAAATGTGTTCCAGTAATTTTTAGCTTTGGGATTCAGAAGTTGTATTTTTATATTTTTTTTATAGATAATGTTGATAAAGCCAAATACCTTTTTGGTTTTCTTCACAATGGGAATTATTTTTCAATTATGAAATTTGTAATAAAGAGGGAACACAAAATAATTACTGTCCTATTCTTACCTTAGCTATTTCCCAGACGGTTTACTATTTTAAGGCCAAATTAACAGACAGTTTAGTTTTCTATGTGAAAAACTTAATACATGTRTGGAGAACCAGGCTGTATTTGCTGAATTCTGGGGGCAAAAGGATCTTATAACTCTGTCGTGCTCCTGTTTTGTCTGTTTGTGGAATGGATCGCTGTTCTCCACCATCCTTGGGTTTTGGGCTTCTCGCGTGTGCTGCCTTGGTGGTTCTTGCAGGTTATTTTGGATATCCAAGGAAAAGGCAGTGGGGGACAAGGTGGTTGATGTAGGCTGGGGAAAGTGTAATCAGGTGCTGAGCTCATCTTTGTTTTAAGTCTGATTGCACAGACTTTCTTTCGGGTTGATATTGCCCAAAGCTTTTTGCATAGTGACGTTCACACCCCATCCTACCCATCAGAAGGCAGCCTCCTCAGTGTCTTCTCTGGTGCATATTTAGAAATGTTCCTCCTCTGAATTAAATCTCGTGTTTAGTACTCCCTTGAACAACTCAAGGCATTTTTCTAGTAGGTGACAAGAAAGAGGATTTCATCCACTAAAATTCCACATAGTAAACATTGATTGCTATTTACTGTCAAAAGTATATTTATGTGCAGTACTGGCAGCATAAATAAGTTAATATTCCTGTGAGTGTTTTAGGATCTCTTGTGGTTCACTTTTTGTACATTTAGGTCTTCAAATTGCATCTTCCTGTAATTATCTGTGGCTTATATGCTCTGATTTTGGTGAGGCGGCGTGGGGTATTTTTGGTGGGCTACTTTTCTTTCTTTCTCCCCTCTCTCCCATACCTGAATGCCTGTATCCTTTTCAGGCAACTCTGATATTTGCAAGATACTAAAATGAGGTTGGAGAATTTGCAGGTTCTTTTGTTCAGATTGCAGACTACTGGTTTTGGAATTGAAGAGCACCTGTAAAGACTAAGATAGTAGACATCTCCCACTCCCCACTTAATGATGTAGAAAAAGTGTTTATTTTGGGTTTGTTTCTTGCTCATTTAACACCTTAGAATTATCAGGAATGTCAAGTCTAGTCTTTCCTGTTTTTTTGTTGGCAGACTTCTTGAATTACTCAGTAAATTAGGAGTTTTCTCAGGCCTAAAAAATAGATATGCTGTTTGTCTTTAGAAGGAGCTTTAGTGTGAGTGTTTTGAGTTAAATCAGGGGCTGACATTCTTAGGAAATGGAGTTAGATTGCCTGATAAAAATTGCTCTCTGATTAGCAGTTCTCTTTGCTAGTATAAATTTTTGTTAGTTTTTTTTTCTGTTCATTTGTTTGTTGATGTGTTTTTTAATTTGAAAAGTAATCATTTTCTATTTGTTTTTTTTTTTTTTTTTGTTTTCTCTTTCTTAATGTTGTTTTCTCAACATTTCTATTTTTTATGACTGGAAAAAAATGGGAATAAAGCAGAAAAAAAGCTGTTAAAAGAATCTTTTTCCTCTGCTAGTTCAGAACCCTGTTAGCATAGCATATTTGTTTTCCATTACAGATCAGTTGCTTTTTTTACTGTTGAAGCAGAAAAATAACTAAGTGATTAATTTGTAGGCTGATTCTTAAAAAACAGCCTTCAGGATATCTTGCTAAATCGTGGCAGTGGGGTAACTGCTGATGCTCTGATGCAGTGCCCCTCTCTCCAGTAGCTCAATATGCTTTCTAGAACTGAAGGCCATCTGTGTAGATGTGGCTGTGAATGGGCTTTAAGTGTAGTTTTACAYAAAGGAAGGATAAGGGGCTGGTGTGTAAATCAGTGGCAACACATGACTGCTGCTGGGTGGGAACTAGTTGGTTGAATGAAGAAATAATGCAACTGGGAGTGAGCTCTGCTTTTGGACACAGTTGCTGTGTTGGAAGATGTGGAAGAAATTCCAGTTATGCTTAAGCATATGTGCATGTATTTTTCAGTTCTTCTCTATAAACAAATAGTAAGTATGTGGGTGGATCAGTGGCTTYCAGATCATGCAAATATATGGATTTTGGTGGAGCTGGGAAGGAACATTAACAGTATGAATGCAGTGGTATTTCCTTTGCATGTAAATGGTGTCCTCAGAGTACTGAGAGTATGGACAACAAATTACTTAAAATGTAAGATTGCATTTATCTTTAAAGTATTTCATATGTATAAAAAAAATACAAACYCAAGATCATGAAATTTATCCCTTAAGAGCATTTTAGGGGAAATGGTTGAAACAAGTATCTTGAAAAAGACCCATAACTTAAAGTTTAGTTGCATTGTGCCAAAAAGATCAAGGCAGTCCTGTGCTCAATACTGTGAACACAGTTAAATTATGCTCAAGTATACATCACAGTTGTTGAAGAATTGAGGGTTATTTTTCAGATCATCATCAGTATCCTAAACAGTGATGAAAGCARTCATTAATCAGAAATCAAAATCACCAATCAGAATGATGGCATCATGTTTTTTTCTGGTGGACTGTGTGGTTAGTTTTTTGGGAGAAGAGTGATGTTATTTTTTAAATTTTTCTTTGTTGTTGGGCTATTTGCAAATTACAGGARCTTGGGACAGTGAAGCCATTCAGTCACTAGGTGGACTTTCCAATGCCTTCTGTTAAATTTACTGCTTTTCAAGTTGTTGCCTTCCAAAATCAAGTTAATCTCAATCTTTGATAAAATCCTTTGCTAGTGTTTTTTTCTCTTTTTTAGGTAAAGAAATTAAAAGCCTTTGATGGAGATGTATCAAAACTGTCTCAAGCTGATTCCTTCATGTATTTACTAATCCGGGTGCCAAAGTAAGGAGTTAGTAGGTTTATTCTGTTTATGATAAGTGTCCTTTTTTGGCTGTCATTCTAAACCTGTTTGTGTACTCCAGCTACGCTCTTAGGATTGAAGCTATGGTGTTGGAGAGGGAGTTCTCACCCTCCTGTACTTCTCTGCAGGATGACATGAAAATTATAAGACGGGCAACAAAAGGTAATTAAATATGTTGGGACATGCCTAATACTCTTGTTTTTGTTAGCATGTTAATTAGTCTGCATTACGAAGACCAGAGCTTGAATTTCAGGTACCTTAGCTATTAAAAGGAAGCTAACTCCCCTCTGACAAATGCCATCAGGGTGTGCCTGGTGAATCTTTGCTTCCAAAATCAAAAATTTGAAGACTTTGAATAGACTAGCAATGAATTCATGTGCAAATCCTGTGAGCAGTATATCTTAAACTGACAGAAGCAAAGGTGTCATTGACTGAAGTAGGGCATCATCTTCTGAGCACAGTTTGCTCATTCCTGCACTGCTCTCCCTCTGATGGAATGTAATTTATACATCTCTCTGCTCATTCTATCAGAGGTCCAATGACTGTATTTTCTAAATTTCTCTATATGCCATTCCTTTCTGAGGTGGCAGTATTGATAGGTTAAAATCTTCATTGTAGAGAATACTGTTGCTATTCCTTTGTTTTCTGTTTTTGTTCTCTCAGTTTCTCTACACACCTGTTTTGTTCTTTACATTTTGAACAAATTTTGAACTGCTGCTGCAGCTGGCTGTCGTAATGTAATGTGCTGTCTTCTACTCTGCAGGAAAATAGCTGATTTCCTGGTTTCAGTTAAAYATTAATGCTGACCCTTTACAGCATCTTGAGTGTCTCTTTATCATGTTCCTCAATATGAAATTCCTATTTCATGTTGGAATTTTTTTTACAGGCTACTAGATCACTATGTAGACTGCTTCTAGTGGTATAAAAAGGTGCAGTAAGTAAAATACTCAACTATGGGCATGGTTGATTAGAATAGTCCTTTCAAGTGAAAGCAAAGGAAAGAAAGGTTTTTCCCACCAGTGAGGATGAACTTGTCCTTGACTCAGGAAACTGTGCTGTATTTTAGGATTAAGTCTGAGTTTGGCCTTTTATTAGTATCTCTTTCAAATCATTGTTCTTTGTGTTTTGAGCAACAGACATATTGAGGGAATATGTTACATATAAAAGCAGCCGCGCCTTAATGTCCTTCGTGTCCTTCACTCAGGACATATGTAAACTGCTGAATTAATTCCCTCCAGAGAGGAGACACTTTGGTCTCTAACTGCTGCATCAGGCCAGTCATGCAAATCACTGACTGGGCCTTCCCTGTTTTCAGTCCACTTTGTCATGTGCTCTTCTCCTTTTGGTCTTTTCACTTCAGGGTTTGTGGATAGCCTGCAGTTGTTTAGGAATTATGTCTCCTTTTCTATTGCTGCCTCCTAGATTTCTTTCCTGTAATTAAACTGAGAGAATATTTACTTCAGTTCTAATGCTGATAATCACTAGGGGTTAGGATGGTCTAAATGTCCTGGTGGATTCTCATCTAGCCTGCAAGTGGATGTATGTCACAGTGATGCAGGGCAGGCTCTTACCATGTGAAGTCTTCAGAAGTTGCCTTCTTGGCTTTGTGAAATTTGCTGTTCTCTTATTTATTCTGTCCTGGTTCTTCCTTCTTGCTCCTCACCTGTAGCTTGTTATATCAAAGGTTATTTAATTATTTCTGTGGGTTTTAGGCTGCCAGTACTGAAACACAAATGTGCAAGGRCTGTGAGCTTCCTAAATGATAGATTACTGTATTGTATTGAGCAGCTGAATGCAGGGTAAATTACAGAATGTGGACTTGGAAGCAAAATAGTTTTTAAAAGTATTTWCACTGCAATCAAAAAGATTTCAACATCTATTTCATTTATTAGTGTAAAATATAGTACCTCACGTTAAAAGCAGCTCATAATGATTTTCTTGCCAAATGGGCACTTGCAAATTTAGAGTTATTTGGTTTGCTGTGCCACATTTAATAGCTCTTCACAGTTTTGAATTTCTACATCTTACTTCTAAGGCAATCCCTCTGGTGCACATTTATTGGTTTTTGCACATACATTATATTATGCTCATATAGGGCTGGGTGAAAAGGTGTTTGAATTTAGAACACTACTGTGCATTTTGCAAAGAAATGAATATATGTACAAACCAGGAATGTGGTTATGATGGCTTATGTGATGGAAAAACTTTAAAAGGCGGTTTTATTCCATTTGACTCTTTTTCACACTGAATATAACTTTGTGCTAAATCATCTTTGATATGACAAGTAAAATAAATGCTGCTCTGAGTTGATGATCATACAGAAATAAAATGATGATTCATAGTGGGAGTGGGATAAGCAAGGAATATTTAAACATTGCCTGTTATCTTTTCAGGCCTTGTGGCCCAGTCTCCTAAAAAAAGAGTAATTGTTCAAAAGCCCGATCCTGGCAGATGGCAAATGGATCCTGCAGGGTGCAGAACACTTGCCTCACACTGAAATAATTAGTAGGTGGTGASGATACTTAACCACTTGCATGAGACACTTCACACACGGCAGGATTAGGCCCCARATGTTTCCTTAGCTGCTGGAGGTTGCCTTGGAAATACTACACTTGCTAAGTTAAAGTCTGAACATACACTTGAGGTTTGTCAATTGTACTTGTGAATTGGAATTATATAGTACCATTATTTTTCCCACGACCTCTGCAGTTTATTGCAGTTTCCTCTTAAATAAAAAAAAAGCTGGAGATGAAGAGGATCTTGGTAACTGACTACATTTCTAAACAAACAATTGTTAGACAGCAATTTTCTTGTGCCTTACAGAGTTAATGACCTGTGAGGAACTGCATTCCATATTGCACTTGGTCCTTCAGGCTGGGAATATTATGAATGCGGTAAGTGACATCCCAGAGGGAGATGGCTGGTGGACCATACTTCCTTGCTAGTATTGCCCTGCTCTGATGTCATGCCTCTGCTTCTCATTTGCTCTTTTGCAAATTGTTTCTTTTTAGGGAGGTTATGCTGGCAATGCTGTTGGATTTAAACTGTCGTCACTGCTCAAGTTGGCGGACACGAAAGCAAACAAACCTGGGATGACTCTGCTGCATTTTGTTGCTCTGGTATAGAAAAACTATTTTGCTGRTATAAGCAACTTTTACAAATACAGGTCTATTGATTGATTAATAGCAATRAAAGAGGCCATGTGCCTCAGAAAAAGCAGCTTTTTTACAGCTTTGATCTAATCTTCACCTTTCTTCTTCTACTATAAAACTCACCAAAAATTACCTCTACCTGGTCATCCTATCCAGAACCCATGGAAAGCTTGAGTTTTTACATCAYGTAAAAACTTGCCTTCATCAAACTCTTTCATTGTGGATTTTCTCTCATTGTCCCAAATTCTCACACTGTGGGAGGTGCTTATTTTGATCAATATTCTCTTAATCTTCCCATTGAATCTTTTAAGCACCCTTTTTGATAGYTTTTTTTTTTTTCTCCCTCGATGACTGATGTGTGCTTTTTATAACTGCTGCAGACTTTTTTCRAGCTGTTTTTCCTTTCCTTCAAACTTCTTGATTGTAGAAGAGAGAGAATTTAAATGCATCTATATGACTTTGGTTATCTGTGTACAAACTGGCTTAACAGATTTCCAGCTAGTAAACAGTAGGGTATTAATTGATGTTTGTGCAGGAAGCATCGTATCTGCTCAAACAGTGGCATCAGAAAATTGTTCTTTGCCTGACATTCCTTATTAATACATSTGGCTTATGTTCACTGGCAGAAGCAGCTGTCATTGTGCACTGCAAAATGGAAGCTGTTGTTTAAAGTCTCCAGTTCTGATCCCTGCCTTTCTTTAAGGGGTGTCCTCCATTCACTTGTGTTAGGATTGAATGGGAAGAAAAACAGTGCAGGAGAGAAACCTTTAAGTGCCCTCCCAGAAGCTTTAGAACTGCCAGACTTAGGGACTTTGGTGTGGTGGTGGAATGTTAATGGATTGTGTGTGTTTTGGTTTTGTTGTGTTTGTTTCAGGAAGCCCAAAAGAAAGATGCTGCTCTTCTCAACTTTTCAGAAAAAATTAGGAGTGTTCATGATGCCGCCAGGTGAGTTAAAAGAAAACTGAGAACTTATGGTTATACTGTGACTTGGAATTTTCTCATTTGTGAAGCAATGAGGCTTATTCAGGAAAGTCTTGGCACAAAAACAGATCTTTACAAATGTTTACTGTAGCTTTGAGGTCTTCATTTCCATTTACTAGCAGAAGTATGCCTGCAATGTGCCTTCAGGTATGAGGTTTTTTTTATTACCTGATATCCGTATGTTTTCASTAATTCTTTCTCTGTCAAATACATGTGCCTGTTCATTACTTTTAAGGGATTGAACTAAAAGTATGTTACTGGTTTTCCTTAAACCAGTTTTCATCAGTCCCTGAACAGGCTACAATACTTTTCCAAATCTGGTAYCAGGAACAGGTGCCAGCCCTGCTTTGCTTTGATGCTTTTTGAGGTTTCATTTGCTTCTCCATTGCTGTTTTGGATGGAAAATCTGAAGGGTTTGTGACTCTGCATTTTTTCAGCTTGAAATCTTAAGCTGCATGGTTTTAAGCTGAACCTGATTCATACCTCAGTGTGGGACAGTGTGATCTAAATCTGAAACCTGGAAACTAGCASTGCTGAAGTTCTGTTCCCAGTTTTGCTACTTCCTTACTCTTGAGCTTAGGGCGATCTATTTACATTCTTTCCCCAGCTGCAAAATTGATCCATTTTCTTAGATCTGATGGAGGGTTAAGTAATGTCTGTGAACGACTGAAATCTTCTGAGGAAAGGAGTGGCCATGGAGTTAATCAGAAAATTTTTGAGGGACCACCTGTGTGGCTCTCTGCCATCCAACCCACACACCTTTTTGGCAGTTTGCCRTGTGGCCTGCTGGGGAATGTAGCTTTCCTCAGCATCCAAGCCCCCTGGCAAACAGGAGAGGAACAGGCAGAATCCCAAATTTGGTCATATTTATTTTCTAACCACTTCGTTCTTTGATCACATTTGTTAGCGCTGCAAGTCTTCTGTTGTAACTCTTGCTGAAGTCTATTCAGGGAGTGCACTCTGTACAGGAAAATGAAACAAAATGAAGTGTGTGCCTCACCACTGGGCATAAGGAAGGTCTTTAGAAATAACTGTCATGTACAAGTTGCTCATAAATCTTCCCAATTGGAGCATGTTAAAACAACTACCATTATGTTCTTTATTTTTTGTTGTCTTGCCTTCTTTACTTGTAGGCCATCCKCTTCCTCCTTCACAGGCAGAAAAATGTAGCCTGTATTTTCGACTCTTTTCTTAGTTGCAAAACCACTCCTGTTTTCCCAGAACAGGGAACTAAACTTTGCAGATGAAGGAAGCAGAGAAAAACCAGCACACATTGTATTCTTGTGTGTACTGACAAACTTTTGCATGTGTCACCATCTGCTGCCATGTGCATTTCGATCAGTCTGCTRCAAATTCTTCACCTTTACTGTTTGAAAGTCATGCTGCTGGTGGAACAACCTTAGTTAGGAGCACGTGTACAATTGTTAATTCTTATCATTTGGGAAACTGTAGTGCTTCAATTCCTAGGCAAAACTTAGTTCTCTKGTGAAGGAAATGCCATTGGTTTAGAAGGATTTACCCTTGAAGTGTCTGAGAGGTTTAGGTGGGTACTCCTGTTATATGGAATGTGGGTCTCGCAGGAGAATGTTTAGATTACACCAGATTCAAGCTCTTTCCTGTGATCTTCATTTTCTGAGTTCCCTTTTCACAGGAGTAGCTCTGCTGCTGGTATATAGTAGAAGGATGAAATATTACAGTTGCTGGGTTGAGGCTGTGTAAGTTGCAGTGCTGTGTAGATTGCATTGCTTGTGACTACTTAGAAGAGTGCAATTTTGTGATGCCAAATTCTACTGCCAAAATCAGTAGCCCTGGCTGACAGTCTCCTGTGGCCCCCTTTTTGTGGTAGCTCCTGCATTCAGTCATGTAATCAGTTGGACCAAGCAAAGGATCCATCTGGAAGCAAACTGGCCTTTTCCTTTTCCTAGGTTAATTTTCAGTTCACAGATATGGCTGGCCAGCTGCTAGCTGAGTGCTAGCACAGACACCAGGAGGGAAAAGGAACGCCTGGTCAGAGGCAGGGAAGCATTGACCTTTCTAAGGTTAGGTGGGTAGGGTGGGTAGGACTGGCTGGAGTTAATCATGAAACCACACCCCATGGGAATCTTTTCAGGTTGCAAATAAGAAGAAAYGTGCTTATCTCTCTCCTAACTTTCAGTGTCTGCTCTGGAAAGATTTCCTGAACAGGCAGGTCTTGTTTGATAGCCAGTTTGCACCTCATGTAAAGCATCCACTTTTTAGCATGTTGTGCCTAACCTGTGGGCCACTCCTTCTCCTTCGATAAACATTATCTGTATATGCTATTTTTAGGTTATCCATTGATATTGTAGAAGCAGAGCTCCACTCGCTGTCTGTCAAGACAAAATCTGTTAAAGACAGCATCCGACGAGACCCAAAACTCTTTCACCAGATGGAAAGCTTTCTCCAGGTTTGTAGGATCTCCGTGTTAACGTGTTACTGTCRCCTGAATACAGCAGCATTCCTCAGCTGAATGTAATTTGTGTGGACACGTTAATAAACAGAAGCATTGTTTTAATATGCCTGCCCTGTCAGTGGTACAAAGGTGTTCCAGCCTCATGCTGTTTGTCAAGCGAGAGAGTTGGAAGGACTGTGTTTTTACAGGGAGGGATACTGAGTGTACATTGCCTAGGGCTTGTTAGGCAAGCGTGTTTAATGCGTGCGAAATTACTGATGAGGATCTGTAGTTAAAATATAAGACAATTTGGAGTGGTCTCTGGTCTTGTACTTTGCAGCTACCCAAAATATATTGTCTGCATGTTATGTTATACTGGAGCACATCAGTTATAGCTGAAGCTGTGCTGTGTGTATGAATCTTGACTGCTGGGTGACTGAAGAGATATTGTTAGAAGCTGGAAGGTTAAAGGACTGTTTTCTCTACTAATTTACCCTTCGCACAGCGTGTCTTACTCAGAGCCATAACATTATTTCTGTGTGGATTCTCCTTTTTTTTTAAATGTAAGTACTGCAGTGACTTTACAGGCCTGGATGTATAGCACTTACCTTGGAAACAGAGTTCTTGGTATTTTCTGAGAATGGGGTGATGCCTGGAGAGATACACATTATACTTCAATTAAATATTTTTTTTCTGTTTCACACTATAGGTAATTCTTAAAAGTAAGAAGGCAGGTGTTGATCTGGAAGTTAACCCACCCTGATTTTCAACTTGCAAATGTAGTTAATAGTCCCTGCAGTTTTTCAGGAGATGAAAAGCTGATGAAAAAAGGGGCAGGTTAAGATTGAAATACCTGTCCTCATTCACTCTGAATTGTTGGCTTTTATCCATTGCACCCAGACTCTTTAATGTTATGTTTTAACATGTTTGGGATTTTAAAAAATTTAATAGCTGGTTTTATGTAACACTCCAACTTTGTTTAGGCYACATTCCAAAAGAAATGTTGGGAAAAAAATTTTACAAATGCATACCTTACATAAACACTTCCGGTTTTCATTTCTAAATTGCAGGTGATAACCAAGCTGATATAAATATCTGCTTTGATTATTTCACCCTTGTGAATAAATTTCTGAAATACRTGGGAGGAACTAATTTTTGATGTGTGCTCTTATCAGTTGTCCAGTTTATCCTTAGTCCGGGCTTTATTGTGGGCCTTTTTTTTTCCCCTTTTTTCCTTTTTCTTCTTAAGACTGGCAAGTCGTATTTGTTCCTATCCAACTGGTATAATTTTCCAAGTAACTTCCTGAAAGCAGGGTTGCATTAAGTGGTCACCAGTGCCTCCACCTGCATTTTCCCACCCCAGTGCTACATTATCAAATATATTTAGGTGACCATGAGTTAGAGAACAGATTTGACTGAAAAATTGACTTTTCTCCTCAGTTTACTTTGAGCTACAAGTGGCCTCAGATGTGAGTTTGTGCAAGAATAGAAGTGAATCATTGGTGATGCAGATAGAGGAGACAGGGACACCTGATCAAAATGTTTTAAGCAGTACTGCTGCTCCAAGTCTAATCACAGCCTTGTTCTCACTTCCTGAATCTTCTAYCTAATCTACTCCCATCCTGTCTGTATAGCTCCACATTTATGATTCAAAGTGTTACTTTATGGAAACATTTTCTGGATGTCTTAAAATATACCTATTTCCAGCAGTTCCTTATCTTTCAAGCATGACAACTTTTTTTGTTGTGATCTAGAGTCACCCTAGGAAGAAATTGATTTTTATGATGTGTATCCATGGATCAGTTCATGTGTGTTTTTTGAAAAGTGGGGAGGAGGAATTAATCCTTTATGYTTAGTTGAAGGTGGAAGGGGAAATGGGAAAATAAGGAATGAGGAACTTTTAAGAAGCTCCCAGGTAGTCTGTCAGTGTTAGAGTGCAGTCTTTGATTTTGCTCATCTAAAAATTAAAGTTCTAAGTTTGTTCAAGGGCTTTTGAACTTTTTCATGCTTTTTGTCCTACTCACTAGAAYGTACATTTTGATTGATCCATCTTTGCTGACCTTCTTTACTCAGTTAGCTGAAATGGCATGTTTCCTTTTGTTAATAGTTCTCCTTCAAAATGTTAGTTTCCTGGGCTCTGTAGCAACTTCTAGGTTGGAATATGAATTTCATAAGTTCCTAATATATACATGACCTGTTCTGACAATAATTTTCCTGTCTGGTTTATKTGTGTATGGTTTTTGCTACAGTTTGCTATAAGGCATCTAAAGGAGCTTGAACACCAGAAACGAGACTTGCAAAAGGAGGGAAATGCTCTCATTGATTTTTTCTGTGAAGACAAAGAAACTATGAAGTTGGATGAATGTTTCCAAATATTTAGGGACTTCTGCATAAGATTTAACACGGCTGTTAAGGTAAGAGCGTTGAATGAGATTCTCACACTTTTGAAATGGATATTGGCTCACATGAATTAAGTTGYTCTTCTTAAGGGGCATTTTATATCTTGTAGCATTTGATCTATTTGCTCGAATGGGTACAGAAAACTGAACTCCTGTGGGCATTTCTTGCCTGAAGCCAAGTGGGAAATGGTCCTTGTGCCCAGCTCAGTGAGCAGCCCTGCTGCTCTGCATRTTCTGTTTCAGGCGGGTGAGATCACTGAGATGATCCATCAGGGTTGTTCTTTGGCTTRCTCGTAAGCAGGCCCCTTCCTCCTCTATTGGTGAGGAGGTTGGTGACTGCCAAGCTGAGCTGTGAGACAGATTGCACAGACTTCCTGACTGTTGCTCGCTGTTCAGACCTTGGACTGGTAGTGCTGGGTTGTTGGAAAGGCCTTGAGGTGTGGCACGCCATTCCATGGATGTACCAGCCTGAATCCACACAGGCTCAGGTTCTCCACTGCCTTCCTTTACGTGACAAGAGACACTTTGCCAAGTAAAGTAAGGGCTGTGGATTCTACTTTGTCCTCTGAAATTATTTTTGCGGGTGAAAACTTAAGAAGTGAAACAGGCCCACGGCAGCAAGATACCCAATGTGAGCATTGATTCGCCAAGTACCCTGAATTGGTCTTGAATAATTCAGGAAATGTGCTAAGATGGAGGAGCAGTATTGACATTGATTACAGTTTTGGTGCAGCAAAGTTTGTCTATTGTTACAGATATTTCTAGGGTCTTTATAAATAGCACAAATTAGTTGGATCTGTGCCCTTATACAATCTGCATTTGGCAGTACTGGATTAAAGCTGTAGCTCAGAAAGAAGAGGACAATCTTGATTCATAGTGAGCTGACAGCATGTTCAGCTAATGTGCCTGTTGTACCATGAGCTTGCCTAACCTTTACCAGCTGAGACAGCATGTAGTTGCACACAGGTGAACATTGCACAAATATATAAAATCAAATGGTGATAGCTGTTGCAGCCTGTTTAGCAAGAGGYGACTTCATGCATATATGTTCAAATATTTGGGATTGAGGATTTTGTTCATGGTAACCTAATACAAGTGGTTGTTGAATATCTATGACTTTTGAGGTCCTCCCTCTGTAGTAAGCAGCTACACACTAAAAAATTACAAACTAGACTCTTGCTTGCAAATTTTGTAAATTGCTTAAATGCTGACTATGGATTGACCGTTGTTCCTACAAAATTAGCAGGACAATTTAGAATGAAGATGGCAGTTCTGACAAAAGAAAGTGATTTGTTGACAGCACATCAATAGTCTAAAAGGATGGCTTGTACCACAATGGCCATGTGCACATATTTCAAATGTTTAAACATTTTTTTGCAATTTTTTGACTGTCTAACTCTGTGCTTAAAATAATTTTTCATTTGAATAAAATCTCCTAAAGGATATTCTGGGTGAGGTTAAAATGTTCTTTTTCTAATATGGAATATGGTAATAATATCTGCAACTATTTTTAACCATTTATCTTCACAACRGGATATTTAAAGTTGAGCTTTAGCATTTGGCAAGAATTCATTCTGTAATTCCATATCTGTCAAAAAAAAACTCCCTGCCAAACATTTTTCCTGAAATGCAAGGTTTTTCTTTTTCCTTTCTTAGATGTTCAGGTTTCTTAGGTCTCTAATGCATCTTATCTTTCAGAGCCCAGTGTAGTCTCAAATCCACTTTAAGAGGGGTAGATTAATCCATTCATCACAAAGCATTAGGCTTGTGTTTACTGAAAGCTTTCAGGTGACTTTTTCTAGCTGTGCAGCTCTTCTGTTGTCACAACAACGRGAAGATCAAACTACACAGAGCTGTAGACAAATAGAGGTGTGATTTTTCTAAACAGTGTGTCATTGATGAGAACAGATTTAACAGCGTGCTGGAAAATAAYGTAATTTTTGAATCCTGTGTCAAGACTAGCTTCCCTTTTCTTTCTTTTGCTACAGCTGTACTAGCTGCAGCAAACCAGGTTCTTCATTACAGGAAGTAGCCCTGAAAGTTCAAACAAAGGGACAGCTAGATTAAATCTGAAGCCTTGAGGTACCAGTTAAAATGCTGATATTCACAGTAAATCACTGCTAATTATTTTAGTAAAAAGGTGTTACTGTGTTGTCTTTCAAATTCAAGCTACCTCTGCTATGGCTTCCTGAACCAAAATCCCTCAGTTTAGCTGCCAAAATCCCCATCCTATCCTGAGCAATGGCCAAACAACAGTGGCCAGTTTTTGAAACCAACAGTGATTATGAGATCCAAAATTGGAGTGCAACATTGATAGTCCTTGARTGGTGTCAGTTGATGTTTAAGTATTGTGAGGCATTGTATTAACTTTTCTGTTTGCTTTCATATGCAATTAAGCGATGCCTTTTCGCAAAATTTTCAATCTGTAATATTAGAGGAAAGTAGCACTGTGCAGAAATTGCACTTGATGAGGGACAATTGCAATTGCAGGTTGGAAGGACCACGTTGGCTGTGTGCCGGTCAGACAAGTTTGTGTTAAAATATGAATGTAATGATTAGGTAGAGGTTCACTCACCTGATAAAACTGCCACCTTTAAACTTAGTGAGGACTTGATGCTCTCCACCTTCCATCAGGAAATCTTTGACTCAACCAGAGAGGTTGGGCACTGGAACAGATCCCTATGGAAGTGGTCTCAGCACCAAGCCTGACAGAGTTCAAGAAGTGTTTGAACAATGCTCTCACACACCTGGGGTGACTGTTGGGGATGGATCCTGTCCAGGGCCAGGGGTTGAATTCRATGATCCCTGTGGGTCCCTTCCAACTCAGCTTTTTCTGTGATTCCAAGACATGACATCTGCTTGGGTTTGATGGGTCACACTGTTGGTCTTTGCACAGTCTGGTGCATTTTTTTTGCATATGCTGACCAGACGGATGTGTYGTCATTACTAATTATGCTGGGAGCTGCTTTCCATGGGTTAATGGTTGCAGGCTGTGGTTACCATGGTGATTTCATGTGTGCTTATGTGTTAGAGGTTGGGAGTGGGTGACAGCAGTAGGAGCAAACTTCAAGGGGAAGAAATAAAGGGAGAGGAAAAGGACTGTGTCTTGTTCTTATGCATAGGACATTATCCTCTGAGACATGTATTTGTGATTTGCCTCCTTCAGGAAAATAGGGAACGAGAGATCCAGGAAATTCATAGTCTGCAAAGGCAAAAGGAGCTGGAGGAGAAGCGTCGATCCTGGGCAGCTGGAGAGCTTGGGAGCTTTGGGCGGAGCAGCAGTGAAAATGATGTAGAGATGTTGACTAAAAACGGACTTGGAGAATTTCTTCCCTTTTTGCAGCAGAGGCCTCAAAGCCCTTTGTACAGAAACACAAATTCCAGACGCTCTCGACTTTCTTTGGGCATTACTGCAGATAGGGAGTTGCAGAGTTTCCTGGAAATCTCAAAAGACGAGGATCCAAACAAGTTTAACAGCCTTCCCCGTGCAAACATCCGACAAGCAAGACCAAACGTAGCCTGGACTGAATCCAAAGAAACAAGAGATCTCAACTTAAATACCTTGCACTTACACCAACAGTCTGAAATGGAAGTGAAAAGTGGTGGCCCAGTGCAGGTGCCTCCAGCTCAGCCCCGTCACCTCAGTGGCTCAGCTGCTCCTGGCTCCCATTACTCTCAGAGGAGCACCGACTACAACTTGCACAATTCCAACGTGTCCTGCGAGGAGTCCACAGATATAAACGCCCTGGCCCTTGCAATTGAGGAGCATGAGCTTGTTAAAGGGTTACGTAAGTTTGATATTCAAGGAGCAAAGCCTGCAGAGGATGCACCTTTAATGTATTTRGAGGATGCTGGTGGGACAGACCTGGAGACTCTAGATGATCTAAGCTTTCACTCCGTSAGCATTGCCGATGATGAGCTGCCTCCAGCTTGCAGAGGTTCCAGAGAGGCCCATGACCATCAAGCCAAGGCAGTGGGTTGCAAGAATGAAGCTTTGGAGGCCAGCAGCAGCAGCCCTATGTCTATGGATACAAGTGTGTCAGCAAGTAGGGAAGACGGGCCAGGGTGTTACATGTCAGATACCACGACTGATTGTTCTTTGACCTTGGACTCTGAAGAGGGAAATGATTTTAAATCAGCAGGCAATGAAATTAGAAGTGAGGCTGGCAAAGCATGCTCCTCTGGAAATGATGCTCAGCACAAGGCTAGATCTTTCTTCTCAAACCTGAATTCCACCTCTGACAAGGACCTGTCTCTTCACACTTCTACAAATGATAAGGATGATGTCGATAGCAAGCACGCCCTTCCTAAAGAAAAACCCATAAAAAATAAAGATCCAGCAGCACCAAAGGCAAACTCTCTAAAAGATCGATCTCCAAGCTCCRTAAAATCCAGTGGCACTCGCCCTGGCCACACAGCTCCTTCCAGACCTGTCAGAACTTTGAATGCCTCTGAGAATGAAAGTATGAGGAAAGTGGTGCCTATTTCTCGGTCAAACAGGGCACCAAGTAGTGTGAAAAAGCCAGAAGCCAAGCCAGCCCTCCGTGAAACCAGTACAGTGGAAAGTCGGCTGTCTCACCGCAGCTCTGTCCGAGGCACAATGGACACACAGCCAAGAAGTCCCTACAGGCACAGCATGTCAGTAGAAGAGCCAAAGTTACGGAGGAACACTGTCACCTCAAGCAGTGCTCATTTTGAGAGGGACAGAGTAGCTCTCAAGAAGCCAATCTCTAAACCTGTTAGGAATAATGTCAAATCAAAGACAGATGAAACAAAGATGTGTCGCTCCAGTGTAAAACCCCAGACCCCTGCAGATGACACCAAGGTTGCCACCGTCAGTATTCCCAAAGCACCACCTGCTGTCCCAAACTTTGCRAGGAATACAGTGGCCTCTTCTTCAAAGCGTGCAAAAGTGGATCTATCCAGCTCATCCAGACCTCCACCCATCACAAGGTCTGTGTCCCAGAGGCTGCCTAAAGTGAAGCCAGCAGTGACCTCTGATGATCCAAATCCAAAGGAGAACAGTGTGAGTACCTTAAAGAGAGCGAGCAGTGCCAGAGTGGCTGGAAGAAGCGTCGTGCCGGGAGAAGGTGTCAGTGCAAAAGTGGAACCTGCACCAAAGGAACAGGGAACAGTGGAAAAGGCATCTCTGAAACTGAAAGATGCAAACCGAACCACAATTGGTAAAATACTGAAGCCATTGTTGAAATAAGGGAGAGGAGTTTTTTAACCTTGGAATGTGAACGCTTGTCCAAGCACTGGATGTCTGTGTAGTGAAATTCCTTAAAACAGTAACCTTGCCAATACTTGGCATCATGTGCTCATTGAAGTGTGGCACACTGTTGGAAAAGGGCAAGTAGTTGTGTTCTGGTCTAAATCCTTTTTTATGAATTTGAATGTATTTAAAGCTACTGTGATGGAATGTGAGCAGAACAGCAAATCTTTGCATTTGTTATAAAAAAAAGTTACCAAAAGCCAAAAAGTTTTAAGAATTTTTAACAAGGTGAAACACTTTGTGACAGAAAACATGGATAAAGGCCAGTTTTTTTGTGTACATAACATTCTTTCTAGGACTCAAGCCTTTGTGCTTGTTGGTTTCTTATTTGATGTCAAAATGAATCCTGTGGAACAGTACTGAAATGAACTTAGGTGATTGTGCTTTCCATTGCTTTCAGTTCCTTGTATTTAGGATCTCTTTTTGCCTGTTGCAAAGTCCATTGCTGGCAATTGGACAGACTGGGAGCTGCTGGCCAAAAAACTGTAAAACAAGATGTTTGCTGTTTGTGGCTGTCTTTAACCTCCCTGAAGAATTTATAGCATGTTTTATGAATGTGTATGTGTGCTGGGGAAGGCTTTCTGCTGGGCAGGAGGCTTGTTCTCCAAGAATGTGGCAGCATTGTCTTGCATGCACAAGTAGATATGGCTGGTGCTGCGTTGGATCGCACAGCTGGAGGCTGTTCCTGTTGGAAGGGCCATTGGCATGACGACTACTCCTGACTTGTTTTGATCCCAAGCAAACTTGCCAGCTTTTGGTCATACAGAAGTGCCATATATTTATGATRCATATCAGGATGTTTGCAGTTCAGCTCTTGAAGGCTGCAATGTAGTGCCGAGCACTTTCTTACCATTCCATGTTTCCACTGGTTTGTATACTACCAAACTACTTGAATGTTGCAATGGCTCTGRTTGAGCCATGAGTTTCCCTGCCTCCTCCTCCTCCTCTCCTCCTCCACTCCCTCTCCTTGTCAACAAGAATATTTAGCATGAAACACACAGCTTATGCATGACAATGTTTTGTAGAGTTCTTTGGTTGCTTCAATGTGGTTTTTAATGTTTAAAGACTCTAAAGGAATTAAACTAGCATTTGATAAGCTTTTTGCAAAGTAAAAACACCTCCTTTTTCCTGCAGATACAAATTTTAACTTCTGTCAGACTAAGATAGAGAGAATGAGGGAAAACTCATTCAGCATGCTGTGCATCTTCCCAAGAGAAATGTATTTAGGTGGGGAAACTGCTGTTTTCCCAAGTATTTTATTTAAACAGTTGCCTTTTATTCACTTACGAATGAAGCCTCATTTAAAAAAAAATAAAAGGAGAATCTCTTCAGACAAGTGGCATTGACATACTAGTGATAGATCTGTTTGTCTGCTCTATCCCTCAGTGCTGGGAGAGCGTAATTCAGTGAGAATGAGCTCACACACTTCTCACSGGCTGGTATTGGGGACAGCTAACTTTGAGGTTTGAATCTGGCAAGGGGCCTTTAGCTCCTCCCTCATACCAGCAAATCTTGATGCAGACATCCTACCCAAACATCATGAAGTATTGCATAGGGCCTCTTGTTTGAGTCTGTCCCACGGGGAGAATTTATAGAGCCCACTTTTTGCAAGGGCAAATATTTTGCTTGAAATGCCATAAGCTTTTGGGATACTGCCTCCCTTGTGGGTTAGATACAAAAGCATCTCCCTTCTTACTTGTATCTGTGTTGATGTATGCACATCTGCAAGAGCAGATGATTAWTTTTTTCCTTTTTTTTAAAGAAACCAACAAATTTTATTGGTAGCAAGCTTGAAAAATAATTTAAATGTGTTTGGAACATGTAAATAAATTTCTATAAATCTGTGTAAAAGAAAACTGACTGTATTTAATGGAACATTTATACATTTCGGAGTAACTTGGTAGTTTAATAAAGTTCCCATTTACTGGGTATGAAGTCTGTACTTTCTCCTTCCTGTTGCACWCTTGGCTTTGGTCCTGGAGATCTGAAGCAACTGAATCTAGGTGGATGACTCTGGGAAGGACTTTACAGCAGAAATGGTGGTGTTTAAAATCTTAGGTTTGGTTTTATACTAAGATATGCAATTCAGCTTCAGTTTCTGACCATTTCTGGGGTGGGAGTTTGTGCACAGGTTTGGGTATAATATGGAAGGCATTAGATGGTAGATGGAGCACTTTGTGTACACAGTGTATGCTGTGGCCAAGACAAATGTTCATGGCACTAACAAGTCTGGATCTGTCGCTATCTTCGTGCCTTTGAGCTTAGCACACTTTATTGAGAAATTCTGGTCTGCAACTCCCAGGACTGTGGAAATACAGAACGGCCTGTTTTGCAGGAGCAGGTGGTGACTTTTGCACGGCAATCGTGAATTTTTCCATTTTGTCCCATTCTCCCATAATTTTTCCTTCTTTATTGCATACGAAAGAACATCTATTCAGCAGGAAAAAAAGCAAAATCCAGCCAGCCTCCTTGTCCTCAGGGAGCACTTCTTCCTCTATGCTATGGAAATGATTTCTGGACTGGAATTGCTGCTTTTTGCAAACTTGTTTAGCCCCTGACTTTTCTAGTTTGGTGAGTGTCTCTCCCCGTTTGGAGTGGCAAGCACCTGCTGTCTGCCAGTGCTGAGTGATGGCTGCTGGTGGAATCTACGTGGGAAAGCCCTTTACCATCAAAAGGTGTGTCTCAAAAGTTTATGTTTTTTCAAACTTCATTTTTATGTCAAAAGGGTTTATAATTACCAATTCATTATTTAAATTACCAGGTGTCAGAGATAGCCATGCCCTGTAGGTTCAATTTCCCATGTCAATACCATTTTCCCAAAGGCTTGCAGGCCGCGGCACTCGCCTGGTTGCAGTTGGCTTTCAAGAAAGAACCGAGACCTTTTCTCCAGCTTTATCCTATCAAATGGCTGATCTTCTGACTGTGACCAAGGTGCATCAATCTCCTTCGGTGGTGGTGAAGTGAGGGAGCCCAGGGGACCGTGAGGGGAATCTGGAGCTATGGAACTGGTGAAGATGGAGAGATAGAGGGAAGCTGTGGGAGTAAGAGGTGCTGATTCATACTTGGAGGAATTTAATATTCACATCTCATGTGGGAACTGCATACAAATGAGGGGCTCGGTGCATCCCTCATTACAACAGCTCATTAAATTATCAAGAAAGACAGAAAGGCTTCCCATCACACCTCCCACAGTGTACAAGCCCGGACTGTGGCATTCACAATAACCCATCTTTCTAATCTTAGGGTCCGTCTGTGGACAGATGCAGACAGCACATGCTGGCTCCAGCCTGGCCACTCCTGAGCTGGCTCCATGCTGGAGGTGTTCCCTGGGCACTGACCCTGAGCTCCCAGCCTGGGGCTGGCATTGCTCATCCTCCTGGGCTCGGTGCCTCCAGCTCKGCTGCTCTGCTCCGGCAGCGCTGCCCGGAGCCCCGGCTGCCTGCCCGCTGCTGCGTGTGAGAACGTAATCCCTGTGAGAGAGGCCCAGCTAAACAGAGTTCCTTTCAGATTTGGCTGCGCAATGTTTTCCATTAACTTGATACATGCTGTTTACATCCTACTGCCGCCAGTGCCAGAGATAACTGCCTTGGGAACAGCTCCCTTCAGGTATTGTTAACAGCTGCTGGAAACAAAGGAGTTTGTTTTAGCCACGTCACTATCTAAATAGCCAAAAATACGTTACTTTTTTATTACTTGCAAGCTGATATTAAAAGCTCTGTCGTGTTCTCCTGGTTGAAAGATGCATTCTGGAAATCTCGTATGCTGTCAAAGCTGGCAGCTGAGCAAATATCTGTGCAGCTCTCAAAGAAAGAGACACTGAGGCAAAGGACATGTGAAGGTAGTCACTGCAAGGTGTGGGATCGGCACCACTAGCATCAACTGCTTGCACTTAGAAATTTGTTTCAAGCCAGTGGTTGTTCCTTGCCATGTAATTMATTTCCATGCCTTTCCAGCCTGAAGACTGAGATTGCAGGATAGGCATTGACTGCCTCGGCTGGCAACTTGCTCTGCTTTCAAAAAAGAAAACAAAAATCTTCAATCTCCAGCTTCTGATGTCCTTACTTKGAGCATTGAAGCACTGGGGATAGGAGCATGTTGACCTTAGTGGTGGTGTTTAGGGTGAGGTTGGCAGTGGCTGAGCAAATGCTCAGCAAGGGTGGCCTTGGCTGCATGGAGGGGAGAGAGTTACATGAGTSTTTGAGACAGTTCACACCATCTGAAGCATACAGACTTCCTTTGARCAGAGATGTGCCTCTTCTGCTTTTGATCAGGTCTGAACAATAGCTCCTTGTTTGTCCTATTCTATCCTTATTTGTTGGGAAGAGGAGGGGAAAAAAGGCAAGAAACTTTGATGCTTCCTCATGGGTCAAGTGGAGCAAAGATACGAACTCTACCTACTTTGGCTTTTGTCTTGTTTAAACAATGGGACTTTGACACATAAATGGAGCTGTTAGCTTCAAATAACTCCCTGCTGCACAGGGGCAGCAGATATTTTCAGTGGCTGTACTGATCCAGTAGCAAAATAAGCATAAAAGWGCTCTGTTTAGCTCCAGAGCACATCCCAGTGATTGTTTCCTCTTTACTCTGAAAACAAACTGTAACAACTGAACCCAGACAGTGTTCATTTGGGCACCCAAAAGGAGATAGCTAGAAAATATTTGATTCCACTTCTAAGTAATTGTTCACAATTAATTTTATTTACCTTTACTCTTCCATTTCATTGTCATTAGAAGTAAGAAGGTGACCTTCAAGAGAGCGGTAAAGCAGGGCTGAGGAATCAAACCTTTGATCACCTTTCACATCCCTGGTCAAGGACCTCATGGTCCTTTCCTGTAGGTTTGGGGAAACAGATTWATTCACTCTCTATGTGCACTTTTGGTAGTTTCTACAAAAGAGTAAGATTTTACACCTTTTAGGTGGGCTAGCACAAGTTRTGGGAAGGAATTAAATATATTTCTAGGGTGGCTATATGCTCAATTGRTGTTAGGAATTACTGAGGCTCAGTAACTGGTGTTCTTTGTAGGGAAAAGTGCATAAGGAAGAAAGTGGCAACAACAAATGAAAAGGGACAACTGGAGACAGGAGTTTAGARCCCAAACAGGACCCTTTCTGTCTGCTGTTTTTGGCAACTCCAGGTTTAAACCACAGTCTCCAGGAGAAACCAGGACTCCCCTGTGCCTGACTCCCATGAATCACTTCATAAAGCAATTGCCTGAGAACTGCTGGAGTTGCTTAAGTTCTGGGGCTGAAAATAGGACACGTTGCTAACTTAATATTTTGGTTTCTGGTGTTTCTCATGCAGCATTTTAAACTGATTCAGACATATTCCCTATGCAAATCTTTAATCCCTGTTGTTAGTAAGAGAAATTGGTGTAAATGTGGTTTTGTTTTTTTCCCCACCCTTTTACAGCTGTGTTTGCCCCTATATGTCCCAAGACTGCTTTCTCCCACTTCTGTTTCCTCTGTTATAATCTTCCATCTTTGTCTTAAATTTTCCATCATCCCCTAATAACTCATCCCTCTCTTTTTCTTATTTTCACGTGGCAGGCTTTCTGTACTCTTCCATTTGCTTCATCCTGCATTCTCTCAGTTTCTTGATTCCAGTGGCTGTTTCGCTCCATCGCTTTCTTCTTTTTGCCAATGTGAGTCCTTCCCAAACGTCTGTCTGCAAAATCTGCAAACTGAGACTTTTTGCTGCCAGCTTCCAGTAAGGTGTGGGAATAGAGCAACAAAATGAAATCAGGCTTTTAAAGTTTGCATGCCTGTATTTTGCAGCTTTGCCTTGTCACTGYGAGTGAGTTGCTGGGGGAGGCCATTACCGAGAAGTGCATCTTTGCTTCTTTTCTGTATGAATACCCTCACCCCCTACGCCGAGCAGGTTATGAGGGAGCTGAGAATCTGAGCACATGGGATGATTTTGCAGAGGTGGGTGAGGAAAGTCAGTTCAAATAAAGGTGTGACTAATTTAGCTTTGCGGTGTCTAAAAAGCCCTAATGAAAGACTGTCGACGACAGCTTCAAAAGCCATTTGGTGAAGCGATTTCTAACCCCACCCGYAGTCTTGGTACTGCAAGCAAATACATTTGTGCTGTCAGTTTGCTGCTGCTCCCCTGTGCACCAGAGCAAAATAATTATATTACTGTCTCTTAAATTTGCACGTAGCTTTTCGTGGAATGGACTAAGGCTCCAGAATRTTTTGGGTTTCTGTCATAGGGTAAGGACAACAACCATTTTATAAAAGCACATAAAAGCCCAAAGATGACTCTTGAGGAGCATATATTCAATWTTCCTTCTGCTGAAAGTAACTAATCACTGTATGAAAGGGAGAGCACTTGGAACACATTCTCAGTGTATTCATGCAATAAGCACTGCTCATTGCTGCAAGTACTTGGTGCTCACATATGTTCTCTCTAAAAAGAACGGAATCCTGTTTAAGACAGTCTTTTCTCCCAGGAGGTTGTAGCCTAAGTGATTGAATAATTCAGCTGAGAAGGCATCTGCAGAGGTCGCCCAGCCCAGCCTTCTGCTCCAAGAAAAGCTAATTTCACACGTAGGCCACTTTGCTGAGGGCCGTAGGGTGTTGCTCTTAGCACAAAGTAGTTATAAGACGGGTGAGTATGATTTTGCTACTGAAATAAGGGTGCTGAAGATGGGAAAACACTAAGGAAAATGCTGGTCTTCTGTAGGCTGTGGCTTGAAAACTATTTCTACCTAGTTCAAGGAATATATTGCAATTTTTAGTGCTAGTCTTAGGTTGGTGATGGTGAGGTGAAGTCAATAAAGCAAGTAAAGGCAGGAGCTGGACAAGAAGTCTGAGAGAAAACTCAAAAGCAGCAGGGAATCTACTGCAAGAAAGGAAGAAGTTTGTGGCTTAAGAGACAACAGAGGAAAAAAAGAACACTGGAATTTGCAAAGGCTTGTGGGAAAGGGCGGACATTTACAGTTTGGATGAAGAAATAGGAGGATAGGTGAGAAATGSTCACTAGCCAGGCTGAGAATCAGTCCTGTTAACCTGAGCACAGGTGAATGTGGAGAGGTGCTGGCAGCATCATAACCAACCCGTGGGAAACTGAGGAATGACCCTTGTGAGCTTAACAGCTCAACCCTCCCTGGCAGATGTTTGCTTATCCTCTTCTTAAAGAAATTAAGGGCCATATAGAATAGTACAGTCTGTGTTCCCAATAAGTAACTTGTGTCCTGCAGGATGGGATGCCTCCCTGCATATAAAGCTAAGCAGCAAGTCTCCTGAAAAACGTGRTACTCCTGATGTTCGTTTTTTCTTGCAGTGTGGCCTTATGAATGAAACCAGCACCCTCACAGGAGAGCTGCTGTGGTCATCCCAAATAGTACAAATACTCATATGGAGTGTGCAAAACAGCAGCTAACCAGGAAGCCTAGAAATCTAGCAAATATTTTTACATTGCTGCAAAAGAGTGCCTGAGTTGCTATGATGGATTTGATGCAATCTGTTGCCAGAGACTTGAAACTCAACTGGATGGAGCATGGGCTGCGTCATCTGGCAGCTTCTGGTAGTGCTTTTAGTGGTCTGTGCAAAGTATGAGACTGGTTCATACCCCAGTGGAGATGATGTCAGGTCAGAATTCATGCTCTGAAAGACATCATATTGGGTAAGGCAGCAAAGGAGATGGCAATAGRGAGAATACTAATTGCACAAGCAAAAATCTCAACACCTGCCCTCTCTGTGTCTGTGTGTACCTTGCAGTAGCAGTGTAACTGATTTTCACTGACCAGTTGGATCTGCTAAATGGTATAACCACCAAACCAGACCCTGCAAAACAATTTACAGATGAACTGCCAACTGAARATACAGCACAGAGGCGGGGAAGGTGGGGGAACATGAGTGGAGTGTTAGCAAGGAATGCTTTTTAAACAATTGTGAGGAATACCCTTGAAATCTTGGTCTGTTCCTCATCTGTGCAACAAACAGAGGAGCAAGGCTGCTGGGCACAGCCCTGTATCCGTGGGGTCCCAGAGGTTGTGGTGTCCCCAGCCCTGCACTAAGAGAGTATCTGAAATAATGTGAAATGTGGCATGAGAGAAGGGCATATGGAAATACAGCAGGAGATGTTGTGTAATTGTAGAAGCAACCAACAATATTAGAAAAGGCCATAAAGCAGAGACTTGCAAGAATGTGTAGCTTGAAAATTCAGCATGAATTGGCAGCGGGGTCCATGACTAATCACAGAGGTCCCATTGTATGATTGAGTTTAAACTCTTGTTCAATGAAAGTGCTTCTCTGAATAAGTCGCATTTAAAGTACAGTAAATATCTCTGAATAAAATGTCCAGCCTTAATATACAACATTTTAAATGACAGAGAAATCACCCCAACCTTTGGTAAATAGTTTGAACACATAATCACGCTCTCTGTTTAAAACTGTCATAGGATTTCTAGCACAAATTAATCGGGGTGGAGTGTCTAATTGCTGGTAACTGGATCTGTTACAATACTGTGTGCCAAACTGGCAAGCTCTTATTATCATATATCTGCCTCTTGGATTAAGCCTTTGCAGGAAAGGAGTTGTGAATATCCACAGCGGCTCAGGGGCCAGCCCGTGCTCCAGGGGCAGCATGGGGTGTGGAAACACAAGGGAGAGAGGCCCAATGTGCTCCCACAGCTAAGCTGGGATGGGGAGCCTTGTTCTCAGCAGGCTGTGGTGGGTTTTGGCATGGGGGGCATTGTTGCTGCTCAGGCACTGGCTCTTGGCCTCTGGCTGGACCCCCTCAGCTTCACTCTGAGGCTGCTGTGGGATAGCAGCTCTGGCTGGCAGCTGCCTGCCTGCCTGCTGGCCCCAGGGAGACCCACGGGAACAATTTAGAGACCTATTCAGCAGAGTTGTTTGACAGCAGGATTATGTGGAAGTTCTGGGAGGTTGGATCTGTGTTTCCTGCAGTGGTTTCCCAAAATCACTCTAGGTAACCCAGGTTTAGTCTCTGTTACATTAAAAATGTGCCTAACAACAGGGACTGTTTTCAGAAGTACATAATGGTTGTGTTTAAAGGTTATTTAACCAGGTATCCACTATCTGGCCAGTTAGAGTCCTCATGCTGCTGGAAATCACCAGGGCTGTCTTTGGCCAGACCTGTTGTACTCACTATTCCTTTTCTCCCTGGTAGGGACAATGTGGATGCTGATAAACCTTTCCGCTCTGTTGTCTTCTGCAGCTGGCCTGCAGCTCTTTGGCCTGGTCCTCCTGTCGCTAAGCTAGGAATATGTGTTTTTCAGCAAATCTCTCTTCCCCTTAGTGGTGAGCATTCTGTAATTAAGGAAACAATGATAACATCTAAGGACTCATTTACTGGCATCCTTTAAAAAGGGAATTCTGACTCTGTCCCCTCTTCTCCTGGTTCTCCTTCCCTCCTTCTCTTCCACTAGAGCTGAAGAGAAACCTCGAGCTATTCTACAGATTAAATGGCAGCTGTGCCACTTGCTTCTCATTTTTTGACTGTTGACCATTTTCTCTAACAGTGCATTTTGGAAGAGGGGACTCTCTTTTTCCTTTCTTTTCCTTTTCCCCCCAGTCTTTTTACTTTGTTTTTGAGCAGCTGTGCTGCACCCTGATGGCTCCTGCTCCCTGTGCTACGGAAGTGAAACGTGTCTCAGTTGAGCACARCACCTTTGCCGCAGTGCCCCAAGGTGACTGTAAAACAGGTGGCCTCATCCCAGGTTGTTCTCCTTTATTGATGTTATTGCACAGTCCCGTGCTATGGCAACCAGAGGAGTTGCACTCTCTGGAGCAGGAGCGGGGCGGAGGGACRAGGGACTCTGCGATTGCTGTTGGGGACCAGCCCTGCTGCAGCAGCCGGTGCCAGCGCCGGTGTTTATCCAGCTCTGCGGTGACTCAYGGGTGCCATGCTCCACCAAAGCCACCTCCAGCAGCCTCCCCGTGAATCACTGCAGCCTGAGAGGACTTGCAACAATTCCTGGGCCACCAGAAGGATGATCTCATCGCCTGTTGAGCGGAATGAGGACAAAGTCACGTGGAACTCTGCTCCCGGAGCCAGGAACATGGCATCCCAGCAAAGAGCTTTCAGGTGACCTAATCGAGCATGTGATTCAGCATTACAGCACCAAACAGGGCAAAGATCCTTCTCTCAAGGAAGGAAGGAAGGAAGGAAGATACTGCAATATACAAAGAATTAATCTGAGGTGGCTTTCATGCTAGAACTTGTGAGGCAAGGGGGGATGGTATGGCACAGGGTCTACAAAGGACTTCGCTTTAAGCAATTCTCTTTGCATTGACTGTTTTCGTCTCCTTTTATGGTTCCCCAAGTGTTTATTGCCTGTTSCAGGTGATCACAATGTAAAGTCTGATGATGTAATCTTTGCACACTGTGTCCAGCCCATGGAGCTGAGTTAATGAGATACTGGTTCAAACTCACTTGCCAAACCCAGTTGAAGGATTTACTCAAGTTTTTCCCTGGCTGAARTAAAGTGCTTTTGCCTCTTCTAAAACATTAATTTGTGGCGGTTTTCCATTTCCATTGGATTTGTCATTATTTCTAAGAGATGGCTGATTTCTGAGCAGGCATCAAGTGTTCTTTTCTGATTTCAAATATAGAAAAAAATAA
Organism: Malurus melanocephalus; assembly: GCF_030028575.1. NCBI lineage: Eukaryota > Metazoa > Chordata > Aves > Passeriformes > Maluridae > Malurus > Malurus melanocephalus. The sequence goes on along the minus strand of NW_026623241.1, from coordinate 4,614,763 downwards.
CCCTGTGCTCTTCCATGTAAGACACATCTTTGAATGCTATGAAAAGTTCTGGTTATTTTAAATGCTTGGACTTCTAAAATTAAAACCAATGCAGAAAATTGGTAGACCTTTTMAAATAAATTTGAAATTGTACAAGGCTGATAATTTTACAAAAATCAGAAACTTACTCTTTTTTTTTCTTAAGAAAGGTTGGGGGGTGGATTTGATGAGGTTGGAATTTGCATCCAKGACAATGAGGCAGCTACTGCTGTCAACTGGGGTTCAGACCTCAGGAGAAAGTGGAGGAAATCTATTCCAGAGATCTCTGGGGTTTCAAGGTGCCCCATTTGCTGGCTCCGAAGCATGCGTGGGAAGCCAGTGGGCTGCAGTAAGGAGCAGTCAGCAGGAATCAACTCCTGCACATTTTTGCTCCTTGAACTGTGAGTGTTGGCCACCATCCCTCTTCCTGGGCAAGGCATCTACATCTGTTGGCACTAATTGGATAGTGCTGACAATCCCCAAAGTAATATTTTGGCAGCTGCTTTCCATTGCTTGACTGTGTTAGGTGTATGTTGGTGGCTAACCACATGTAACAGCACGGGTTAGATAATGAAATTGGGATAAGCACTGATAGGACTGAAGAAAATGATCCCAGAAGGGACTTCCTAGCTGTCGACCATCAGACAGCACCACCCAGTTCATATCCATTAATTTTTCCTTCCCCAGGCCCAATGTTGTCTCGCATCACAGAAAAGCCTTGTGAAAATCTCAGCTGAGGAGGAATGTGGCGATTCTCAGCAGCGGGTTGGTCCAATGGTATCAAGCACCACAGACAAAACACTTGTGAAAATCAGCACACTATGTTTTCCTCTTCTTTTCAGCTTTTGGTTTCAACATTTGTCGATCTCACAGCAGCCTGATTGCTTGGCTAGTAAAAGGGATGAGCTGCTGTCATCGAATAAAGAATCCTGTGGGATGCACTGCATGACCTGGGAAGCTCTCTGATGACTTTGTAGGTAAGAAGGGAGCTATGAGGTAAAAGGCTCTTTACCTTTCCCAGGACAGCTACTTTGCTGGAGAAGGGTGCATCTGAGCATGGAGCGCCCAGGGCACGATTTGCACGGCCTCTGTGAATACCAGCTGTGTTCTGGCTTGCAGGGTTTTAAGGGAGCGAGCTGCAATTGTGATGACATCAGGCACCTAACATCAAATTCAGGCTTGGTGAGCTCTGAATGTGCCCRCTCCTTCCATGGAGGTGGATCTGGAGCCTTTTGAAAGGACTTTCCTTAGCAGCTGTGCTCACTCTTTTGAGTCATAACCGCAGCCTATTGGTGCTGCCCAAGCACAGCAAATGACATAGGGCTTGCATTTGGGGCATCTGTCTCAACAGCTTCCCCTGTGGCATGTTGGGTAATCTCTCATTGGGTAAAATGGGTAAAAAATTCTGATATTTTTCTATTGAGCCCACTTTAAAAAGTCAGAATGTGTGTGCATGAGAAGGGGTGTGTGGGGTAGTTGTTTTACTCCACATCTCGTTCCTACAGGAGCTGGAAGGGTGGCACTGGCAGCTGGCTCCCCACGGTGGTCCTCGCCCTCTGAAAGCTTTAGAGATGAGGATGTGGGCAAAGGAGCTAAAATCTTTGAATTGTGGCTATAAATGGAAGAGGGGGGTTGAGATGTTCTCCACTGAAGTGGCTTGAAAAGCCRAAGTGTTTGGAAATCTGAGCACAGAGGAAACAAGTTGTTTATGTGCTCTCTCAGGCCTGCTTTATGCACAAATATGGCCAAAAATTATTATTGAAGAACTACACAGGGCTGGGGAAGGACAAAGAAACAAGATCTCTTGGTTGGTTGCCTGGCTTGCTGGAGGGGAAAAGGAACCCAAAATCTCATGCCAGGGAGCCGATCTCTTGGGGAGGGCATGCTCCCAGGGTGACTGTAGGCAGACAGAGGTGAAGCACAGGTTGTTTATCCCTGATATTCAGCAGAGAGCAAGACGAGGCCACAGTTTTGCCAGGCATTGGAGGCAGTGAAGCTCCTWCCTCTGCCTCCCTCCTTCCCCACAGAGGAGCATGGTGGGAGCCTTGGACCCCCAGGGAAACTTATTCCCAGTGCCCCAAACCAGTGCTCAGCTCTTCAAGCTGGATGCAGACACCTTTTTTTCATGGATGACAAAGCTCARTGTGCCCCAATATTTTTTTCTTCCTGTCTTTTATCAGTTTATTTGTCATAATAGGATTATGCTTGTGTTCCTCTTGGCCYGCTCCCAGAGGTGCCTTGTATCCGCTAGGAATGGCCAACAGCCACAGCCAAGCTGTCTTGTTTCAGGACCCAGCTGGGGCCCTGTGAATGGCACACCCTCAAGTTATCCGTGTGACTGCAGGACTGCTCGCTGCTGGGTGRTGTCTTAATCGCTTGAGATGGCAGCAGAGCCCTGTGTGTGAACTGAGGGCTTCATTTTGGGATGTGCCTGGCTCTAACCAGTGAAATGTAGCGTGAGGCATCCAAAATAYGAGGTAGAAGTCAACACAAGCTATTTTCTGTAAAGGCGATTTGTGTGAAGGAAACGTGGTGTCTAATAGAAAATATACTGAAGACACCCTCCCTTTCTTTAGATTGTTTTACAGCACAGAGCTGTGCTGCTTTTCTAGCAGTTTTTGCTATTCTGAGCTTTTGAGAAGTAGAATCCTGATACTTCCTAGTGAAGAATCTGACTCTACTGCCGTGTGTCAGAAGCAAAGAAGAAAACTTCTAAAGAAGTTTTCTTTAAAAAGAGAAAGAAGGAGGAACATGGTGGGAAGAGCATAGCGGATGAGATGAGCAAGACAAGCGGAGCCAAAGGCATCAGCAGATAGTGACCAAGAGGTACGAAATGTCAGCAGGAAGGAGCAGGTGCYCAGCGTGATTCCTTGAAGAAGAAGCTGCTCCAGGAGCACTCAGGTTGAGGCATGCACTGTGTAAGTGGTGAATTGYTCATCATTACTCAGGGGAGCAAGACAAATGAGGAATCAATTGAACATCAAACCATTGTTTCTGATTGCCTATGTTGAAAATAAATGATTCATTGAGTGCCTTAATTGATTCATATACGTGGCTGGGAGCTCCAGTCTTGATTTACAGATYTGCTCACCAGTCAGGCTGGAAAGTCTTGCTCCCACTCACTTTATTTGTGCAACAAACATCCTTTTCTCTTGGCCAACCACTTACAAACTTCTTTTCTCTCTCTGTTTGCCTTTAAGAGGCTGGTGATTCCTCTAACTTATATGGTGCTTTTTAATTTTTTTTTTTTTTTTAATTAGCAGAGGAGCCTAGAAGGGAWGGGGATGGCTGGAAAGCTCTGGGCTCTGTGCCCAGCAGGGCATGCAGATGACCCCAACCTCAGAGAGCTGCAGTCTACAGTGCACTATGGATTTACAGTGTCCGCTGCCAAATAAGTGAGAAAGAGAACATTTGGTAACTTAAAAGCCTTTTGTAACTCCTTGTGAGATATACTGTGTAGTACTTTGTGTCTGGTGATCTCTAAGCCCTCTGTAGATAGCAGCAGCTGCTTGCAGGGGCTGAGGAGGTTGAGTCTTGTCCCTGCTGCTCCCTGCTGTCTCTGTTATCCGCACGCCCGAGGAGGAGGTGTTGGAGAGCTGCCTCTGCTTTGCCACAGCAGCTCGTAAGTCGTCAAAACAGAAGGGAAACAAGGAGAAGTTTGCTGTAGGTGAGGGGAAGGGATGGCGAGGGAGGTGTATCTCGGCTTGTGTAACCGGTGGGTGGTGCCATGGGGAGGAGAGGTGTCAGGAGAGCTGCAAGGCAGGGAGGTCCCCTCCGGCTAATTCAGGAGGGCAGGTCTCTGGCAGTGCTCACTGAAGGGAGCACAAGCAGAGAAAGGAGGGGAATAGAAATTTGACAGTTATCTCCGAGTTTATCAGGTGGCTGAGGCAGAGGCAGCCTCTCACTAGCCCTGTGTGCCCCCAGCCATGCAAAGGCAAACGACCTGTCTGCCTCTTCACCACCCCAGACTTATCGTGGTGGATTCTGCTGGGTTGCACGGCTCTGCCTACGTCTCTCTGTGTGCCCTGAGGTCAGGCTGTGGGGGAGCAGAGACATCTGGGGAGACCTTTCTCCAGCCAAAAATACCATAATGCCAACAAGCTCCTTGACTCACAGCAACCGTGAGTGAGATGGCGACCAATAGACTGGACAAGAGAAAACCAAATGGTGGCAGACTTGCAATTATTTGCCACCAAGTAGAAGATTCCTAGCKCAGTTGCCCAGGGGCTGATTAATAATAGAGCCTGACAAGTTGCTCACAGGAGCTGTTACAGGATGAAGTGGATTGTAGAATTTATCTGACTGAGAAATAATACTTTTCACCAGGTTGCTCTTCAGTTGGTTAACATCTTTTTTCCGCACTTTTAAAAAAACACTTTAAAAAAAAAAAAAAAAAAGAAAAAAAAATAAGCTAACACTTTTTCACTCAGTTCTTTGCTGTGGTGCTGGGGCCGGTGGAAAGAGAGAGGCAGCACAGGAGTTGGGAATTGCAGGATGGGCAGGAGCTGCTTTTTTTCTGCTCCTGCTCTCCACACAATGGCTATAGGGCTTTAGTGGAGGAACATCCATCAGCCTGTTGAAAAGGGTCTCCAGCTCTGGACCCACAGGTTTCCTTTTTGATTGAACCAAAAGACTTGGCCTGGTCTGTTTGGCAGTGGAACAGCTACAGTGCTGCTACCTGTGYTGGTGGGGGTTTGGGTGATACATTTTTGCATTGAAATGGAAGAAGTTCATGTCCTGTGTCTGCTCAAGGGAGCCCTCACAAATGCAAATAAATCAGAAACATTTCCTGGTCTGTGCCCAAGCTGTCTCTGGTACTTGSAAGCTTGAGCCTCCCACTGCCTGAATGTGTAGTACAAGTGGGTTTCTGCCTTTCTGTTCCACYCGGGAAATCCTGGTTTTCTGCAATATTGTGGAATTTTGAAAGTCTTTAAGGGAAGGGTCTGAGTCCTTTGCCCCTGCCCAGAGACGCTGTGCAAGCAGGTGCTGTTGGGACGGCCCCTGTCTGGCTGCAGGAGCTGAGGCAACAGTGAGTTCTGGTGAAGTTGGGTTTAGTTGTTCCCTCTTTGATGTGTAACTTCCTTCTTTCAGCAATGATTCAGTGAAGACAGAATGGATTGGGTATGGTGAGGCAGGGCAGGATTAAAAAGTGGGAACTTTGGCTTTGAAATAGGGTGTTTTGTGGAGGTAGGTAGCTTGGGAGTTCAGAAAAAGCAGTTTGTGGTGGAAAAAAAGAGAAGACACAAAGGATGGGCTGATAGACAGTGTGATCATAAAACCATGGACAGGGACCAACACTTGGAAGGATGCTGGTGTGCTTGTGCCACCCATCGCTTCTTTTCTTGTTGCTGGTTAAAAGACACCAATGTAAAATAAATCTGGGGAGGATTCAGCATTCCCCTTCCATAGGCCATACGTTTGCAGGGAAGTGTCTCCGTAAGCCTTGCTTCAGTCSTGGTTCTGCAAAGAGGTTGAAGGAACTCATTATTCATGATTTTATCTCGCTACCTGAAATACATAAATAGCCTAAAGGATCCTCTGATGGACTTCTTCCAGCTCTTTGATGTGCCAAAGATAATTTCTGTACATACTCCCTCAACCTGTCCCCACTCCCTACCTAAAGTTTAATGTTTCTACTTGTTATGTTTACCTGTCTGTACTAGACTGTAAGGTCTCTGAGGCAGGGACCTTGTTGTCTTTCATGTTGAAGTACCTTGAAGGAGTTGTAACTTCAACAGCTATAAAATGTGATATAAATTATTAAAGCAATGTCAACTAACACAGTTCTTTGGCCTTTTCTGCACTAGGCAAGTTTTCCACAGGGCTGCCAGCTGTTCCTGATGCCGGYTTGGCATGATCTGTGCCAGCAGCGCTGGCAGCCCATCCCCAACAGGCAGCCCCATCGTGAGAACACTCAGTGCCCTGCAAGTCAATCCTGTGTCTGTTACAACAAGCGGGCTGATGTAGCCTGTGCCCACTTGCAGTCAGGCTCCTTATGAGGTGTCAGCAGTGGCAAGGCTCTTTGGAAAGCCTCCACCTGAGAGAAATCATGCTGCCAGCAGCTGGACCCCATGCCCCTATTGATTTAAAACTATCCCCCAGAATTTCTAATAACTTAAGAATGGATTTAAGTTCCCTTGTGTGAGAGTGTACCAATGAAAGCAAACAGATGCATCCCTGCCTACAGGARTTAACGCAAGAAATAGGCAGAGCTGAGCAGCACACACTGCCTTTCTCCAGCTCCCACACGGCTCTGGTGCATCCCTGGGGCTGGAACCCTCATCTCACAGCGTTTCTGGGAGCCTGCCCCTTGCAGCCAAAGTCCACAGTGCACTTGCAGCCGGGTCTCTCTCATCTTCCTCTATTGGAGCCGGTTCCTTTGAGCAGCCTGGGATGTGTCAGGGAGAGACCTTGTTTTTATAACCTCCTGTTATGGCTGGAGGTGATGCCTCTGCAGTGACAGCTGGGGAGCAGGCTTTGATCTGGTGCATCAATGCCTCCTCTGGGAATTCAAGCCTCTGAGTCTTATTTGCCCTGGGCAATAGTCGGGAGGATTTCCCCTAAATAAAGAGCCATCAAACCTTATCAGCTGTCTTGCTATGCCTGTGTCACCGCTCTTTGAAGACAATATCTGCCACRGAGAGGTCAGTCAGAGAAATCTCTGGGTAAAAGTCCAGTGTGCAGACCTAAGCAGTGCAAAACTGGAGGGACATGTCTTGGCATTGGCTCAGCCTTGTGAGGGACTAGCATGCATGGRAGCCCATGTCCCCATTAAATCCTGGCCAAGCCCATGGCCTTTTTTGCCTCCCTTTAGTGTGTGGTAGGTGTAGRCAGGGTGCCATCAGCAGCACAGAGGGCATCCCCACTCACCCAGGAAAAGACTGTGCAGAGCCTGCTGAGCATTGGCAAGAGGACAAGCTGGGCTGAGGCTGCTGGCAAGCAGGTGTTKGGTCCTACAAGGGGTCCCTGGCACTCACCAATACTAGACTGAAGCTGGGCTGTCTTGCTGTGGCAGTGGAGAAAAAGCAGGGCTGGCTTTTGGGTTTTGTAGACCAGCATCCTAGAAATGAACAGGGGCTGGTGGAAGAGCAGGGTCATTATTAGGGATGAGAAATTGAGACATCCAAGGTCTGCTTCTGGTTTTATTACATGCCCTTACTTTGCCTAAGTGTAAAAATGCTGATAATGCCTTCATGGTTTTTGTGGCAGTTTGGCTTCTGGAAGATTGACCATGACATTTGGAGGTAAACTGCAGGGCTAAAATGATGTTGCACCTACAGGTTGTTTTTCTTCTTTAGAGAAGCTTATTTCCAAAAACCAGGGAGTGGTGATGTTAAAAGCTCTGTAAACTGGTTCACATGGGGAGCAGACCCTATGCCCAGCCAGACTGCCTTGCTCAGAGCTGGCTGTACATGAGGCCTCAGAAGTGCCTGCAGTTTTGGTTACTTCTTTTGCACATCTGCTCCTGCAGACTGCTCAAGGCTCTGCCATATTTCTTTCAATCAGAGCTATTCTTTCACTGACCCAGGCCTGCTATTCACTGATGAATTGGATGCTGTTCATTGCAGCTTGAAATACTATTTTGCTACTCTTAATGCTTCCCATTCATTTTCTGTGCTGATTGGATTCATAACAGCAGAGATGCAGCTTTCATTGATACTTGATGCAACAGCAATACCCTCAGCAAAGGCTTTTTTGTACATAGGCTCCAAACCTTTCAACCACGCTATCAGAGRAAGCCATAATGTCCCTTTTCTGCAATGCCCCAAGCCACCTGCAGTCCCTGAAAGAGGACATTGTTTCCTCAATTAACCAAACAACATGGGCAGTGTCTGTGCTGGTTGCAAGGGAGGACTCTGGGTAATCTCTTTTTGCCCTGCCCCAGTCCTTCACCCTCCACATCCCCCCATCTTGTTTGAGGCTGAATTTCAGCCCCACTGCTGTTTAAAACTAAATGGAAGAATGTTTGCAGGGTTGTCTATTTTAATGGGTCTCCTGATATTATACTCCCAGGTGGGGCTGACTCTCCTAGGGTGGCAGTCCTTCTAGGAGCAATTCCTGGGTGCTGAGGTTTTATATGATCAGACACAGTTTTCTTCTTGCCTTGAAGTGACCACTGGAGAAGTGGGGGTGTTGTCTTTTCTCCTTTTCTTTTTTTTTATTTTCCAAAAAAAAGTACTTGTGTGGGGAGAAGATGCTGCACTATCTTTTGCTCAGAGAAAAGGAGTCTGACAGCTTAGCACTGTTTAGAGACAGGAAAATTACTTCGTCTAGTGAATATTCTAAAGAGATGAAGTAACAGGGTGCAATCAAAATTCCCTGTCTAAAAGAAGAGCTGTCTYACTCCTGCTAAGCCAACAATTTAATTGTTTCGCTCATCTTTTGCAGAATAACTTTAGAGAAGGAATGATGGAAATGTCTGTAAATGCTTTCTGATAAAGAAAAGGAAGATTCAGACTGTTATCCATGCTGGCAACCAGAGGAAAAAAGTCTCTGTCTCAACAGATAAGTGGTGGTTTATAATGGGCATATCCTTGCCTGTTTCACTGGGTGGAAAAAGGAGTTGTCACCTGCAGCTCAGCGCTGTCAAGCGCCACCCAGCAGCAACTCGGGTGCCATTTGGCACCGTGTGATACCAGTCCTTGCTTGTTTTGAATAAACAGAGCTATGTTTTGAAGGGAATAGCAACGCTCTTCAAGAAAAACAGAGTGCTTAAAGAAAGATGGATTATACACCAAACTAGAAAAATGCCAAGAGATGGCAAAGATAATCTCCGAGCTGGCCCACTGCAGCCCTCTGGGAGTTGTGATTCCTGGAGAAGTGGTTGGGGGGTTGTTATCCCAAGGGATGCAGAGAGATGGGCATAGTGCTTTGAATCTCAGCTTTTTCTCTGCCCCACCTTTTACCTGTCTTCCTTGTGGTTGTCTTGGAGGGGATGGAACACTGGAATCATCTCTGCATCTCAGGAGCAAGAGGAAGTCAGCTTAAGTATCCGGCTCTTGTAAACATTCCCCCTCTTCTTTCAAAATCTGTGCCTACATTTGTGTCCTGTTCAGTTTCCAAACAGTTGCTAACAAAAAGTAGGCACAMATCTGCTCTGGCCTTGGTCTGCAGGTTTTGGGGTGACAGGCTCTGCGGAAGCTGAGTTCCAGCAGAACAGTCCTCAGGCAGGGGCAAGACCATCCTGGGACTTCYAGATACAGTTCCTACTAAAGCCCTGCAAAAAAAATATCTGGCACTAGAATAGCTTACCGGTATTCCCCTCTCCTGCTATTCCCCTTGAGGGCTTAGCCACTTGTTTATCTTGTGGGAGAAGTCCACAGCTACAGTTAGCTTTGCATATTTGATCCTGTCTGAGGTAATTTCTTCTCCTATCTACAATATTTCTATTGCAAGCGCCTATAAATGTTTCATTGAGGTAACGCAATTGCTCAATGAAAGTATTACCTCATTGTCCCCATGATCTCAAATACAAGTGTTGTGGCAGTCACCTATTGTTTGTGGGCTTAGTGACAGAGGCACAAAGAAGCAAGTGCCAGAGCTGGCCGTGGCTGGCACTTTGGAGCTGATGTCTGCAGATGCCCTGGGAGCCAGGTCTGGTTCTGCCACCCCTTCACCAAAGGCAGGGTCRGTGCTGAATGCCTCCGGGACATCTGCTGAGATGGCTGCAGTCAGTTTTGGAGCACAACTCATAGCAGCAAATATGATTTTTCAAAGGACGCAGGGCACAGTGCCTTCGGTTCCTACTGAGCAACCTCGGGATTGTGGGTGTGTGGCACTCTTGAAAATCAACTGTACTTGAATGGGGAAAAGCAGAGAGGTGTATGACAGGAATTATCAGAGATGCACGATGCTATCTGTATGAAAATAGACTGAATTGCTCAAATTTAGCTTAGAAAAGGGAGGACTCTAGGCTGCGACTGAAATCTGCAATGTGACAAACAGCAGGAGGAATGGCAGCAGTTACTCATAGGAGCTGAGGGATGTTAAATGAAATCATCAGGCATATATTTTTTAAGGCATAGAAGAGGAAGTATTTTTTTCACACAGCCATAATTAATTGGTGGAACTCATTGCTATGGGATGCTTCAGGTGCTGAAACTATACATTGATTCAAAAAGCAATTAGGCAAATTAATGGGAAAGCAGGCTATGGAGGCCTGTTAGAGCTGCAGCTGCAGATGCTGCCTGTGGCCTGGGAAGTCCCTGGGCTGCCTAATGCTGGGATTTGCAGGGTTGCATCAGGCTCACTACACTCTTTCCTGATAACCCCCATGGGCCAGAGCTGCAGAACAGCTCTAGTGTGTCTTCTTCTCCCAGGGCACACCGTGCCAGACTGGAAATACTCCCTCTGTAAGGATTTTTCTCAAATGTAAAATCAAAGGAATTCTAAATATCATAGTGAGGTACAGGGAGGGAGGAGAGCTTGSCAGCTCTCTCTTGTCTGAAGTGCATTACTGTGGGAGCTGTGTCTTTGCCTTTCTTCTTGTCCCTGACTTCCATAGTGGCAGCAGTGCTTCCTGAGCAAGGACAAACCACTAGTGTGGGCAGTGACACAGAAGATGCTGTGGGGGTAGCAGGGCACAGAGGGGATACAGGGTCAACTTAGCTGCTGTAGCTGCACATTTAGCTTCACTTCCATAATCTGGACACCTTGTCCTTCACTCCAGCACACTCTGGTTAATGTGAGATGCTACTAGATGCATGTATAAYATCAAGAAATTGCAAGGAAACAGCWCCCACACATACATGGATGGAGAGAGAGGTGTAGTCTGCAGACTGTGATTAAAGCTCAGTGCATTCACATTTTACATGCTTCGGTACCCAGTCAGTTTAGATAGCTTAACCTCTGAGAATTAGATAGCTTAATCAGACAGAAATAGAAGCTGCACAGAGAAAGCTCTATAAAACCTCAGGGCTCTGGGTACAGGAGCCCCAACCTTGACTTAATTTTTGTTTAATGCAGCAGTTTGCTAGGCACTTTTTAGATAAGCATAAGAAGAATTGGAAAGAGATTTCATATGCGAAGATATGTAAAACAAGACTTGTGATTTGTTTATTACATGGAAGAACACAGAGCTTAGGATAAAAGAGTATAAAATAAATGCCATGGGAACCCAAACAGCTGCACATTTTTCTTGGCAAAGAGAGAGGTRAAACACAGATTGTGTCAGGTTGCCTCATCTGAACCTGCCTGCTTGGGTTAAACGATGCTAACACTGGCCCTAGGTCTACCCCACCAAAAGTTCTCCTGCTGTTTTGCAACGAGTCAGTTTTGGGGTGGGTACTTGTATTTAGCCATTCAGACTCGCTGTGCTGCATGCAGGACACAGGAAACCTGATGGGGAGTTTGCTGTGGTTGCAGGAGGGCTCCCTCAGGGGCTCCAGGCTTGGGGTCATAAGGACACCGACCACCCAGATAAGGGGACGGTTAATGGATGTGATTGACAGAGAATAAATCTGGAGTGATTCCAACGATGTTTATCGCAAGCCAAAAATTACCTTCGGAAACTGGTCTTGAAAAACAGCAGAGGTGACAGCAGTGCTTACCTGTGGCACAGCATTCCTAGCCTTCCATGGAAATTCATGAGCTCAGCTGTATAATCTGGTCTCTTACTCTTGGTTATCCTATCTTAATTATTTGGAAAAACTGTATTCACCCAGGAAAAATGTACTCGCCCCAAGGCGTGCACGCGTGGGATTATTTACCTGTGCTCCGGAAGGGCAGAGCTGCTCCGTACAGGGATGGGCAGAGTGCCCTGCAGGGAAACCCTGCAGAGGCTGCGAGGAGCCAAGCTCAGCCTTTGCCCCACTGGACAACAGGCACTTATTTTCCAGAGCTGGGAGCGCTTGTTTTAAGGAAGGATCTGCAAGGTGCAGGGGCATCTCCTATGCCCTTCATGCATGTCTTGCATATTTGGGGTTTTTTTTGGTTTAAACTCTCCACTTAATATAATTATTTCTTCCCCTTTTTTTTATTTTCTTTTTTTTTTTTTTTTTTTTTTTTTTTTTTTTTTTTTTTTTTTTTTTTTTTTTTTTTGCTTTCCTCTAGTGATGCTTGAGAAACACCAGGGAAAGGTTCATTTCAGACACTCTTCCCCCTTGTCATTCCTTGCCCACCTCAAGAACACTCAACTTGGCCTCTCTTCTTCCCTTTTGCCTGTTTTCTACTTTGAGGCTGGCCCCAGGGCTTGTCTCTGCAAACAAGCCATCCCKGTCAGGGTGGTGGGAGCTCCTTGGGGTGCAGCAGGACACCACTGCCTGCTGTCCTCTCCTCAAAGCTGAAGCTCTGCTTTAAGGCCCAAAGCATGAAGGTGAAAATCTCTGCAGTGTCARTCTCCAGCCAGATAGCACAAGGTAATGAGGAGGGAGAGGCTAATCTATTCAGGTCATTAAGACGTGGGCAGAACTCCGTCTATCCTAATGATCTCCTTTGAAATCCTATATGTATATAATTCATCTTGTGCTCCAGTGGATCCTGCCTGAAACTGGTATTGCAATTCTGTTTCTATGCATCTACTTTTGTATTCAGTACTTTGAGGTAGTTTACATAAATGGGTGGCTTTAATTTGCGTTCCCATTGTAACTGCCTTGCAGCTGTGTGGGGTTCGGCTCCCTCCACCCAATTTTTGGCGGGGGCAGAGTTACTGAAGGCGTAAGGAGTCCTCTGTGAGGTACCAGCAGGCATGTGCTCCGTGGTAGAGGATGAAGMAGCTCTGCAGTGTCACCTGCCCTGCTCTCACAGCTCTCCTGGYTGCTGTGCCACCCTGACCACACAGAGCGGGGCCACAAAGGCTGCGGCAGTCCGCGTCAGCCTGTGAGGGACACCAAGGGCTGGTTGGGATAGCTTTAAAGCTAACTGGCTTTATTTRTACAAGGGTTTGTTTGGTTTCCTCTGTGAGTGATTTTGAAGGACTTCTGTTTGTTCCCAGAATATGCTTTCCAGGCTGATTGAATTGCCGTTAGCCATGACCATACTCCCAGCCAGTTGTTGGTACCCCTATCCTGTTCCACACCAGCATGGAAATTGTAGCAGGGTGTGGGGCTTCCTGCACCAGTGTTTTGATTTGCAGCATCTACCACAGCCCTGCTCCGATCTTGATTTGGGGTCTTGGATGTGGCCACAACACATTGTGAGAGGCCAGGCAAGCCACTTGTGGACATGAGTATTTCTGCAGCTGAGAGGCACCAGCTTTATTTTGGCAAAGCAAATAAGGCTTTCACATATGAAAGCAGGGCAGCAAGAGGCCTCCCTGACAGTTGCCCCTTCATTGTTACCCAGAAAAAGGGTCGTAGGAAACAGACATCATCCTGCTACCTGCAGGGCATCTCACACTGCTCTAACCAGCTTTCATTTTAGCAGCTTGGCATAAMTGGGTGTGTGTCTTTCATGTCTCCCTTTGCTGTCTGTCTCTGAAGGCTTCACTGGAGCTTGTGGCCTGGAGCCTGCACGTACAGCAGATGAACATGAGGAAATGAGAGAGAGATTTATGTTAATTTGACGTTCTCCAATACTCAGAGCCATTGCATTGGTCTCAGGTCAAAGCTGAAACTTTCACTGTAAACAATAACTAACAGATGCCATGCTTAAAACCAATCTCATTTGCCCTGGAAGGACACACAACTCCTTGCTAAGTGCAGGAACTGGTTGTGGGGATYACAAAGCAGAGTAGAAGAAGCAGGGAGGAAAAAGCACCACCATGTTTTGTGGTAAACCTGTGGTGAGCAGTGTCAATGGTAATGTACACACAGAGAAAAGGCACCTCACCTCACATCTTTCCTAGCTATTTCCTGTCTGAAAAAAAGATTTTGGAGTTTAGCAGACAAAGAGAAAAACTAAGACAAAAACTGTTGTTTCTGGCAAACCTAAAAAATTTTTCTGTTCCCAGATTGTTTAACTCTCCTCAGTGTCACCTGTAAGCTGAGCAGGAGAGTCAAAACAAAGCTTTGCCATTTCATGCTGGTGAATCTTCTCATATGCCAGCAGTTTTTAGACAAATTTTCCTGTCTCCCAATCCAGCTGAACCCTAGTATCGAAGAGGACTGACATGGCAGCAGTCTGGCACCAGCAGCACAGCTACCCCTATGCTTGTCTGGGCTCACAGTTTTKGCCAGTGACTACCATGGGGCAGAGGCTGCTTTCACAGCACCCTGTCCCAGCTATGTGTAGGCAGTGGTTACAGAGTCACTGGGCCCCAGTTAGCCCCATCAGTATGTGGACTCAAAAGATGCCACTCGAGCCCAGACATCAGTCTGGACCAGTGTAAACCTGTCAGAAGACATGGGATTTATTAGTCCTTTTTCTCCCCACATGAGCTGGTTGGCAAGTTCAGCCTGTTCATTAGCAAGAAGAGCCATTTGCCCAATTCCTAACTAACTTGAAGGTGCTGTGAACTATGGTCATTTGACAGAGATTTGGTGGTGTTAAGAGTCTTAGCCCAGCCAAAAGAGGCTCCCTCCCTACTGCTCCCAGCACAAACCACTGCAGTTCTGAGAAAAAAAGTACCTTCCATTCATCTTACTCTATCAGTAAGCCCTGTGCTCAGCTGTGCTATGCTGCACCCGGGAGCTCTGGGTGGAAACAGAGACACCAGGTCCCCTTGAACCTCTCCCTGTGTGCTGGGACTCACCAGCTCTCCTCTTTCACTGTCCATCAGGGATGCAAGATCCCCTGAACAGCAAAACTAATTCATGCTTTTTTATGCAGTGCCACAAGGTAAGGTGTTTCAGCTCATAGAAAGGATTGCCTTTGAAATGAAAGAAGTTCTGAAACTCTGTCAGAAACCCTCCAGCTGGTCTCTGCCATGTCCCCAGCACAGATGCCAACTCGCCCCTGCTCCCTTTATATTTCTCTTTCTCCCTTCTTCCATTTCTTRTACTGAGCTCCTTGGCCACACCACATTGTATGAACTTGTAGTAGGATTAATGTGACTTGAAGCCTGATGCTATATTCAGCTCAGATTTTGTTAGTAAGTATGGGGTCCATTGTACTGGAAAACAAGCAGGCCGGCAGTGGCTAAAAGTGCTCGTTGTCACCATTGTGCCCTGGATGTGCAGGAGAAAACATCAGGTCTGAGGGGCCAGGAAATGGGGATCCTCTAACAGGACACTCACATGGCTCTGTCTCCGGGCCATGCTGCCATCATCCCCTCGTGCCTGTGAGCATGAAGGAGGATCATCATATGCACCATAAACCATGGTTGAACTGGGCTTTTGGACAGTGAGGTTCCATGTGCTGGCTGCTCCAAGGCCCCATAAAACCAGGGAGTGCAGGAGCTACAGAGTGCTCTCAAAAATACAAGGTGACCATGTCTTTTTTATAGGGGAGAGGCAAATCTTGCAAAGCCCCTCAGGCCACGTCGGTGCTTGGGGCAGCTTTGGCATGCTTAGCCCTACGAGCTCTTGTAGTCACTGGGGCGGCTCAACCACAGAGTGTGGGGCTCAGGGCCATCTGTGTCCAGCTCCCCCAGTAGCACAGATGTGATGGGCTGGGCTTGCATGAAGGTACCTGAGTTTTCCCTCTCCAAAAGATGCCACAGCAGAACTGGAAGTCCTGACTGGAGGCGTGCGAGCGTGCTGGGTGGCTGACGAGCCTTGGCAGGTCTGCAGGCAAGCCTCCTTGGTGGCACAGGGAATGGTGCAATGTGCGACTGGGAAACAGAGCACCYCTCTACAGCCAAGGAGGCTTTAATGTGATGGTGACACACGAGAGCTCCCATTTGCCTGTCAAGTTGCACAGCTGAAGTCAAAGGATGAATTACCCTTGGCTAAGGATGCGRTGAAGTTTGCCTAAAGCCCAATAAGGTAGGAAAATAAAAGTTTTATTTTACAGCTTCCCAATATCAAATTTCAACTACAGCATATACTGACTTGCTTTCTGAAATTAACTATCAAATTAGCTTAGAAATTATGAAAAGGCTATTTCTGTTCATTACAGTGGGGTAATACATGGCCAGACTCTTCAAATTTATTAATCTCCTCACAGCTGCTCGCCAGGCACAGAGGGCCCATTTTTTTCTGTCAGGCTGTGATCCTATGATCCATCTTCAGTCCTGTGTGCTCCCTGAGGCTTTCTGTAAAGCATCAGGTGGTCACATCGCACTTCAGTGCCTGCATGTAGCAAGGCTTGCTCATACTTCTGTTTARATATAATGCAGCTACTAAATGTCACCTGTCACAGGCAACTAAGCAATGTGACATTGGTGACTCACCCCACGTTCCWGGGAACACCTTGGCCACAGACACACTTGTGTGAGTGTACCACACCCTTTCCTGCAGGCTTTAACACACCTTGACTGCAAAGCATCTWAGTATTGTTTGCTTGAAAAAAGTGGTCTTCCGACTGGTTAGCCACTTGGCTGCCATTACAGAAACCTCTACTGTATGACCTGCTCTGCATGACGTGCTGTTAAAATGGTGTCTGCCTGCAGATATTTGCCACTTAAGAGCTGGGATGCAGAAAGCATTCATTTTAGAGTAATCTTAAACTGRAGTTCTCATGATATGGCACACATGTGGAATAAAGAAAATAAGAGATGATACACTTGATTAGGTAAATACAAAACCAGGCTTATTTTGGATAATACATTTAGACTTGGACAGAAATGCTGTATTTGCAGATTCATTCCATGGTTTTCTAATATTTCTTTTTCCCCACATGACCATGTGAAYTGTATAAGTGCACAGCAAAGTTCCAAAATTTGGTTCTGTTTTCACATTGATTTATCCAGTTTATATTGAGCCCACTGTAATGCAGATTTAGTTTATCCCTATTCCCATTTTAATTCATAACCTAAATAATGTTTAATGTTACAAGCTGTGGTTGTCTTTGCATTCTGCTCCTAGCTCACTACAGTCCATTATATTTGTCAACAGATAAAATGAAAATTTAGCCTGGCAATCTGTATCCTCAGTTTTTTTTAGATGTTGCAATTACCTGATTTGCTAACATATTTTATTTTTACCTTTCCTTCCTTTTGTTTCCACCTTCGTTTATCTCTTCTGTTTATAACACCTTAACAAAATCACAAAGCAGATTTCCCACCATCACACTTGTTTAATTATGGAAGCATTTATAAGTAAAGTAGTTTACAAAATAAATGGGATGGTTTTAACATCTTTACAGTGGGATAATGCTTCCACTGTGGGGAGTAGGGCAGACTTAAGTCTGCCTTCCTGCAAAGAGATGGAGAGAGAGAGCACAGCCTATGTCCTGTGTAAACAAGACCTGGCAGTGTCACTTCTCTCASGTGTGGTGTCCCAGGGCTGCGTGTTTCCACTGAGCCAGTTTTCAGCCTCTCAGCACCGCTCCCCATGCAGCATGGGCATGACAGTTGCTTTTCTYCCCAGTGTGCCTGCGTTTGGACTGTTCCCCTGAAGTTTCTGCTCTGTCCAGACTATGAGGATGGGGTACTGTTTTACAATTGCTTTTCCTGCGGAACCCCTCCCCAGGGATGACAGGCAGKTTTGTGTCCAGTTTGCTGTCACTGGATCATTTGAAAGGCTGGAAAGGCAACCACAGGCAAAGCAGAGATGTTTTCCTCCAGTCTCCCTGGCTGTGGTGGCGGGGGGTTGTTGATGAGCAGGAGTGTTTTCACTAAATGGGCAGGGGTTGCCAAAATCCCTGTTCCCTAGATAACCAAAATATGCTATTACAGGGAAGTCTTTTCCATCCTATAAACTGTGGGGCATGCAGAAGCCCCTCCTTTCATTTCCCTAACTCATTTCTGGCTGCCAAATGTAGCCAGGCTGACATCATCCTCTGCTAAGGGTGAATCAGCGTGGTTGGGGAGTATGGTTTTGCAATCTCTTAATGACAGTTCGCCACAGCTTGTCCCTGTATCAACTGTCCAGGGAAACAACATTAGTGCCCAGTAAGCAAGAAACAAGTTTCAACTTGTGACTTAGGCAATGCAGCAGATGCTGCAGACGTGCCTAAGGCCTGGGAGGAATTTTGTTGCTCAGCTCCATCTAGTGGCATCGGCTTCGGAAGGACGGCGGTGGCCGTGGGAGGGGACATGGCCCGTGAGGATGGCGGGTGCCCGTCAGGCGTATTTAGTTACAGCTCTTCTCCCTCTGAGTGGATGCATGCATAAGCGTGCATGTCACTGTGGATCTCCATAGTAATGCATACAAAAAAGGGGCAGAAGAGTTGAAATTATGCAGAACCACCAAAATTAGGCTCAAGGCTGCTCTGTGTAGYCTCTTGTTTTGCAGTCACTCTTCTGCTTTATTTAGGGGATGTTTTGTTCAGTTGCTGCATCTTGTCTCAGTTCGAAGATGAGCTGTGGGACCACAACTGGGTGTGCCTGCATGTCACTTCATGAGACAGGTCCTCAATCCTGAGTTAAACTGCTCCCTGAAATGCAGTAAATAATATTCTAAAAGGAGTGGGGAGGTATGACAGCAACTGAAGACAGCATGATCCAAAGTAGCAGTGTGGGTCTTGAATCTGTTGGAAAATATTTGGGCTGGGTCTCAGCTCCAGCCCCAGAAAGAGCTTGGCCAAACAAGCCTGCATATGGAGTCACAAAATGCCATTTATTCCTGGCCAGGGATCAGCTGGGTTTCAGTGAACCTTGGAAAGTCAATTCAGTTTCAGGAGCCAGAATGAATCAGATTCATGTCAATCTGTTGGCAGGTTGTAACACTTTTTCTTTTAATATTTCCCATGGCAACTTAATGTAGGAGAACCAGAAAGTGAGAGTGACTCAAAGCAGTGGAGAAGGGATAATGCCAAAATCAGCAGGATTGTGAAAAGCCTATTTGCATTTTTCCCCAGGGATGCTTGTTTTTAATATAGAGAAGTGCTAAAACTAAAGATATTTGCTTATAATGACATGGGTTTTCATAATGACATCCTCAAATTGGAATTTCTTGGACATACTACTCCATTTAGAGATTGGAGTGCATAGCAGGGATTCACACTCTGCACTTCGCTGAGTAGAGGCATGTTTGGAGCAGCTTCATGAGTCCTCAAGATCAACAAATCCATATGAAAGCAATGCTCAGCTTTTACATGCTGCAGAACCTTCCAACTTCAAAGTGCTTTGCACACATTAACTCATCTGAGATGCGTTCCGTCATGAAACTGTTATGCCTTTGTTTTTTTGTACCACGCTATTATTATATACATTAACCTGGTGCCTAGAGGCCCAACTGAGCTCAGGGCTCTACCATTCATAGCTGGAATAAGAAAACAGCTTCTCTATGTATGAGCTCACGATCTAAAAGAGTAGCAATGGATGGGAAAGAAGTACTGGGAAGTGAAGTATGCTTCGTGTTGCTCAGCCAGCAGCTTGCRGGCCACAGGCTTTCTGAGCTTGAAGCCAGCACGCAATCCCTTGGCTTCCATGCTCCCTGTTAATGTCAAAATTGGCAAGAAAGCCTGACAGCCATTTTACCTCCAGATCCAAACAAGCTATGTCCCATTCATAGTGTCCACTGTTCGTGACCTCAGCTGGACAACTCACACATCTAACTTACAGGGTTGTGTATGCATACACATATGCTGAAGGGGAGGCAATGTCAAYTCTGACATTTTTCAGCTATAGGTTACCATTGTATCTGCACTGCAGTGTCTTGAGAGTTTGGCCACAGAACAAATGGATGGGTTAGTGAAATCTAAAGTGCTGCTAGAAGAGCTTTTCTAGCAGCGCTGATAGTTAATTTGTTTAGTGCTTTGAAAATACAAAAGAATAGGAAAATAGCAAATATTATTATTACTAACAGTACCTAACATAAAGAACTTGCCCATGCCAGTGAGGAGCAGACCCATGAATCCAAAGTAAATTCAGAAATGTTCATGTAAAGTGTTAGAAGGCTGTTTAACCAAATAAATTGTCTACAAAACATTTGTTGCAAATAGTATTTCAGGAGTCAATGGGCACAAGAGTGTATGACCAGATGTTAAGTATTTAACTGCATGTAGGTTTGGAGACTTTATGCCAGGACCCTTGAAACAGAGGGACAATTATCTTCCCAAGAATAGTTCAGTGGGAAGTCAGCCCTGAGGATCAGGCAGGTCCTAAGAATTTACTACAGACTGGAGACCTTCCTGTGGGATTTGACAGTGGCTACTAGCTCTGTAGATCTCTGGAGGATGGCTTTGGGRCAGTATGGAAAGGCTGGCCTTTCCAACTACCTAGGCAGACACKTTGCTCCTAGAATGATTTCCAGTGTGCTTTAGAGAATTATCTTAGAATCCCTTTGACAGCTAGTTCATTCAGCTTATATTTTATCCTCCTCTCTCCTGCTTTGTCCAAGGAGATATACTTGTATAAGTCTTTCTGGGGCAGAGGCTTGTTCTGCTTTTATGAGACTAACATAATAACGCCCCACCTTGAGGGGCCCTAGGCACTATCCTAATAAATAAGCTGAATTAATTGCACGTTTGTCTTCTTTAACCATGTGGGAGGAATAATACTAGTGGACCTTTATCTTCTGTTGTCAGTTTTCCAAAGTTTGCTTTGGATGTTCATGTCAATTCAAACATGTGCCACAGAACTTGCCCATGCAATCTATCTTGGTGAAGAGCCTCATTCCTGTGGCTTTTCTGGGGCTTGACACCAATTTTTAACGTAATCCTCTTCTCTGGTAACTCAAGTTCTTGTGAGACCTCTCTGTCCCTCTGACCAACTTCACACAGGCTTGATAACGGCAGTCAGGAAGGGACAAACCAAACACACAAGTTATCTAAATTGTGGAGAAGTAAATAAGTACTTGTAAAGATTTTGCTTCATTTGCACTTTGCCTTTCTTTGATTTATCACCTTTCAACGTGTTGCCTGCCCTTTTTAATTACTGCAACCCTTCCATCATTTTTGTAATTTTAAAAAAGCCAATTATATGACAGTTTTGATTGCCTAATAGCTGTAGTAAAATGTACATATGTGTAAGTAAGGATGATTGTTCTTTCTTGTTTGTTTTTGTAATATTCGCCTTTCAGATATCTAGGTTATATAATTGTTCCCTTTGGCTTGAGATCAACTTTTCAGATTAAAGATGGCTCTGCTGTAGTGCACTGTGGAGTTGACATATGGCTAATCCACCTGAYGGGCTCTGGCTCCTCATTCCTTAAAAGCATGAGGATGGAGGATTTTGATGTTAGGATGGCACTGTCATTCATGTATTAAGTGAAATCAAGGTCCCAATCTCCATCTCTAAAYCAGCACTAGGAATAACAAGTTCAGTGCTGGAATGCAGCGCTACTACTCTTGCATATGGGCTTGCAGATATGTGGGAGTCTCAGCTCCTCTGCATAGTGGGAGTATTACACAGGGTTAGCAATTCTGAGAGTAGGACATGTATAAAACCCAAAACCATCTTTGTTTTCCCTAAAGTAAYCATAACTGAAAACCACCTTTTTGAGCCCTTCTCTTATGGATGTAGGACATATGATATTTTGTCTCTTACCTCCAGAGACACCTTACCAGTGAGGCTTCCATGATTCCATTTATTACTTGCTCTTGCCTAAAGTGTATTGAGAGAGTATCCAGCAGACCTTCCATCAGACTGCAACACTGAAGTGACAAGCACTGAACAAACCAGAGACGACAAGGTGGTCATAATTTTTAAGGGGTGTAAAACTGAGACAAAAAAATCAGCTGAAACGTGCACTTATCTCAAGTGTGTCTTAATACAACACTTAACTGTAAGGATGTGACTGGGTTGTGCCCTCAAGTATTTGCAGGAATGCAGGCTCAGGTCCACCCACACAGCCCACCAAGCAAGGTTTCATGTGGGTATAAAGTATGTGCTCCCATTAACAGCAATTTGCAAGGGAGAGACCTGATAAACAGCTCCCTTGCCAGTTGTTGGGTCATTGAGACAATAAGCCAATAGAAAAATAGCTTTTAAAAAATGCTTCTTAGATACCCCAGATACTTCAGATGGATGAGGACAGGTTGTTATGGAGCAGGTAATTGCATTCCCCTCATCAGAAGGAAGATGCCTGTAGAGTTCAAAAGGCAAGTTTGAAACAGAAATGCTAAGAAAAATGCTATTTTCAGGATTTAGAAAGAGGATTCTAAAAAGCCAAAGGCTTTGAGAAGGCCTGAGAAAAATTATGCAATTAAATTATCAGGTCACTTTGCAGGTAATCAAAAACACCCTGTAATAAAAATTACAGGATTTACAAAACATAGCAACTGTGAAACACTGACATGCTGTCTTCTCTGTGAATAATGATCAGTTCATTGCTATCAAAACAAGATATAAACAAAACTATGCCAACGTGATATTGCAGCATGAGATGATGGAAATATATAGTGGTAGGGAGAAATAAAGGGAGGAAGGAAGGGTTTGGTCTGCTGTTGCTGCAGGTGGAGAAGCAGCATGGGGACTCAGGATATTCCAGAAGAGACTGAACAAGGGATGCACTTTTGGGGTGGAAAAGACAGAGAACAGGAGCCAATTCAGATCAAATTTGAAGTCTGCAGGTTAATCATCATTAGATTTTATAGCTTAGTTCCTTCAGTTGTTGAGAGTAAAGAGGCTGATGCATTACATTAAATAGTGAGTTAGTTCACCGACAGTAAGCATCAGCCTGTAATACAAAACCCCCCACATATGCTTTCATTTAGCTCATTATATCATTTAAGTGGTTGAAAGAAGCAATGCGTCCAAGGACATCTGAATATATTATTGCATCTCTGTTGCACTCACTTCAGTGTGGTCCTACCACTAAGCTTTGGCAGCAATTCTTAGAAAAAAAACCTGCATTTAAAAAAAGATATAAAAAATTTGCAGGCCTWGTTCACACAGCTGGGGGCAGAGGAAGGGCTGCCTTTGATGTTTTTGTCAAAGCTTGGGTTGCGTGCTGGAACTAAAAAAAAACCCAAACATTTTCCCCAAATGAATTTTTGACAGAAGGGGAAAAGCTGAGAAAACTCGGATTTGGCTGCTTTATGCTTAGCGACACGTAACCTCGCAGCTTGCACCTGGCCCAGCCGCCCTGGCGAGCCCTGGCGAGCTGCAGCCTGGGCGATGACAAAGAGCACCAAAAGCCACCCAGGCGGCCACTCCGCACCGCTGCCCGCTAGCAGATGGCACTGACAGAGCTCTTYAGAGAACACTTGCGAGCTTTTTCCTCCTCCTGCTCGTTAAGGAGAGAGGAGAGCCTGGCCAAGGGTTAATTAACAAAGGGGGTGTGGCTGTGCGCTGCAGCCGAGCTCCGCTCTGGAGCTGGCCCTGGGCGGCTTTGGAGCTTTGCTCCTGGGGGGTATAAACGCCCCGAAATGTGATGCTGCGGGTTTTTTGGTGAGGTGCTGCACAGAAAATGCTGATTTTTTGGGGGGCCAGGCTGCCATCCCGTGGCTCCCCCGCCCCTCACAGCCGGGCCGGCCCAGGCCGCCGCTGGGTGGCGCCAGAGGCCTCGCGGCGGGCGCGCGGCCCGGGGCCATTTGCCGCTGCCCGGCGGCCGCGCCGTGTGAATTCTGTAAATTCCTGTCAATTCCTGTAAATTCCTGTAAATTCCCAAATTTTACTGACAGGCAGCGAGTGTGAGGCACACGTAGGGTATGGCACGGGCTGTAGCAGAGTAAGGGATAAGCCTTGCGTTGAGAGTTGTTTAAAGTCCGTGTTAGAGCTGTTCATCTCGTGGGTGATGGGAGTTTYCCGGGGGGTTTAGGTATCTGCTTGAAAACATTGCTTTGTCTTTCATCCCATGCATTACAAAATGGTCGTGCCTGCCAACCGACCTGCTTAAAGTTACGTGGAGTAAAGGAAGGTAAAGAAACGTGAGATTTGCTGGTGGGAGGAGATGAATCTTAGCGGCCTGGTGGTGACTGATACAAGACCTGGATCTCACTGCGAGCCAGACCATGCAGCCTCTGAAGTAAACACGGGTGAGCATCACAGGCTCAGAACTGGCGCTTTTAGCAGAGTTTCAATGTTGTTTTCCCCTTAGTCTGAAGAGCTTCTGTTCTCCATGAAGACATCCAGTCTTGATTTGGAAACACCAAGCAAAGATGAAAAAACTTTCGCTGGGTACCTTGCTTCTTTGGTTAATCACCTTGTAGATTACACCTTTGATTTCACGAATTAGTTTTCTTGGCTTGAACTATAGAGTTTTTCTGGGGTGTGTGCGTGTGTCTTTCTTTGCTGTGTTAAAGATCTCTCTAATTTTCTCTTTTTGAAGGATTTATACACTGTAACTGATTAATCTCTTTTGTCTTCCTTTTGATAGCCCAAACAGCTGGAGCTGCATAGGCCTCTCCTGCCAAGTGTTTTCTTGAGCTCTCACCTTTATTTTTTTTGTGGTGCTTTATACCTCCTTCCAAGTTCTTAATCAAAGATCTGAAAAACAAGCTCTTCTTCTACTGCTCCCTTCTCCTGCAGCACAAAGCAAAACCAGGAACTATACATACTCATTTTGCTTCTTCAGGTGTGTCTGTAGTGTCTTCATTTTGTCTTAAAAATTCTTTGCAAGTTCTTTGTTTTCTAGAATACACTATTGTCCTGCGAAGCTTGTGCTTGCTATCCTGATATTTATTGCATTGYGTTTGCTTCAGTGCTGTGTTACTGAGTTGAATTTACTTTTGCCCTTTGTATATTAAACATACACGTGTATGTATCAGATGTTCAAACATGTATGTTTTTTACAGTTTTATTTTGTAGAAGAGGGAGGAAAAAGACTTTTTGTATGGGCTGTGTACCCAGAATGAAACCCTGCAGAACCCCAGTAGAAGCTTGCTCAGGTGATAACATTTCCCCACTATCTTTGAGTTTGCCAGTTAGCCAATTTTAAGTGTATGTGTTGTGCTTTCRTTGGTGCTTTACCTTTTAAAGTGCAGTACCCTGGAGCTCTGTGTCAAGTGCTCTACAAAAGCTGTTACACTTCCATGATAATCATTGGTAATCAATCCCACAGTCTCAGAGCATGCAATCAGGTTTGTGAGCCAGTGTCTATTTTCCATATAATCAGACAGGCCAGGCCTACTTATGTTCTCATCCTTTCATTCTTTATTGATCGCATTGCATGGGTTTTGCCATTATCTTGCCCTGCACTGAGGGTTCTGATTACTGAGAGCAACCCAGTCTCCTCTTCAGTGAGTATCAGTACAATGCTTCAGTCTCCTGGCTTGTTCCCAGTTGTTTGAAGGGGAATCTCTTCTCAGTGTAATCAGAAGAGGTATGAAATGAGATACTGCTGTAGCCCTTAAGTCTCATGAGCAGCTTGATGCCAAAGGCCTGGATAAATGAAAAGTAATCATGACACTGATACTGTTCTGATTTGTTGATCCACAAGAACATCTTGTGTCTTTAAACCTCCATTTGACCTTCACGTTCCTGTAAACTTTATACTCTTTAAAACTGTAGTCTGGAAGGGCAGATACCATACCCTTTCTATAGCAATGTATTTTGCATAATCYCTAACATGTATTGAAACTCCATTTTTGTTCTTAGCAATGTATTTTATTTTCCTCACATGGACAGTGAAGAGTAACTGAAGGACTGTCTGTATCATCTTACCAGACTAATCTTTAACTGGGTTATAACCAATTAATCTGACTAGGAACAGACACAGTTATCAGAACAAACAGCCATCTGTTCATATCCTCCCTTTTAGCCACTGTACAAAGTAGTCTGAAAGATGCAGGGCAGGAAAGAGAATGGGCAGATAAACTGGTCTCTAAAATGATCCTCCAAAGACTCTTATCTTTCTTTCCAGGAGAAAGGAATATGAACTGAATCCTCAAATCACATTTGCAAAGAGGAGTTTCATAATRAATTTCCTTCTGCTTTGCCTGATTCTCTGCAGTTGAAGCTGTAGCTTTTGCTGACTGGGAAACTCCTGTTTTTGTGGTGAGCTCTGTTTGCCATTACCAAACCCTACAGATAGGTACAGGCAGCCATCTTAGATTTCACAGTATGGTTTAGCCATATCCATTAATATCTATAAAATAATTTGAGAGTTTTGGAAGACCAAAGATTCACACATGCAAAATAGAGAGGGATTTTTTGTTTTTAATTTCGATCTTTTTCACTTTAAATTATCAACATTCCTTTTTAAATTTATTTTTGAAAATTTGGAATTGTATTGCTAAACTTAGGAGATTACATCTGTGCTTAGTCTCCTGAGGTATGCAGAAGGGTGGCTTTTAGTGGTGACTATACTTGTGGGTATACCTAGGAGTTTGGACCAGGAGCTAAAACCTAATTGACTACAGGCAACAATTTCATTATTGACTGAAATGGAAAGTCACTTAACCACTGGTCTTCATAATGGGGTTATTGAACAACAGGAGAGGGGGCTGATTTCAGTCGTACTGTAATTTTTGGCTTTTTCATTTAATCCTGTCTTACACTGTGTGACTTTTCTGCTCATAAAAAAAGGAGTGTTTTCTATGACAGGTGTTTTGTGAACTTAAAAGAATAAGCTTGTTCTTCATCCTTCCCTGATTTTCCTGTTATTCCAGTCCTAGCTTCAAGCCCTTCCCTGAAGCACAGACTCAGCAGCATGTTGGGCTGTGTGGTGACGTCAGTCAATTGCACKTGCGTCAGAGCTCTGAAATGCAATATGAGCTATTAAGTGAGGCTCTTGGCTAAATTTGTAGCTGCTCCCAGTCTGTAGAACTGCAGCTGTTTCCTCTGGTGGTGATGTCCCTTTGGTCTTGCACCCATACCCCAGGCCTGCTACTGTCACTACTCTGCATGGGGTGCCTGTGGTGATGGCACTCTCTGTCACGGCGTACAGAGCTGGTGTGCCCAGAGATGAACAATGAAGGGATAATTGGCAGCGCTGAAATGTTGCCAGAAGGAAAGTTCCATTATGACATGGAAAAAAACATCCTTCCCACTGGAAACACTGGAGCCAGAGATGTGATCACTCAATMCACATTAAACCTCAAGTGGACAAGGCCGAGGATCTCAGTATCTACTGTGGAGTTACCCCTGTGTGAAAAATGCACTTTGACTAGGTGACCTTCACATGTTGTTTTCAGCCAAGTTGGTTTGGGGTTTTTCTTGTTGGTTTTTTTTTTTGTTGTTTGTTTGGTTTTTTTTTTTTTTTTTTTTTTTTTTTTTTTTTTTTTTTGAATGGTACTTCTGCAGTCATTGGTACCCAAAGTTTATTCTGGCTCTCTGGATGATAGAAGTCATGTTTTCACCCCAAGATGATTAAGAAGTGTCCTTGTGTTTCTCTCTGAAAATTACCCTTTTTTCCAGGCTTCTTGTTGTGGTCACATTTGGAAGTCACTCAGATTCCCAGAGTAGCTGAATTCTTGCTTACTTTCCCAGGTGTGGGTTAAGGCCTTAGGCTGGAATGCAAGCTCCGGAGCRTAAGGAATTAACAACGGTTATTAAAAGTTGTGATTTTGAACTAACGGGTGTGTTCTTCACTAATGTGAACCTCCTATTTACTTCAAATTACAGTAGTTAAGATCCAAACAGTAAATATTTCTTTAAGGTACTGAAGCAACAGCTGCATTTCTGGCTTCCTTGCTGGGAGTTAGTGGCTTAGGTAATTGGGTTCATTGCTATTTGGAGCATAATCAGCAACCATTCATTCTCCATACAGCCAGCATATAAAATTTGCAAGAGCTTCATACTGTGCGTGCTCAATCAGTGTAAATCATTTAGCAGCCCGCATAATGGATGTCTGGCTTTTGGACTGAAAAATCCACTTGGTAATATAGGCAGATGAGTCATGAACAAGTCTTCCAGTTATATATAAAATTATTTTATCCACAAGAGACTCTGAAAACTGAAGAGATTTTAGCTTTCCAGACAGCAAAGGGTAAGATGAAATGCTGTTACAGTATTTCATTCATTTTGAATATTTTTATTCAGCACCAAGGTGGCATTTTGTTGCACTAAATATTTATTACTGAGATAGCCCAGCTCTAACCTCTTGAGGGCCTGGAGAATATTTTTATGTTCAGTGAGGGCTCATAGTAGTGATGAATAGATGTAAGCAGATCTGTCTTGAAAGTAAGTTTGCAGCAGTGTTTAATAACTGCAGACTCTGCCCTGCCCAAATCGGAAGCTGGCAAATCTCCTCTGTGTTTGAGAAGCAGTGTGCAGTTGCTGTGGAAGTCAGAGSCTCGCTAATAATTTGGCAGAGATTTCCTGAGATTAAACTATCAGAGTRTGGCCCTCATTTAGACCACTGACATCAGAGCCAGGAGTGTGTTGGCTGAGTATCAGMAGCTGCAAGGGAGGCAGATGATGAGCTTCCTCCTTGCCAGTGGATGTCATATCCTAAACCTTTTCACTCAGTATCTCTTTGCCAGTCAGCAAATGCAGTGAGCAGTAAAGCATAGATTTGAGCTCTCTTTCTTCCCTGCCTTGAACAGCTCCTGTGTAATAGGAGAGGAAGCATTGCCCCATTCCATTGCATACCTGTCCTCTTGCTTTCAAAGTCACAACATTTAGGAATTAGCAGGGAAATCAAATACCTTACAACTTCTTATTTGAAATGAGACCTTGTTTATCCCCTCTTCAGACAAAAACTCCCCTCACCATCAGTTATCTTTCCTGAATTTTGTCTTGATTCTCAGAAAATTTTCTTCTTCTTTTGACATCTTCCCAGTCACTCTTCCATGCTTGTTTGTGTACCCACATCACAGATGAAATGGGCACATCTTTGCAAGTGTGGCCTTTAGCTGTCTTGTTGCAGAGAATAAAATGCCATGGATCAAACTCCCTGATTCTTAGGGTTTGCCTGGGCTGTCTCCTTAAGTTGGATTTAGCCCTGTAAATCTAAAAGAAAAAGGGGTTAATTTTTGTACGACATTTCAGTTGCATGTGTGGGGTTGTTGTTTTTTTCGTTGATTGATTGTCAAGAGGGTTTTTTGCTTTTGGGGACACTGTGGTAGCTTTAAAGTAAAAAGCACTGATCAGGGGGTTTGAGTTATCCTTGAAGAGCCTGGGRAACTCTATCTGTTACATTGAAATAAGAGAAGAGGGAGGAGGGTCTCCTRGGTTTTAAAATGTATGTACTGGTACTCTGTGCCTTTAAGTTGAGAGTCTCCAGGTGCTCCATAATGATAGCTGCTGCTTCAGGAGTGGAATCCTGCTCCCCAGAAAAATGCAGTTATGGAAATCTGTCTTTTTAATGCTGCCACAAAAGGACAAAGCACTTTGCAARGATCTGGTCTCCCCAGACTTTCAGCTCTAGCTCCAAGATAAGGGAGCTTATAGATGTAAAAAGAGGAGGAGGAATAAGAGAACATGGATTACAGATCAAAGCTGTAACATTTTGTAAATGGTAATGTGAGAATCTCCTCTGGGTCATGGATCTTTTTTGTTTGATTTGTCTTTCCTTCCTGACTAGCAGATAGGGTTCTCTGTGCATAATTCTGTTTCTCTCTTCTTTCCCCATCTCTTTGCTTGTGCCTAGAAACCCCTGCTGCTCAGGGTGCTGTGAGCACGCTTACCTGCTGTGCAGAATCAGGATTAAAAGGACCCTGCCTGAAAGGGATGATGAGTGATTTGTGTGAATCTCACTAAATCTGGCCTTCAACTCAGTTGTTCCTCAGTGCCAATGGAAATAATTTTTCATTAAATGGACGCACTTGAGGTTACAATCAGGCTCAAAGTTGCCCTTTGAAAACAAGTAGGGTTTGTCCCTAGGACATTATATATACCCACCCAGGTGCTACAAAAAGCCATCCTGGGATGTTCCTCGATAGTAAGGAACAAGCAAGAGCAAGACTGGTTGTGGAATCATCTCATAGTGAGGTGTTTCCAATATCTCTGCCCTGTCTTGCATTGTGCTTCAAGGCTTCAAAGCACTGTGCAACAACAATCATGAAAGACTTCAGGGAGCTAGTGAAATCGGGCAAAGTCCATTAAAAATGGAGGAAGAAAAGTCKCTGTTACAGCAAATAATTAGATCAGCAACTAGCCATGTTTCTTCATTATTTTTTCTAGATGGGCAGCAATATATGACACACACTTTTATTCCAGAAAAAGTTACTCTYCAGTGGGAGAAACAAAGTCTTCCCAAACTTTGCTGGTGACAGAAGGCAMGGAAGGGTAATTGATGAATCATCATGCAGATGTTTACAGAGCTGTTTAGATTTATGTGTGAAGTCTGTTCGACCCTGACCAGGCAGTATTTTCTCTAAGGAAGAAACTGACAGGTCCATGAGAAATAACCTTTTCAGTTTCTCTTCTTGTCAGTGTAAGCCAGTTTCTCATCTAAGAGTGAACTGCAAATTACCCACCTGCAGTTCTTAGGTGGTACAGTACTAGGTGCAGCAGACTAGGCCCTTTTTTCCTACCTTTGATGTTGTTTATTTTGTTTTGTTGTTTTTGTTTTTTTGTTTTTTTTTTTTTTTTTTTTTTTTTTTTTGGTTAGAAATAACATGTCCAAGTCTATGACTACACTGATACAGGAAGATCAAATCATCATGTACGTGACGTACCATATACAAATATGACATGAGTTCTGGGATAAACCATTTAARTATTTTGGTGTTGAGACATTACAGTGTTTGTGTTGGTTAATTTAATGTTTTGTGTCTCAGTATTTGAGACTGGTGGAACTGCCAGGAATTCTGGTACTGATCTGAAAAAAAGGTCAATATGAACTTTCAAATGTCAGGTACTACAGCCAAGGGATGTTTATGGCTTTCCTCCTCTGAAGGCATTAAAGGTCTTGAAGGAGCAACTTGTGTGGAAACTTCAAGCAAAAAATAGTAGAGTAAAAAGCTGTTTTACTTTCTACAGGCAGGGGGAAAAACGGGAAGAAGAGTGTTGTATTTTTAGGATAATGGAGAGAGACACAGTTGATATGGTCTCAGTGTTTTAAATTAGTCTGAAGCTGAAAATGCACCACCTAGGTAAAGAACAAGATATTATCTGTAYTGGAGAAGAAAAGTAAGCAACTCTATTTAAAATTTAATCAAATTCCAATTTTAGTCAGTTTGTACAAAGTAGTTACATACCTACTAAATCACTTTAATTATTGACAGATAATGTTGTATAAAGAAAATACAGTGATATTGTAATTGGATTTGGAGGAAATATACTTTGTGGAAAACCAGATTATTAGGATGATTTTTCAACTTGATTTAACCTGTTGCCTTGTGAGATTTCTGTCATTAGATTGTGACAGGCCAGACTCCCTCACGGACTTGACATCTTTGTTCCACCAGAAATGTGCCCTGCTCTTGTACCTCCCTCTGCTAAAATATCCTATAGCTATTTATTTGCAGCCCTTTCCCTTTCTTAGACAAAAACAGGCTTGTGATGTTGAGCAAAAGTGCAAGGAAAACTTTCTGATGTTATGCCATTATCCTAGGTTTTAATGACAGGTGGAGACATGTGACATCTTGAGACAATTTGTTCTTTCTGTACTGCTTTTTAAGGTCACTACTTAACCAAGGTAAGCAAATGCATGAATTGAGTAGTTGTTCTGACACCCAGATCAGCTTTCAGGATTCATAAATTATCAGAGGACAGGTCCAAATCTGTCTGGAAAAGTCATTGAGATGAATTGTGAAGATGAAGCACAATATGATATTACACAGTTCAAGCCAAAGCAAGGTGAGGTGCAGAGTTAGGCAGGGCTYTTACATCAGCAGTGAAACTGCCCACAGTGCAAGTGAGAACACTTGCTGAGAAAGCAGCAGCATGCAAATACTTTTCTTCTTGCACATAGTTTGCAGCTTCTTATTCAAGTCCTCCCTAAGACATTAATTTAAAAGGAGTGACCCAGTTTAGGGGGATCTTAATCTTTAGCTTTTTTTGATTGCTTGCAGATGATGTTTCTATGCAGATCTCATATAATGTCACACTGGCTGCACACCTTGTGCAGCTGATGGCCTGAGGGCAACTACTCTACCTACTTTCAAGCCAACTTCACATTATCTGGTAAATGGACTGCTGAATGGAGGGGGTTTTGCACGGTGAAGAGCAGCAGATTGGATTTGGATGTTAATAACATGTTCTATTAAATTTGAAGGCAGAAGTTGAAGAGCTATAAATGTAGCAGAAGGCTCAGCAATGTTTTTTAGCTGCTGCAGAATTCATGCAGACAGGGAGCTCTGGCTGTATGGATCAGGGTAAGGGCCTAGAGAAATTCTGGCCTCTCTTATGGGCTGTATTCCACCTCTCACTCTTTCTGTTTTAGTCCCTCTTATTTATTTTGTTTATTGATAGTTAACAACTCCCACTTATTTTGTAATACTGAATGCAGACTATTTGAACCAAGACCTCTATCTTCTCTGGTAGTATGAGGTATCTGGTACATAAATTAACTAGTAGTTAAACTGACAACTCATATAGAGAAGTGTTCATGGCATGAAGACTAATGCAAATGTTAATAGCTTTTATTTAAAAAGCAGTGCTGTCTTAAAGTCATAACAGGGAATAAATATAATTGAGGATACCTGAGTTGGGAAAAATTCTGAAAGTGAGACATGAATTCGGCTTAAAAGGCTCAATGCCGGGTATGTGACGGCAGAGCATTGCACTACTGGTCCTTCAGTGTGAAAATTTCTGCCTCTAATGCTTTTACTTGGCCCACTGTATAAATTAGCAAGTCTTTTCTGCATATATCATTGCAACATGCAAATAGGTGACTATAGGATGGGACTTTACAGAATGCTGAGAATGAATGATTTTTGTCTGAGCTGCTAATGCAGCTCTTTCAGTGGGGTGACTGGTTGGATTGTAATCCTTTTGGAGCAGATGTTTTCTTGTGTAAGAGGCTCCAGTGTTCTTCAAGGCCCCATAGTCCTGTTGAATAGTAACCTACCATATGTAACCTACAACATGCAGTTTGGCTGCTTTTGTGGCAATGTCACACATGGATTTTGGATTTGGTGGTGGAGGGGAAGAAGTAGGGGAAGCAGTAATGGCTAACTTTTTACACATGACCTTTAGCTACTGATGATGTGATAAATGAGAAAAAATGCACGAAAACATATTTCTTCCTCTTTGTCTATAAATGTATATAACACACTAGGTGTATTTTTGCATGCTTTTAAAAAGATCTCTGCAACACTGTCTCCTCTCTGAGYATATAGGATTATGCATTAAGACAAAATTAATTCCTCATTGTGAAGCACACAGGCTCAGCATTTGCCACAGCTTTGCTCTAATAAGGGGATTCAGACGTGATTTTCATCAAAGAATGGCAGATTGTTGGCAGAATCTTTTTCCATTTTTTCCTGCAAGTGAAACAGTTCATAAATCAATCATACATCATTACTGGATTAGCAATCACACTCCTAAATGCTAATAACTGTTCTCACTCTTTCTCCTGAAGATTACCTTTAAATCCTATCAAGGGACAAGATTCTTTTTGCCTTGTCTGGCATTAGCACCCTAGTGACCTACACCAAACTCAATAGTCAGTAAACTAGCTCTCGGACATGGTGAAAGAACAGAATCCTTTACCAGATCCATTGTTTCCTAAGATGATTTTAGTTTCTCCTGTAAGTGCCTTCACTTTTTTTTTTTTTTTTTTTTCYTTTTTTTTTTTTTTTCCACCTCAGCCAGTCTAAAGCTGAACAGAAGGAAGTTTGCCACAATGAATCACTCAAGAGTCTGTTGTGGGGTCACACAGAACAGGAGAGGTTTGCAAGGCTGAAGAYTGCAGAGGAACTGGAACCAAGAAAATGAGGAGAAGGTAGGTATTTAAAAAAATGCTTTCTTTCTGGTTAAATCAGATTATTTACCTCTTGTCTGCAACTGAGTGTGGTCTGCAAACCTGCCTGTTCCTCTTGGTCTGAAAGCGGAGAAACAGCATTGGAGACAGGTCATAAATTGATGAGAGAATTCAGGCTCTGTGAGCTCTCCTTGTCTGCAGTTTCATAGGAGAGGTACTTAGAACCAGATTTGCACATACAAAATAGTGCAACACTTTTTTGTTTTTGAAATGCTCACCAATGAAATGGCTTAATTCAGTAGTGACTCCTTATTTTGCCTATTAAAATTCCTTTTTTTGCTTTGCTTTCGTGGTGTTTGGTTCGTTATTACTGGGCTTCAATTACAAAAGCACTAGAGTATTTTATATGCAGAAAACATTAAAAAAGTAAGATTACTCTTAAGTTACCATGTGCCTAATTTTTAAGGAGCATAKATTTTTAAAAAGTTTGGGTTTGAAACCTACAATATATAGATACTAAAGTATTTTGACTAGTAATTAATATTCTTATAGTTTCATTATATTTTACTGCATGGGGGATTAACGTTCRTATACCTGTAGATATTTTTCTCATAGCTTTGTAGGTTTTTTGCTAACCTGTTGCTAGATAAGAAGGATGGTCTGGAGATTTTAGTATGCAGACAAAGATAACAGGATTTAAACTGAAAGGCATAAGTGTTTAAACTGTACCTTGACTCCAATGATGCATGATTGTGCAAGTARCATCTTCAAGTGCCTCCCAGTAAATATGCAACCACAGTATATTTGCAGCACTGTAATTTCTGATATGATCAGCATGGTTATCTTCTGGGATGAATGGTTAGATAAAGGAATGTGCTAATATTCAGATCAGGGCTCACTGTGTCTGACTCTAAGGTGTTAGACTGTTTTATTCAGAGCTGTTATTTTTTTGATTCACCAAAATTTTAGTTTATTTTCTAGAAACTGCAAACAAAATGGTGAGAAGGGAAATGTGGGTGGGGCTAATGTAAGAAAGCAAAGACCAATGCAACTGGACAAGAAAGAGCAGTTAAATGTTCGAACATTGAATAGAAGCACAAGAGAAAAATTAATTGAGCTGACTGGAAAAGGTATGTGTATGGAAAGTGACAATGTGAAAAACAAAATCAGTTAAGCACCCAGACTGAAACCAAACTTTGGTTCCTACCAACTATTCCCTTAATAAAAACCTAAATGGGCCAACTTGCTACTATTTTTTAACAATGTTTTCCCAGCTGCTTAAAACTCTGCTTTGTGATGTGACTGACAGACTTGCTGCCTATCTATGACTGTTGGTCTCCCAGCCCAGTAAACCATGGACGTGGTCCTGTCTGTTGTCATGCCAAGTACAAAACATGACGCAGGAGCCAGAGGACTCACGTGGTGTTTCTGTAATGCTGGGTTACTTTCTTGCAGACTCAGATCACTTACTGTGTGAATTTTTATTTATTCTCTTTGGGTTTCAGCTTCTCCTCAAATGGGGTAATAAAATTTTGCTTGCTGTATAAAAAATGTGGAGAAAATGCAGTGCAAGTACAAATACAAATATGCAGCAGCTACTTGTGAAATGATATGACTGTTTCAGATGAAACATGATTAAGAACATAGAAAGGTCTTAAGATAATTTTCAGTCTGAAACACTGTAATGTGCAAGGCCTTCTGGTAGCATAACACTACCTTACCCTTTTCTTTTTAAAAATAAAGAAATTAGATGTGCTGTATAAATATTTGCATCTTTACTTTTAATATGGTATGCAAACCTAGTGGGATGTAAGGAGAGGTCATTCACAGAATAGGAGACTCTGAGCTCTGTGTCCATCAGGAAAATTTAAATTCAGTTCCTGCTTTGCCACAGGTTTATTTTTTTTTTTAATCATCTTGGGCAAGGTACTTTGTCAGTAATCATCTTGGGCAAGGTACTTTGTCATGAGTACATGAGGGACAGTGAGCTGCCTCAGTATTGTGAATACCTGCAATAGTCACCTGCTCTCCCTGCAGCACACCCTACCTTGAGGAAGGTGGCTTCGTATTTGGATAGATGATGACTAATATTTCASCATTTTGGGTTGGTTTCCAGGATTGTATTAATGGGCAACAGGAAATCATGTCTCCACAAAGAGCCAGATTTGAAATGCTGGGCCATATTGCCAAGCTGGAGAAAGACGCAGTGCTTCCATCTTGTGGTGTGTACTCCATTATTTTTCTTCATTGTCAGCGCAGCCTCAGGACACTGGAATCTTGAGCCATGACTAGGTTTTAGAGGTGCTGTTGTAATACAAACAGAACTGCTACCACTAAGTAGTTTGCTTTCTATTAGCAGTCTTCACAGCAAAACCCCAAATCCAAGTTAATTACATAAGGCCGGGGAGTGTGAAATTATTTCAATTAGACCGGACAGCAGCCCTCTGTCCAGAAAAACAGCTTTAAGCACAACTGTGCTGGAGCAAGTTCAGTCCATCTCATTAGGACCAAGTATTAAGACCACAGCCAGATCCTAAACTGTCTTTTAAAAACAGCSTCTTCTACTGGTTGCTATTGTCTGTGGAGCTGCTCTGCCTCTGCTTGATAGCATCTCTTTTTCTTCTCCTTCCCAGACAAGTTGAGAACAGTAGATCTCACCTAATGGTGACTCTGCTCTCTGCACCTGTCCTGATCTGGGAAGTCAGCGTTTGTAAACCCTTTTTCATGCTCTTGAGATTAGATTTCCCATCTAATATGTGCTTTGTGCTGATTTGATTGGATAAACACAGGTAGAGGAAAACCTGTGTTTAGGTTTACAATATATATGCCTGTTCTTCAGGTTAGTAGTTACAATTTATTTATAGCACCTTCTAATTCTGTGGGACCAATGGATGTCTTACGTTCCAATAATACTTAAGGAAACTCTGTCAGGAGAAGCTGATTTTGTGGTTTTTCTCCTTCACTGGTTATGAGTACTGACCTCTCGATTTTGTTCTGCCAAGTGAGGCCCACTGGATTTTACACCTGCTGCTCCCTCACCTATTTAGAAATGAGTCTGGATATGACTGTATCACACTGCCATAGCCAAAGGCTTCTTACGGGAAATGAGACGTAACTCAAGTTACGTCAATCAGAATGGAAAAATTTAACTGCAGTTATTCTAAAGATCAGTGCAGGATTAATATTGATGAAATGTTGTAATCCCCAAATTCTGAAGTCTCCTAAGAGAAGGTTGTATCTACAGTAGCATGTTCTTGGTCTGAGATATGAGACTGCAATTCTTGGGCTTTAATTTAAGTTACAAATACCCCATTTCCTGCATGGATTCTGACTTTGAAGAAATGAGTACTTCCCAACTGTCCACAGCCTGTGGACATATAAAACAATTTGTCAGTTTGATRGTATTAGGAGCAGAGGGAGGTGGTATAAGGCTGAGGAGGAAAAACTTTGAAAGAAACAAAGAGATGGAACAAGTTGATGACTGGATGGAGATGAGAAGTAAGCAATATGGGTGTATTCCTTATGAAATTGGATAGATGGGATTAAAGAAACCCTAAGAAAGTAATGGTGAGGAGATATAAAATATGCTTGTATCTAGTAAATATGGGCACAGAAGCGAGAGGGCTTGGGAGGAAAAAGAGAAAAAAAAAGAATATATAATGAAAAAGGTCTTGCTGAGCTGACAGAAGAATGTCCCTGGAGAAAAAGAATGCAAAACTGTGAAGAGTTGGGTATTACGACTAGCTTGAGGCAAAGCACAAGTTCTGGCAACAAGGGAAATGAAATTCTTTGGAAGAAGGAAAAAGTAGATTTTCAAATAAAATACAAATTACATAGATTTAAAGTTAATTTTAAGTGTTATTCTTTTGAAAGTTGGTTGATCAGATATTATGCTAAAATACTTAAATTGGATTTTCCTGGCAAGCAAAATCACTGAGAAGTTTGCTGTAATTTTTTAACAGCTTCTTTTACAAAAGGTCTCATGTTTTCATTGCAATACACTGGATGGTGTGGTGAATGATCCAGAGAGCCTGACATGGAAGGATTTTAATTTTCCTCGATATGGATATGCCTGCAACAGAGAGGAATGCCCCAGACAGCTTGAGGCAGGCTGAATGTTATTGTTGTATGGTGATTGAAGAGCACAAGCCTCTCTTCTCCGTGTTTCCGAGTAATGTCAGAGCTGAAACCTCTACTGTTGTCATTGCTCTTCTTTCATGTGTACATCAGCRGCTGTCAGGTACAGGACTTTAGTGCATATGTGTCAGGATTGGACCTCATAGATGTGAGTGAGACCAATGTCAGCATTTTTTGAAATGCATTAATTAAGAATATTTAATGTTCTGTCTACTGGCTTCTGCTTTTCCACCTGCTGACACAGCTTTGTGTCTCACTAGTCCTGGTTACTGCTAGGAAACTATATGCCAAAAGAAAGCATGCCATTTTAGTAGGGCTGAAAGCCTTCATTCACTTTGAAAGGAAGTCATAATCTGGGCAGTCTAATTTTTRTTGGCAGGAACAATAATACAGTCAGATGATAATCTTATTCTCCAGCACAGTGAAGGCCTTAAAAAGAATAATTTTGGAAATGGCTTCCTCTCTTTCTAGCTGAAGAATGAGATTTCTTTAGGAGAGGAGTTGCTTTTTCAGCTAAGTTTTTGTTGAGATCAGAAGATTTGTTTTCAGGTACTTCAAAATTCTTAGCATAAATGGTTATAAAAAGATATTTTCAGAACAAGACTTGTAACGTTACAATATTACTTCAAGTAAAAGGGGTACAATTCCAGTTTAGTYCTTCATGAATATGATAAGTGGGGTTTAAAATTTTTTAATTACCTTTTCAGAGTATCATATTCTAATGCAGGAAAGTAAACCCTTTTCAGTTCAAACTGGTACATTTTCTAGGCCTAAAATATTACTGAAAAGTTGCAAAGAGAGGAGTACAGCAAAAGCAACTTTATTTTTCCTTAGGTTTTTGGAAAAATTTATTGCTGTCTCTAAGGGTCATTGCGGCAAGTTCAACCAAGTTAGAGGAAGTGTTATTTGTTCCTGTTTCTGACAAATCACATTTGATAAGACTCTGGACTGCTGTCCTCCTAATAATCCCCTTATGTATTGCTCCTGTTGTATTTCTACACAATGGCTCTTTAGTGTATTGTCTTGCCAACTTACTCCTTTCTATTGAGGAGTTTTCCACATACAAGTTATTCTTGCTGCCTTTGAACACTCACATGAACACTCACATGTGGTACAGCTTGTTTCATTTGGTCATATAGACAACTGCTCCAAAGGAGAAACATCTCTAAGAGACAAAGAGTTTGGCCTTAGTGAGAGTTGTTTTTGAGACATGGGATAATGTATTCAAAAATGTTCTTCAGATCAGAGTATTCAGCTAGAAGCGTTAATCTTTGGGCTCTGGTAAAATTTTCAGAAAAATCCTAAATGCCTGCTGTGATGACAGGATTGCTCAAGAGAACACTACTACTTCTACTACTCAGTCTTTTCATAGCTTAACTCTGGAACAAAAACATTAGGGCAGTCGAAGTAGTACTTTTGAAAAAAAAAAAAAATAAAGAGTCTTATTTCTGTAGCACCTCAGTTGCCTTCAGTAGTGAAGTGCAGCCAGTTCTTACCAGCCACCTTTTAAACGCCTTTAAAATGAGAGAATGCAAGTGTCTGAATAGGTGCTTTGTCATGAGCCTGACAGTAGCAAATTTTCATACTGTGACACTCCTACTAAAAGCAGCTTTAACACACAGCCTGCTTGGAAGGCAGCTAGCAGGAATCTGGACATTTGCAGTAGGCCAAACTGTTGATACATAAAAACATAAATTGTGATCCTTCATCTAAAGGGAGGATTGGGTACAGCTTCCAGATTGCATATGTGCTGAAGGTGGAAGAAAAGTCTGTTTCTCAGTACTTTTCCTGCAAGTGTGAATGTGCTGATGTATTTTAGCTGCTGGTGCTACAAAACATAGTGATTAAGGCTGGCAAGACAGCAGAAAAGGGAACCCTTGCAAATGTAATAACAATTAAATAATTTTAATTCAACAGTCTTGGAGACTGCGGTTGCTCTGTTATTCACTAGTCTTTAATATGTGCACTGTAGTGTAACAGTCATGGAGATGTCTGCAGATTCCCCAAGATAGCAATGGAAATCCATTCTCTGTTGCAGTTGATTATTTTCCATGAAAGTTTCAGAAAAAAAGGCAATAGTTGAAAAGCAAACACGTAATTCTGGCAACAGCTGGTGTGTTCATGAGCAACAAGCATCTGCAAAATGGACCACCAAACTATTTGGCAAAAGCACACAGGGACAACATGTGTTCCTTGACAGTGAGAAATATTTGTGAATGACTGTGAATTAGAAAAAAAATCAAAATTGGTGTCAACTGGCAAATAGTATTCAGTCAGTTCCAAAGCTGGCACTTAAAATTTCAAAGAAGTTAAATTCCTGGAAGTGTAGAAAATAGTCTGCCTGTGGGACACATATCTGACATAAAAATAATGCCTCTTTTTAGTCAATCCTAGATAGACATGCTGARAACGTTCTGTCCAACCAAAATTAGAAAATAAACTCTCAGTCTTCTGATGCTGTTCAATTTGTTCATTTGCAGACAAATAAACAAGCATTGTAAAGACTGGACCATCAAAAGTTGACCTCATTATAATGTAAAGACATCTGTAGGGGAAAACATTACAGCTACCTCGGTATAGTTATAAGGTACTTCATGTCAGTTTCCTGTTGAATGAGTGTAATRTTGTTTCAGCAATGGAGTGTGACAGAATCACAGAATAATCAAGGTTGGAAGAGACCTTCAARATCACCTTGTGTAGCCATCAACCCAGCACCATCACAATCARCCCCAATTCACATCCCCGAGTGCCAGATTCATATGCTTCTTGAACACTTCCAGAGATGGTGACTCTACCACCTTCCTGGGCAACTTTTTCTAATGCCTGACCACTCTTTCAGTGAAATATATTCTTCTGTTAGCTAATCTGAATCTTCTTTGGCTCAGCTTGAGGCTATTTTCTCTTGTCTTTTCACTTGAGACATGTCAGAAGAGAGAACAATTGTAGAGAGCAGTAAGGTCACCCTTGAGCCTCCTCTTCTGCAGGCTTAAGAACCCCAGGTCCCTTGGCTGCTCCTCATAGGACTTATTCTCTAGACCTTTCCCCAGCTCCATTGCCTTTCTCTGGACATGAAAAGTGATAAAAGCAAGATGTTTTCTGTTTGTTTGCTTTATTCCTGAAAATGCAATTGCTGGCAAATTAAAGGCCAAGTAGAGTATTGGAAATATACATGTTGTGTTCAGGGAGGAGGTATAAGATGAAATGTAAGAGACCATGCTGGAGCTCTCCAAATGTGTGAAATCATAGGGCTGAGATAATGTGTTAGAAATTACATAGACCCTCCATAGTGGGATGGTTCTCTGCTTAATTATAAACAACTTTATCAATTGGCACACATAGGCATCCCTTTGGGTATTGAAGTCCCATATGCCTATATTCATTATCAAATAGAACTTTCTATGTTTTCTTTTGGTTTTGTAATTCACTCAATTGTTTTTATAGAGACGGTGGAGGTGTTATGTTAATAGGATATAAAAAATACAAAGATATTAGCAGCTATGGTACTTTTACCCTACTGGATATTCAGCACTGTGTAAGCACAGAACAAAAATCTGCATATCCCAGACAGGCCTGTTCTGTTTCTTCTTTGAATGTTTCATTGCTTGGCTAAGTTAATTGTACACAAGCACAGCATGATGTTCCTTAGCTGCTTCCTTTCGAGCTGAGAGAAAACACTTGATAAAGGACAAAAAGACTGGTTTGCAGCAGATCAGTCAAAGTAAATCCCATTTTAATTGGAAAATGTGAAGGTATTTATTCTTACTTAGTCATGTTGCCTGCCAAATATGTGCCTTCTATCTCCAGCCATTTCAGCACAAGTCTCTTTAATGTTCTTTGTGTGTGTATGTTTAGAAGTGGAAAAGTTTGTGTTTATTTTTCGTACTGCGGAGTTTCTGAACTGCTTTTGCTTAGATTTGATTCTTATCTTTTTAAAGACTAGTTGGAAATT
Organism: Malurus melanocephalus; assembly: GCF_030028575.1. Taxonomy (NCBI): domain Eukaryota; kingdom Metazoa; phylum Chordata; class Aves; order Passeriformes; family Maluridae; genus Malurus; species Malurus melanocephalus. The sequence goes on along the minus strand of NW_026623241.1, from coordinate 4,573,096 downwards.
ACCAGCTTGAAATGTTAGTTTTAAAGCTCCTCACGACTGATGCTGTAAAATTATCAGGAGATAAGGAGAGATGAAAGGAATTTTCAATAGAATGTTTATTCATTTTGCTTCTTACCTTTGATTATTAGTTACCTACAAGGAGGCCTCTTTCCATAAGGACATTATGCTAACATTTTGGACATCCAGGTTGTTGTCCCAGGATAGTATTCTGCCAGTAATTTCCAATGGCTTACTTGTCTTTTTTTTTACTGGAAACTATCTTACCCTCACTTGTACTAGTGTGGCTGACTTCCAACCTTCTGTGAAACATTCAATTTTAAAGTGAAGCAAAATATGTTCACACTTCACTAGGTCCGGTCCTTTTAGCAAGTCTGTTTTGGAATTCAGTCCCATGAGTTGCTGGATTGTTCAGGGTATAAACTTCTGCCATGGGACTGTGGCTGTGAGGAGCTATGGCTAGGAATCTGTGCCAGTGGATATTCTGTTGAAGGAACAATGACAAGGAACAACAGCCTGAAAAGACAGATTCTCTTTAGAATTAAAAGGATGGTGTTCTTGCCATTTCTGCAGAGAGTCCTCTGAATATTTTCTCCTATTACAATGAAAGAGATAGTTCCTTTCGTAGCRTTCCAAGATCCAGTTTTACTAGAAGGGTGTTTTATGTGCCCTGTGTGTCATGAAGGAATTGAACAGGTTATACCTAAATTTGGAAGAAAGGATGCATAAATAGATGGAGTTAATTCTTTTAGCATCTGATTCAAAGTCCTTTTAAATGTAGTAGAAAGTCACGACCGACTTCAGTGTACACTAAGCCAGTAACTCCTGTTCAACCATACAGTCACTAAAAGACTGTAATCAAGAGGATAGAARCAGTTTTGCAAAGGATCCCAGTAGTCATGGCTCAGCCTGTCTCCTTATCCCAGGTCCCTCATCAGCATGACTGCTTTCATCTTTTTGCCTAGCTTTGCAATAGCCTGAAGCATCATAAAATCCCTCAACTATATGCCCTTTGTTGCATATAAGTATATTCTTTGACAAACTGCCTGGAACAGACATACTTCAGCTAGCATTGAAGTCTATCTAAATAGGAATGTTTTGAAGTTCTTTYGTTGCTGTTGTTTTTGTTTTGTGTAGGAGGATGGTATGTTTTGTTGATTTAAGATGTTTCAGAAATTTTAGAGACTTTTTAGTGGTGCATTTGGTGTTTGAAAGCAGCTGTATTATTTTATCTCTAAACTTGCCAAATGGAATTTATTCCACAAACCCTTCGGCATTTTCCAGAATATGCTGCCAAGCCATACTTTTTAAAATAACTGTAGCTTTTTTTTTCCCTTATGTGATCTGTCATCTTGTTTTCCAGGTATTTTTGGTATAGAATAAAAGCTTGAAAACATGCATAAGGTGGGCACATTTCAAAAAGAAGTTTGAGTTTATAAAGAGAAATGGGACGAGAGACAGAGGCATATCAGAACATAGACCTGCTGGCATTTAGGATCAAATGCAGATCATCTGTTTCATGCTGTGGCGTGTAGAGAAATCTCAGAATTCACTTGTAGACAGTAATTAAGCATATGAAAATTGTTTCTGTGAAAATGAAAAACCATGAAATATTGCTGTCCATGCAGCAAACACTGCTATTTTGTGGATCAGTTTTCTATGCAAATGTTTTTTATTTTGCTTGGATTGGTTCTTTCAACAGGGGTCTAATTCAGAATTCCTAGTGAAATAGGAAGGAATCCACATTCTGGATGCTTTCAAATGTCACCACAAATATTTCTGKTTAGTACTGCACATGATAAAATTGTTAGAAAAGACCTCTCTAASCAAACATGATACAGAGTATATAGCTCCAACTCATGAACCAAGTAATATGTTACCTTAAAAACCTTTATTTTTCCACTTGCCTGGATGTTTGTATTGTGTTGGAAATCTTAGGAAAGAACAGTGATGAGTAAGCAAGCTAATAATGCACTTAAGAGGCAATGCATGGAAAGTTGTAGCCTTTGCAGTCTTGTCGTACATTGGACTTATGACTGATAACTATTCTTTCAGAAGGAGAAGTATCTCTTGTCATTGCTGAACAAGGAACAGGAACATTCAATCTTGGGGAATGTGCAAAACATTACTGATGCAGTTTTTAGGAGTATACATGTACACATCAGGTTCTTGCTCAGTGCTGCCTGGCCCAGATGGAGCAATATGTCATGAATAATTGAAGAGGTTTGATTCATGGTTCTGGCATTCTCCCTAAAGGTCTCTTGCATGCTGGGATATCTCTAGCCCGTGCTAATTAGTGGGGATGACATTTTCTCCACACTAACACTGAATTGCCAGCTTTCCAGTGGGCAGAACAGCTTAGAAAAAGGAAGTCCTTCTCACTTTTTCTTTATTCTGTATAATTAATAGTGGTTGGGACTGRGCACCTTGAAAATGGGTCCAATACCCATGTCTTCATGTTCATCCACACTCGTTAGAGCAGAATATTGTATTTATTGCCAGTTAACCTAAAATTCCTTCTAAGATAAATCAAAGGATAATATATTTACATAAGCCAGATACAGACAGCAAGGTTAGTAGGTGTAGAGGCAAGCCAACAGAAATAAAAGCAAATCTAGATATCTACCTCTACTTTAGTTCATCTTCAGCCCGCAAGCAGTCAGAATACTTTGGTGCTTTGTGGCTGGGATCCAGGTCTTGGACAAAGCCCACTGCTTTGGATTTAAATGTCACTGAAAAAAAACCCTATATTTAGGGGTTACATGCATGTGGTAAGTAGTCGAACTTTTGGAATCGTGTTCAGATTCAAGAATTCCCTTTCTTTTTTCTCATATTTTCCTGTAATTAATCACTTTCTTAGGGGTCAGTTTAAATATTCTCATACAGGACACATAACAGTTACTGTAGAAATGCTGATGCATTTCAGCTGTAAGCTCGACAGTATTTCCTTTCCAGTTGACATACAGGCCGGTTGCTTCACTGGACTACAAACAAATCATTATCCCATTGGGAGATAGAGCATTCTGGCTGATGATGCTCAAACCTCAGTTTGTAACTTTTCAAAAAGCTATATCCTTATACCAAAAATTATACCAGGTACAGACATGTAAGAGAGATCAAAAGTTAGGTACATTTCCAATTCTCAAGGCTCATCATGTAAATAGCCAGCATCTTAGGTAAAACAGTGGATTTGAGATCAAGGGTTCCTAGGCCTTGAGATATCATGTGACAAGTTATTTTCAGAACCACCAGATTGAAAGGATTTACTTTAGTGGTCAACTTTTTAGATGCTGTGTACAACTAAAGAAGCATTGTTACTAGTGTTAGAAAAACTGGTTTTCATTCTCTATTTATAAATACCCTGGATAAAAGTAGATTCTACATAATTTAAGGGAGTCATGGGGGAGGGAAGGAGCGCTTTCATTGCTGCTGAGGAGTAGGGAATACACAAAGTGGTTTTGAATAAAAGGTGATTTTGTTGAATTATTTAGCAGTGAAGCATTCTCTCCATCCAGGAGGAATAAACACTGAGTCTGTGCCCAGGTTTTCCAGTGTGAAGGAGTTAGATACTGTGGTACTGTGGTATATGATGTTCTATTACAGAGAAGGTTAGATCAAAAGTCAGACTGAAATGTGACTGTGAAGACCCCTGACAACTATTTCGTAGTAGCTCAATAACCTTAYGTGTGAGCACAAAAAGAGCTCTTTGAATTAGTAGCTCTGCTCTGTTCTTTATTACCCTATGTAATTCCAGATACACCCAAGAGATTAATTATTAGTGACATATGCCAATGAGAGAAGAAAATGAAAAACACCTATATTGACTTTTTAGCCTGTGTATATGTATGTACTGTTTTCCAATGTACTTGTGTATGTACATAGAAAAATTAATTGTGAGTTGATTAAAAATTGTGTACAGCACAGCATAACTGTTAGGGGAAAAAAATACCAAAAACTTGGTATTTACCCATTAGTTTTTATTGTGTCCTCTTTCTTTGCAATGGAAAAAAATAACTTTTTTACTTTTTCCTTTGCTCTTCTTCAGACCATAACCCCTCTTCTTAAATATTATGCATGAAAGCCCAACTCCACTGGGGCCTTTAGCAAACTTCACTGAAACCAAGATTTTCCCAGAATTTAAAAAATGGTTAAGCACTACTAAACCACACATGCCATAATGCACACCCAAAATGCCAGTGGTTTCTTTTCAGGGACTGGCAAAAATGTTGCTAGATCACAGGGTATTAAACCAGTGTTTGTGTTGTCAGATATCCAGCAGAACCATTGTTGCTATGCAGAGGAATGTTATTAAACACTCCACTCCCCAAACTGTTCTTAATGTCAAAAGGAGTGTACCTTTTAGCATATTGCTTTGGATTTTAAATATGTTTGTCTATTTGCAGTGCTTTGGAATTTACCTTTTATAAATACATGAGATATATCTGCAATTGCCTGGAAGTTTAAGTATTATCTTTTAACTTGGTTTCAAAATATTTGAATTTTGTGTACAAGCACCATGCAGAATAACCAGCTTCTGAAGATCTGTTATGAGCATCTCCAAAGTGTTTGTGATTTGTTTCAGGAGAACTTTGTCTAGGCATAAAAATGTAAGAATCCTTGGATCTAAGACTTTCAGTAAGGACTTTCAGTAACTGATTCTGTATGAAACCTCCCTAGGAACTTAAATAATTTTGCATAGATCAATGTACATTCCATAAGTGGTAGTGTCTGTCACTCCTGAATGGATGTAGGCATAAACTGCTCAATGATAATCAAAGTCTATATTTAATACCAACTTCAATCTGTACTGATCTGCCCAAGAACTGAGCACCATTGCAGTCACAGGCTGGAAGTGCCAAAGGAAACATGGAGCTGTCATAGTAGGGCTGCTTCCAAACACTTAGCTAGGACATGTGAAATAGATGTAGAAGCACCACAACCAACACAGTTAAGATTTAATGTGGGGGTTTTTTTTGGGGTTTTTTTTCTGAATATACTTGGATTGCCCAAAATTATGGGCCTTCTTAAGAATATTTTCAAACAAAATTGCTTTTTGTAAGTGGCTTTGCTCACACACTACACTGTTCATATTGTGTTTTCACATTTTAATGGATCTGTATGTTTCATTCACTGAACTAAAGATTAATTCCTGCAGTGATTTAATATAGAAGGGAGGCTTCCTAAAGATGTAGTTCTCCTTACAGTCAAAAGATGGTAGTACAATTTCTATTCCCAGTGGCCAGCAACACAGAGTAATAGCATGTGCATCCATTGTTTGCACTTATAGGAAGGGATATGGCAAGGAAAGAAAGGTGAGGCTCCTTAGATGAGATCACAGCAGTCAGTTGTTTGTCAGGCAGTGGTTATGAGTATGATCTTCTCTGATAGTAATTCTCAATGTTGCCAAGATGGCCAGGTTTAGTTGACTATAGCACAGCTATCAAGCCATCTTGCCAGAACTAACATCTGTTCTGAATGGATTATTGAAAGGCTTAAGGGGTTGAGAGACCACGAAATGAAAATGTCCTTCTCATTATCTATGATGTTTTCATACAGCCTCTTAAAGCAATAACTTATGTAATCAAATTATTAAGTTTAATTGGACCTTACTGTTGATCAGTTTAATGTGTATCTTCAAATATTTTATACTGAGGTGCTGAGAGTTCATAGCAAGAAAATGGTGCTTCCATGAAAAATAGTACTAGAGTTTCCTTAATTTTAAAAGGAGAGAAATTGCCACTAACTTCTCAAAACAGAGATTTAAAATAAAGATTTAAGACATCCCTGACAAATGTGTGCTCTTCCCAGGCACATTTTATTTTCAAGGAATACAAGGCAAATAAGATGCTCACGCTGAATGAAATGAACGTGGTTTTTTTTTCACTGATCAGTAAAGGGATTTCAATCCCATTTTGTCTGTAATGAATCCCATTAGAGCAGTTGTTTTCTTGGGCATACTGCTGATTGTAGCAGAATCTGGGAAATTAGTTTTGCACAGGGAAGAACATGATGTTCTTCAGCAAAGTAGAATCAGTAAGGATCTAATATTCCTAGCACACAGATATTTGGATGCAGATGGTGCTATGTCTGAGCTGAGAAAGCAGGAACATGTCTGCACACAGCATGTGCAAAGATTGTAATGGAACATTTGTATCCTTGAATAGTATAGTGAGTATTTCTGTAAACACTGGAATGATGCTGGGAATCTCCTTAGAAGTAAGACTAATAATTTGAGAAAAATGCTCGAATATCAATACAAGTGCTCTGCTTTTTGGTGTGTAATACCTGTTTCAGGAATTCCAGTTCTGCCAGTGGCTGTAAAAATTGTGCTTGGTCTTAACAGGTTAAGCTTAGGCACCAATATTAGGCACTGTATGGAGTCAGTGAAGAGCCTTCAGGCTCAGCATAGAAGTAACCAAAAGAAAATGGCGAAAACAGGAGTTTATCAAAATTTTCTTGCTTTCAGAAACCAAGGTGCAGTTGAAAGCCACACATTATCACATTTTTCTACTGAGTACCCCCTTATGGATGTCATCTACTGCAGCAGGACTGTATTTGGAGAAAGCAAAACTAGTAGTAGTATTTTTCGATACTTAGCTTCAGATTGAAGGATACAATGAGAGAGATTGACAAAAAAAATCCTGACAGACCAAGGCAGAATCCTAYCTCAGGAGTAGATATGAGAGCATTATGCTGCAAAACCAAGGGTTTGTTTTCTGTTTCCTGATTTCAGTTTCAGCATGGGAGCAGGAGAAAGTTTGTGACTCTTACAAGTTGAAATTTTAGTTTGAGGCACTGGGATTATCTGAGATGTGTCTAAATAATTCTCTGAATTCTCTGTATTATCTATAGAAAATTATTGTAGGAGCAGACTGACATCTTTGGTTCCTTCCCACCAACCTAGAGCCCATTCACTTCTAGAAGTCAAGGAACTCTCTGTACATGGACAGTGACTTCTGCAAAACTTAAAAGAGATGAAAGATACTGCTAGCATACATCCTTGCAGCTCTTTCCTCCCTTTTCCAACAATCTTTGTCTTTATTCCTAGTGGTTTCTGCAGCATTCTAGTTGTCTCTAGGAATTTATTTTTTGAGGGCATGACATAGTGTGTGGTTCCTAAATTATAAGTAATTCACTGAAATGGCTGATTTGGACTGGAGTGCTAGAAAAGATTGCTGATGAGTGTTTTGAATGAGTGTTTTCATCATTCCATTCCCCTTGGAATCCCTACATACCCAGAAAGTTGCTCAATTCACTCTAAATTGGAGGTATAGCCATAAAAAGATTTAACTAACTTAATGTTAGTTAAATGCATCAGTGGCATTGGAATATAATTCACTTGGTAGACAATTTTGGTTTATTTGTTTTCATTTGTTTCTTTGTATTTGACAAGTATAAGGACATTCTAAGTAAGCAGTGCTATAGGAAGCTCCCTCTGGATGTCCTTGGAGTCAGGACACATTAATTTCAGTTTAGAACTTCTAGGGCACAAATGGTGTCAGAGAAAGTAACMAACTGTCTCCATGCTGCGTTGATGAAGCAGGAGACGTAAAGGTAATTATTTCTTGCTCTTTTTTGGGCTCCCTGGTYTGAAAGAGCTAAGTGGAGAAGTTGTGGATGCTGGTTGTGGTGATGATGTCAAAGCACTAAAATGCAGGAAGAATAGGGACGGTGGACAAGGCAAGGACTAAGATGTGCCAACAGCTGTTCATTTGTTTTTCAGACATACTATGATTGACTTCCCTTTTACAGATCCCTCTTCCCCCATGTAAACCAATACCTCAGTTTCACCTGCTGTCTCTTATTATGTCCTGCAATAACTGTAAGCAAACCAAACAATTTTGTTTAATAATAAAGGCAGGCTAGGCCACTTCAAACAGGACACTGCATGTACTGTGTTCAAAAGGCTTTTGCTACATATAATGACATTAAAACTTRTCCAGATGTGGTTGAAATCACTAATGGCTGTTAAAGGCAGAACCTGCAGCACTGAAAAACAGGTCTTCCATGTGACTACATCCATGAGACAGCTAAGAAGCCATGCTATGCCTCTTGGATACAGTGCTCTGTGGCCATGAGACACATTCAGCAGCACTTTTTCTCTCTTCCAAATTATGTCAGTAGATACAATTCRGATCTTAACAGAGAAACATGGAACTTCATATCATTTTCTGCCTAACTTAGAAATCTCCTGTCCTATGGAAGCTCAGAGAATTGTTTYGACTTTTGATTTTAATGCTAGTGATTGTATATATGAATTTCCTGCCTTTCTGGATAAAATTATATGGCATGGATGAGGTTATTACCTTTCTTTTCAATGGGCCAAGGCCAACTGTATGACTTTCAATAAAGCAARCTGCTGAGTCTGCACTTGTGTCACAGCATCCTGAGGAAGTGCTCGGGATTATGGGCAGAGTGGCTGGAAAGCTGCCTGATGGTGAAGGACATGGAGGTGCTGGTCCCCAGTCAGATGTGTTCCCAGGTGGCTAAGAAAGTCAGTGACATCCTGGCTTGTATCAGGAATAGTGTGGCCAGCAGGACCAGGACAGTATCGTCCCTCTGTATTTGGCCCTRGTGAGGCCTCACCTCATATTCTGTGTTCAGTTCTGGGCCTCTCTCTACAAAAAAGACATTGAGGTGCTGGAGCGTGAGAAGGGCAGTGAGGTTGGTGAAGAGTCTGAGCACAAGTCTGATGTGGAGCAGCTGAGGGAGCTGCAGGTGTTTAGCATGGAGAAAAAGAGACTTGGGGGGGGAAAATCTTATCACTCTCCAAAACTGCCTGAAAGGAGATTGTGGTGAGGTGGGGGTTGGTCTCTTCTCTCAAGCAACAAGCAACATGCAAGGAAGAAATGGCCTCAAGTTTTGCCATGAAGGTTAGGTTGGATATTAGAAAAAAATTTCTTCACTGAAAGTGTTTAAGCACTGGAACAGGCTCCCCAGGGAAGTGGTGGAGTCACTATCTCTAGAACTATTTAAAAAACAAGTAGACCTAGTGCTGTGGTTTGGTGGACATGGTTGCATTTGGTCAAAGATTAGACTTGTGATCTTGGAGATCTTTTCCAGTCTTTATGATGCTCTGATTTCTGTAGTGCCAGAATTCTTTAATTTCAGATGCTCAGTGACAAATTTGACTCTTCTGTGTATCATTATCTTAATGCAGCCTCCTGTGCTATGGCTGTATATAACCAGGGAAGCTTCTTTCGACTCTATCTACTCTGGACCTACAAAGAAAGATTGGTGGATAATATTCTCATTTTGAGGTTAAGTGGTAACTTTTCAAGTAGGACCAATTTATTTGGCCTGGTGATGTAAAAGAAAATGTGAAAGTGTTCGGGGTATTATGGATTGAAAAGKGAAATGCGATCATGCAGTCTTTGTCACTAGAAACTTACAGACCCCCCACCCTTGTAGAGCAAGGAAAATCATCTGGTTACTAGAAGGAGAATGAGGGGACCATTTTAGATTCTAGACAACCTTATCATAAGCACAGAAACTCAGAGACTTCTTGACATTCTGATATAATAATGTTTGATCCAGTAAATGAGGGACCATTCTCAAATATTTCTTGAAAAATAAATTATGAGAGCTATGGACTTTGCATAGGAAAAAAGAGGCAAGATATCCTGACTGGGACAGACTGTTGAATTCCTGGCTTGGCCTTTTGCAAGTCTGTTGATTCCTTTTCTACATCACTGAGCTCTCTTCACAATAGACAAGACTTTTATTAAGCTAGTCATAAGGTTTACTTGAGGTAAAGCACCTTGTTCAGAGATGGTGCTTTGCATCTTATATTGTCGTAACATGTAATTTCACAGAATAGTCTATGTTCCACTCTCCAGGCAGTTGAACATCATCTCTGCTTCTCACCCTAGGGAGTGACTAGTTCATTGGCCATGTCATGCAATCATATCACAAAAACCTTGGGGACTGTCAATGTTTAATCTGCCCTTAATGAAGCCTGCCAGATCAGCTTGCACTATTTGTCACTATTTTCTGGCCTGGCTGCCAGAGCTTTGGCAATGATTTGTGCTTCTAAAACAAGGAAAGAAGTAGACAGCCCTGCAGTCGTAAGCGTTAACTAAAATTGCAATCCATGAGACACCCAGGCAGAAATCCACCTTTGATCTGTTTCCTGTGTGTTCTAGGCTAGATGAAATCAGTTTTGTTTTAGTCCCCATAATGACTATTCCTTTGCTGAACTCAAGCAAGATCCATACAGGGACTGAGGCCATATGTAAGGCCTGCGTACTCTCTGGGGTAGACTAGACTTCAGGAACCCTCAGTCTGGAAAAGTCATAGTGTAGTGCAGGCTTGTGCACAGCAGTGATGCTTGTTAGTGGCTATGCACAGAGCCACATTTTGTGTTTGTGCACTGAACTCCCCGGCATTTCTGTTTTATGAGTCATTATGCAGATCCCTGCCAGCTCAGGTGGCCCTGCTCCCACATTTGTAGACATGGCCTTAAATACCTAATGGCCGCCTTAAATACTTCAGGCAGGAAAGTCAGCCTTCAAAACCTGCCACGTAACCCAGGTGTCTGGAGATGCTCAGCAGCAACACGGGCTGAGCAGTTGGGCATCTCCCTTATACCTAGGCACTGAAGACACTGTGCCTGGCCTCTCTGAAACAGTTTGTCTGGCAGAGCTCGGAAAGCACCTGTTGAACCCCAGCAAAACAGCTCCCACCATCGGGGGCACAGAAACCTGATCCTACGCCTAATGAGCCAGTTTACTGAGGCAGAGGTTGGACTTTCAAGGTTAGTGCTTTAAACAACAGCTTGACTACAAGATTATGCTTTGTTCCCTCCTTCATTCCCTTTGTTATTTGCTAGTATCAAGACAACAGCTTCAGGAGGATCCTAAGTTATAGTAACCTAAAAAGATACAATTAAATAAGAGAATGTTGGTTAAACTTTTATCTGACTGCTAAGAGATTTAAACCCAAATCTGTTATCTCTTGAGTACTGTAATTGGCTCTCATATCTTCCCCCAGTCATCTTTTTTTTTTTTTTAAGAAAGGAAACTTAAGATAAGGAGTATGTATGAATCCCAGTTTGAGATGGGCATTTTTCTGCAGTCCAGATCAGAATATCAAGTTCATGGAGAGAATTTAGTATCTTAACATCCACAGTAGCCAAGTTAGACAGCTCTGTGCTAATGCRCTGGCTTTTGTGGGTGTCATTCCTGGGGATTGCTTAAGCACAGAAATCTTGGCAGGAGGATCTGCAGACTGCAAGGCACCTTGTGGTTAGGAGCTGACACCCCTGCCTGTGCCTCTTTGTGAATCTGTCTCTTCCTTTATTTACTGCTAAGATTTCTTTTCTGCATCCAAAGCATGTCAATTCAAGCAGATAGAAGTCRGAGTTTTTCACTGTAATAGGACTAAGAGAGAAAAGAGACTGCAGGATTCAAAAGCAATGCAAATCTGATGAGCAGTCAGTACCCTAAAATAAAACTGACCTGTCTATGTAAAAACCTGGCATGGAGTTAACYGAGGTGGTGTGACAATGAGAGATTYCTTTTGGAATAAGTGATGTAATATTGTACAGAGGGTTTCTATTGACATTTCTATCTGTCTCTGACTGAAGTCATACATAATATTGTGTTGTGAATGTATTTTTTCATAGAACCTGATGTAATAGTGTGGGAAAAGATGTGGAAAATACAATAAATACTGATGGAATGGGTGAAAGACATTTTAAATTACCACTGAAAGTCTGCCTTTCTCAGCCATATGGTAGATTGTAGGGTTGCTATTATGTTCCACGAGGTATGCCAAACAATGTGCAGATCATAACAGTGCAATTACATTTTTTTTTCTGAATCTGTTCACTGGAAGGCCATTATTGCAGATCTTGGGCTATCATGAGAAGCTTGGATTCCTAGAATGAGCTGACTCCCTGCTGGAAGGAAACTATCAGCAAGTTCACAGGTTACAGCTGCATCTTTGTGTGCCTGAGTCCTGCTGTGAATGCAGATCTTTCTTTTGTTGGTCTAACTGCCTTCTYAGCAGTATTTCAGCCAGGTCCCTTATAGCATGATCAGAGTTTGAGGGAAGAAGTGTGAGTGCTGTATGTTAACTTACTGGAAACACACTGGTGCTAGTGAAATGTCATCTCCTAAGCTGTGTGCCCAAACACCCTGTCCTTTGCTTGAGGAAGCCACAAGTGTCCATGAATTGGATACACACAGATAAAGGAGAGGGATCCAAGTTCATGACACTTCTGCACTGAGCTGGCTAGATGTTACTTAGCTAAGTCCCGAAGTCGTGTAACCATGTTGGCTTTCTCTGTCCTATGCTTTTGTGTTGGGAGATTTGGCACAGCTATGAAAAGTGGTTGAGCTATCTCATTCWATGTCAGGTGTTTCCTTATTTTGTAAAAAATAAGCTATTAGGTTCATTTCTTTAGCCTGTTATAATATTTATTTCTCAATTTGTCCCTGCTGCTGTCTTTGTGCGATGTACTCTTTGAAGTTCAAGGTTTCACACAGCAAAATGTCAGAACTACATGAGTTTAAGTGACAGCTTAGCTTTTTCTAATCTGCTTAAGGAATCTTTCATTTTATTGCTTTTCTTTTTGAATATATTGTCTTTTCTAGGACCACTGAATATATGTTTCAAGACATTGTCTAATTATTTTTTAATTTTGTATGTAAGTTTAATTCAGAAAATGAAGTAGATGTTTTATTGAAAATATTTTCCTTTTTTTTTTAATTTTAACAAGGAAAAGATTGATTATAATGCTTTGTAGTTGTATGTCCTGTGGCTAGAACATGAGAGCCTGGGGTTTGAAAGTCAGATGCCAGGGAGGCTTGACTCCTGTGTAATATTTGTCTAGGAATGTAATACTTGTTAAATCATAAAATTTTCAGTCATGTAAGTTTTAGATTGTCACCTGCTGATGCTGGACTTCCTCAAACCCAATTGAAGTTAACGTCATTCATCAAATCTCCTTTGCTTTTCTGTGTGAAAGAGAATGTTTAATGCTTTCACATCTTCACACAACACTTGAGTTTCACAGACAAAAAGGTGTGTTTGTTTGCACAGCCTCTGATAAAGTACTTCTCTGTGTGATTGTTAATCTCTTGTATAGGTCAGTTTGGATATTCAGTGCATTTTATGGAACAGTTTTCTTCTTTAATTTAAAAGGGATTTTTGCCCTCCATGGTGAAACCTCTTTGAGGGATTTTGTGTTAGAGTATGTCCAATGACTCATGGCACCAGCAAGTTTTTTGTCAAACCCCAGTCTTGACCACCTGCTTGGAGAAGCCCCATCCCAAACAACACTTCACCTTCACGCAGCATGAATCTCTTTTGTAAAAGTGTCTCCACCACACAAGAAAGGAAAATAAAAGCTATGGGCTTTGAAGCAATGCTTCATGTCTGCTTTGTCCCACCTGGAGAGGCCCTTTGGAAACAGAATGTAGGAGGACCTAGCTTTTTGTGGAAAGTTTTGTGGGAATGTTCTGTAGGCCAGGTGCTCTCTCTTGTTCATCTTTTGAATAGGAGGAGAAGAAAAATCAGTCCCCCATGTATATGAATGTGGTTCATGCTAATAACAGTCCTAAGCTGACAGGTCAGGAGAGATATCAGACCATTCAGTCACAACACAGATATCTCAGGGGTAGGATTTTAGCAAAGTTTCCCCAACAGTATTGTTCAAACTGAAATCACCAATTGTGTGTAGAGGTAAAACAGTAGCTTTGACTTCTTAACCATTTGATTTTTGATTTGAATTACCAATATAAGGATTATCTTCAAGGGTGGCTGCAGATAGGGGAGGGAAGGGAGACATCTACCTATCAGTTTCACCAGGGTCGCAAAACATCTGTGACATGACTGCTACTTCATGTCATTCTCAACCAGGCAGGTCTTCAGCTGCTGACTTAGAAGGCTCACCATGCCCAGCCCATTGCTGGGGCTCTACCCCTGTCCTACCCCTCCCCCTGTCCCTGATACAATCTGACAGTCCTGCCCTCCCCACCAGGGCTGTGTGTAGGTCTATCTCCTCTGAGCTGAGAGGAAAGTCATACAAACAGCAGTGCACTTTCTCTGCTTCTGCTCTGCTGCAYGCCATGCCTCACTGACTCACACAGCTCCTTTCAGGCACTTCCTTGAGTTTTGACATAGCATCTTTTCTTAGTGTAGGGTAAGTAACTTTGAAGCTGGTATTCCAGTTTTGAATAGGGTAGATACAAGCAGTATTTGGGCTTACATCATTAAATGAGGTCCTGGTTGCTGGAAGAACACAGAGAAAAATGCGACTCTGTAAGATGCAGTATTGATTGCTGCACTGAGCCGTGACGTCAAGTATATGCTTCCCTTCCTCCTGGCTTCCCACAAGTGCTAAATAAAAGACCATGTTTACTGGCATTTACAAATTATTTTGTCTTTTTGACTGATGCAGTCACATGCCCCCTACACTCTCATTTAATTTGTAACATCATTTGGATTTTTTTATCCTACATTTCTAATGCAATTTTTAAATAACTATATTTCCTGCCCCCTAGACAAATTAGCTCTAATTTTTTAATGAGAATTTCAGGGTTAGATTATTTTTAAAAAGAATCTAGGCCATATACATTATGTAAGGTTACCATAGTAACAGTTTCTCCGAGGGGAAAACTGACTGTCCGTAGTTTCCACAGAAACCACTCCCTGCTGAGACAGGTGCCTCCAAGGGAAGTGAAGGGAATATAAATGAGAGAGAGAAAAAGACACGCACAGATGTCATATGACCTCTGCGGCATCCCTGCACTGTTGCAGATTCAGCTGAACGTTTCTGAGTTTATTTTTAGTTTGTTGTTTTTGACTGCATGAGTTGCACCTTCTCTTGTCACGTGAAGTCTGGCCACCCTTCCCTGGCGTGGAACTGGTTTTACAGCTGGAGGTACGGCGATGCTCCACATTGGCAGTGAACTGACCACAGCAGATACTAAAGTCCAGTGCTCTAGGAACCACTGTGCGTGGGAGAATTTAAATGGTAAAAGAGAATTTTCCCCCTTTTTTATTAACTTTTTTTTTTTTTCCTGAAAGAAGTCAGCAAAGGGAAACAGGTATGGAAATACTTCCTTCCAAAGGGGAACCAAAAAGGAACCAAAAAGGAGGAAAGTTCAACTAATTTGTCAGTTAATGGTTTTGTACTTTTGGGGTGCAAGCATACACTGCTAGGAAAAATGTATTCTGAAAGGAAAAAAAATTAACTCAAGTCCTTTGATTTCTTAACTGAGGGGAAAAAGAAAAGGCAAAATGTCTTTAATGTACTTTAATATCACTGAGGCTATTATGGATTAACATTTCTGAAATCCTTTTGCACTTTTTTTTTTCAAGAACAGTGTTGATTTGTTTTATTTTTTTTTTCAAGGGCAATAAAACTGTGACATTCATTCAAGGCTTAGTGCAGCCATAACTACAGATTAACGCGCTGGATACTTCATCTTCATCCTGTCATCTCTCTGCTGCTTTCTGGGGAAAGCAGGCTGACATGGTTATTAAATCTGGCAGCTGTGTTGTATGCACATGGGAAGCAAGTAGAGCACAGCATATAGAAAATGAGTAGCTTTCAGATAGCAGCCTTCATTTCACTGCTGCAAGACTTGAAAGGCAGCCTAAAAAGCTTTTTCCCTTCTTTGTAATCACCAGTCGCTGGATCAGTGCGCAAATATCAGAAATACAGTTGCAAATGTAAGTATTCCTTGCCTGTGTGGTGCTTTCAGATTACTAATTAAGGTTTCTACCTCAGTCTTCTGCTTGAAAAAGCAGAGAGATGAAAGATGAAAACAGCCTGACAGGGAAAGCTTCTCTGCAGTATTGTTCTTGCTTTCAGTGGAAGAACTGCTGAGGGAAAGGGATGCATGAAAGCTTTCCGGAACAAATAGTTTGCAGTTGTGTTTGTTGATTTTGGGGATGTCTGCTTGCCATTTTGTCTGTGGGGGGAGAAGTTAAGCAAATGCAAGAGGCACTTATGGAGAGATGTTTTTCTGCATAGATTAGATAGTATTAGATATACAGCAAGAAAGATACTTCAGCAGCAATAGATTGTTTGTGAGCACATTGAAGAACAATTTTCCATGGTATTTTTCACCTGGAATTTTTCTCTAAAAATCCATAAATGCAGACCCGGACTCCTCATTAAGAAACTCGACAGTACCTTATTATCAGAAGCGCAAATAAATAGTCATCATAAAGGGGCACCAGTAAGTCTGCATCTGACCTGATAAGAACAATGAACATAGCATGGTGAGCAATGCATGTTTTTCACCCATYTCACTCTGTCTGTACATGAAATGATCTTTATCTGCTACAGTGGCATCATGACAGGATAGTCAGGTRGTTGGGAAGCAGTGAATTTGAAGGTTTCTCAGTATTGTGGTGATACTGTAAGGAAGAAAATTGATAATTGTCGGTGCACTTTTGGTCTCATAGCATTGAAGAAGCAGTACGTTGGTTCTTATTCTTCTCTTTAATTCAAGGCTTCTGTATTGCCGTTGTCCTATCTAGGTTATGGCTAGTGAATTCTTACTGTGCYGTAAATGAAATCTGCTTCTTGAAAATAAATAGCTTGTGATCAGTATCAAGTATAAATGTCAGATAATTGCACAAGAAATGCAGGCCAGTTTGTAGCCAGTAGTCCAAATGTAGCCAGTTTGTTTCTGTTGCTATGTCACGTTTCTTGCTTTATTTACAGGTCTTGTTATTCCTCAGAGACAAGTGGTACTGTCAGCTTTTCATGAGTCATGTGAAAATGTCATTTTCACAGTTAACAGGTGACTGCCGTTAACCAGGGAGAGAATATGTGTATTAAGTTGTTTGCTGCAATAGAGGTCTAAACATATTCATGGTAGAACCCCCTTGATAATGCTGCTATAACATAGGTATTTGATGACTCTGTTGTGTTTATAAGCCGCTTTTGCAATACTTCAGCCTCCTTTTACAGATGTATATGTACAAATGCCTGTCTTCACTGTAGAAGTAAAAAGCTGAACCTTCTTTTTCCTTCCTCTTGTCTCCTTTTTCCCCTCATAGACATAGATTCATAGCCTCCCAGAAAGTTAGCTGTGAAAATGGTCATTTTTGATGACAGCTGTGGAGCTAAGYTTCCCAAGCCTGAGTGGCAGCCAGCCAGCTGCTGAGACAAGTGGTGACCTTTCAGGACAATGTCTCTCACAAAAATGTCAAAATATTAAAATGGCAGACATCAAATGCCATGTGCATGGGGAAGGGCAGTCATCTGGCAGGCTTTTAGCTGAAGACAGTTAATCCACTGCTTGTTTGGATTATACATTGAAAGCCCCTGCCTAAGTCTCTAAAATATAAAGAAATTATTCATGTGCGTCCTGAATAACATGAGAAGTTCTTCTGGGAAGATTTGGGACATGGATGGAAAATTTCAGAGATGTTTTATTAAAAATCTGTTCAGGCATCTTCCTGACAGATATCCAGAAAAGCAGGTTTTGGCCTTTAATTTTGCTTTTTACATCATATACCAGTTTTCCTCCCAAATCTCTCATCCAGAATGTAAATAGATGCTGCTAAAGCCTAAGCAAAGTTCACTGATGTGCACAGGATGCTGAAATTCTGATAGCATGCGCACTGACTTTTTAGGCATATGCTCACTGAATACTAAACAATCCCCTGCAGTTCTTGGTGCTGCAGCCCTGAGCTGAAACCTCATTTGCTATTACATGCATCGATGCTTTGCAACTTTCTCTGAAGGCACTGAGGTGTGAGCATTCCCGTGCTCACTGGTGTGTCAGCTTCTCAGRTACCTTTACCCCTGGTAACAGATCRGTGACACTGATAGGCTGCCTCATTGGCTTCAGCCCTGCTGCATAAATATTTCTGGGAGGTGTGAAACTTCCTGATCTTTGCCTTGGTCTGTAGGAAAGCCAGACAATGTGCATGGTTGATCAGGGAAGGGCTGTTCACCTTGTGGTTGACCTCTCTTGGAAAGCAGGTAGTGGTACACCAGTGACTGCACCAGACCAGTTTTGTCCAGCTGGTTTGCAACTGGCCACAGTTCAAGAGAATTTTCAATATTCTCTGTGCAAAGTGAGCTGCCAGCATAAACCCTGCAAAGCATTAAATATTTAGATTTAATAGTGCCAAATCCATTGTTACTTACCAAGATGCTGAAAAGGTAAATAGTTTCTCCAGCATTTATTTTCTGTTTGCCTTCCCTTTCAAGATAGGAGTTCTGTGTCATTCTAAGTTTTTACTCTTACTACAAGCAAGCAGCTTTTTGTAATTGTGTTTTAGTGTTCTTCTACTCATAGAGGAAGTGGTTCCCACTTGCTCTGCCCTTTAAAACTGGGAACATTGCATTCCATAATCACCTTCTCTCTACCATAATGATAGGAAAGGCTAAGTATCAGTGATGTTTTTTTCTTTCCAGTCAGTATTCTTTGATCACTGCTCCTTTCTCCTAATTCCCTACRAGAAGAATTCTGAGGCAAATGAGCTGGGTAAGGACAAATTCCCATAAACATTTTACAGGAATCAATCCTTCCTCCTTCCCTTCCTTTCTCCTTTCCTCTGTCTTTAAATTTTTATCTCCTCTCACACAAACATTTCTGTGATTTGAGAATTACTAAGATGTAAAAATCTGTTTGGAAGAACAACATTATGCTCATCCACTTGAGGAATGAAGAGGTAACTGAGGCATCAATTAATGTAGCTTAACACAGCTCACATACCTAGGCTGAGTTTTGGATTTTGATTTTCAAGCAGCAAAACATGTGTAGACCCAATCTATTTAATCATCTGATGTTAAAAAAATAAATAGGGATGCTGCTGTTTTCTATGGGCTTTGCTTGAAGAAAAAAATCTGAGAAAAAATAACTGCAGCAGGGGTAATTTCTTTAAAATCAAATTGTACAGGACTTGGTTGTTTCCTAAGAATTGTGCAGTGTCAGATTCATTCAGTGCAGTTCATTAAACATCAGTCAATACACTTCATATGAAATACTGACTTGCACCAATGACATTATCATTTTATTCTGCATTTATATTATTATTACTCTTTGCTATTTCTTTAGCATCTAAAACCACCTTTTTTTTGTCACTGAGCTAGGTATTGTGTAGAAAAAGAAGGTAATCCCTCTAGACTTCTTACAAGCTTTATTACAAATAAATCAAAACCTCCTTAGCACACACTTTCTACCTTTCATGTTTGGTTCTCTATCTGAATTCAGAGCACAAATGTCAGTAGTGTGTTATCTGTATTGGTCTTTAGGACACCGGACTTTGCTTAGACATGGGCTTGAAATTGCATGTAATTAAAATTAGGGAATGACATATACTTACTCTGACCTTATTTTAAAGCTGTCTTACTGATTCACTTGAAGTATCTCCCTTAGGCTGTTAGTGTTTAGGTATTAAGTTAATGAAGTATATTAATTGAAGTTAACTCAACTAACCAAAACATGACTATAATTACAAAATAGTTCTGGACCACCAACAAAGATTTCCCTTAAAATCGTTAAGGCACTATTGCCAAATACCAATTTAATAAGTTTAATGATAAAGTTAAATACTAAGGTTTTAATATTCATTATTAAGTTTAATGAAGTATGTTTACTTTTGGTTATTTACAGRACCTAAATCAGTGTTGATTATTGACACGAAATAGCAGCAGCATGACATCACTGTCACACACTAATTGACTCATGGACCATGTACTGTGATTTGAGGGGGAAGGTGGAGATTACAAGTCTTCATCTGCATTTTTTGTAAGACTATTTTTTTCCATYACTCTGCTCCTTATCCATCTTCCAAATAGATTTCAGGAGCAGTCACACATCTGTTAACATCACTATTTTTCCTACCTTTCGTTTATGATATGGTAYAAGGTACACAGTAGTTTTTATACTCATAAACTGAAACTCGGACTAAATTGAAATCAGTCAGGACAAATCTCTAGTACACATAGCCCCATTATAATAAACTATCCCATGCTGAAGGTATTTCATGTTTGAAATATGAACAGTTTGTCCAGTTTGTACACTTTTCAGATCATCTTTAACAAGGCAAGGCTGTAGCATATGAGTACAAGCTATAACTTACCTGAGCAATGTAACCAGCATATCTGAGCCAAATGGCATAATTATTCTTTCTGGAAATGTATATTGCACAAACCACTATGATTTCTAATTGCCTTTTTTTTGAGGTGATAAACCTAGTTGCATATGCAGGAATAAAAAATTGGAAGGATCTCAGAGGGCCAAATTGCAGTTGAAAAGAAACAGTACCTTTAATTTCTCAGGATTTTTAAATTTCACTTTGAAATTATACTTTATGATGTTTCTTTTTTGCATTGACACTGCAACTTGTATCATTTTAGTGACATATTAAAAACTAAATCTAAATTTATTCTAGCACTGTTGTCCCTTCCATAAAGCAGTTGAAATTATCTATATGATTACAAGCTAACAAACATGAAGGGCTRTTGTACTACTCAAATGACTTTGGGTTTGGGGTTTTTTTTTTTCTGCAGAGAATGATTAATAAAAGTCTGAAAGACTATTTGCAAGCATGCAATTAGTCATAAATCCAGCTTGATCTGGATGGATAAAACCTCAGTTTATCAATCTGGTTAGCTAGTACTTTGAAAGGATTTTGCAGAACTCATTAAGTCAGGAATATTAAGATGGGTGTCTCTTTTCTTATGAGACAATAATATGATTCCCAAAGGGATAAGCTAGAAGGTCAAAGACAAAACAATTTATCCCCAGAAATGGGATAGATTACTGTTAAGAACATTCTGAAATCCTGTYCTATCATTCATTTATTTCAAAGCGTTCCTAAAAGTAAYRACCTAATTTTAAAGACAGTAAATCAGACATAACCAAATCACTAAAGCTTGTCTTTTAGAAACATGGGTATTCTTAATGTAAAGGCTTCAGTACTTTTGAGTCTCCTTTAGCTATCTAGGGGAGCAACTGAAAAAAGTTAAATACCTTTTCTATTCTGTTTCCTCCCCACTCTGTCAATTCAGAGGGAATTCACTCTCACAAGGGCCCTTTTAAAGAAATTAGAGAGATTGCAGACTGATATTGAGCTACCTCTGTTGAATACCTTGTAATGAGCCAGCTTCCATTCTTCTTTGGAAACARGTTCACTGAAATAAGTGGTTTTGGCAGACTCTGTCTTAGCAGCATGCAGCATGCAGAGAAGTAGATCCTGCTGGTTGTTATAGGTTTTTATAGGTTTTTGAAAGAGGAGGTTGACTTCAACTCCCTTGACATTCTGAATGTTGCCCTACTGACATACCTTCAATCCATAGGTTTCTAGAGCTTTGTTACAGTATGTGTGGCTCTCAGATTTTAAATCAGTCAGTAGTAATTTCTATGTAAAATTCARGGTAATTGCCATGTAAAAGTAAAGCAATGAGACTGAAAATTGATTAAAGAATTAGATAACAGTACCCAAATTATTTTAGTATATTTGGAGTTCCCAGGACAATACAATTATTAGCCTTGGTCCAAGATATAGCCATTCTAAAAGTGAACGTAACTCCTACTGCATATTCCCATGGCAAAATTTTACCCCAAATGGTCTTCCAACCATCAGTGTCCCTAGTAGGTGGAATGGTCAAAATAGTCTTTTTCTCTATAAAATTTAGATTGTATGCTTTAAAATGAGAAATGGAGAATTCATTCAGCTTTTCTTTTGTTTTTAAGAACACGTTGAGAGTTAATATTTATCTATACAACACAGATGCCATTGTGTAATGCTTATAATGAATACCATGCTATGGCATCAAAGGTCTTCTAGAAATCAATAATTATTGATGAGAAAATAAATAATTATTTTCACTGTAATTATCAGGAGACACGTGATGGTTTGCTTTGGTTCTGACCTTGATTGTTCATGCATTGAAGTAATAATTGCAGTTAATTCCTTCTTTTCCACAAATATTCATGACTTGCACAGCATCAGAGAGTTAGGTAGGAGACGACCACCATGTACAACACTTGTGTTACTTGGGAAGTATGGGTATGCCCTTTTGGGGCAAAAAAAGACCTCACCATTGGCTTACAGTAAAGCTTTTTAGAAATGGTTCTGTCCTTAAAATRTTTTCTGAAAGGTTTTTCTTTGCTTTATTCTTGAATATGTGAGGGTAGATAGATACACCTGATGGCAAGTGCTATGGAGAGCAGAAAGAAGAAATCTCTTCTTGGTGCTCCTTGATCCTCAGGCAGCTAACCCCAGGGGAAATCAGAGTTGATGTTATGAATCCCTGATTTATGGAGATGGGAAAAAATAGCTTAGATCCTTGAGCAGCAGAGACCCCACACTAATCTGACCCTATCATCTGGAAAGCATTTTCCTGTAAGTATACGTCCCCTCTGTTTGTCACCGAGTAAAGTTTGAGTGTTGTCAGAGCAACGAAGTGGTACAACATCACTGTCATGTTCTGTGCTTCTGGTAAACTATCTAAATAAAAGTGTTAATAAAGAGATCCCTTGAGCTGATTGTTTTAATCAGGTATGGGGATTGAAAGTAGGTATAGGGCTGCCTGTCACATTGGCAGTGCAATTCTCTAGGTCAGTGGATCGCTATCTCTTCACAGGACTGTTTGTCAGTGGGTGTGTGTACATTGCATAGTCCATAGTAGTTTGTTTATCTACTGAATCAGAACAGATGCTCAAATCACACAACTYCCATGAAGGAGGAATTGACAAAGAGTGCAGCTGGGGTGAGGATGGTACAAGAAACTCCATCCATCATTCTCCAAAAGGCACAATGAATGGCTTTATTGTTGCTGCTAACAATTGTTGGCATTTTATTTGCTATAGMCAAAGTATGATCCCACTAAGAGCCAACTTGAAGAAACACAGTGACAGGGCAGTCTCTTTGTTCTGTTCACTTGGCATCATTCACTGAATAGATTCCATTGCCTCTATCTGGACCAAGGCCTTCCACTACTGTTCACCTGCAGAGCACCTTTCCTGACTACAAGTGAGATCTTGAACTGGCTAAYGTAATTGTTATTAGGAGGGAACAGCACCAGCACTATTCATACTGGAGAGTGCTTATAAGACAGTATGTCTTCTGAGAGGGCTGCCCATGGGAATACTTATCCTCATACCAGAGTTCCCTTCACAGCCTTGTGAATTTATCATCTTTCATTGAACTGTATTGGATGCGTCTTGTTTAATATCTTCCTCTGTTGCAAGGCTTATATTTAATGGATGCTACACTAACATTATGAAAGGACAGAAAGCCAGCTCCTGTATCACATAAAAAAATTATTCTCCCAAGTGAGTATGCATTGAGTCACAGTGAGGTTAATGTATGTATTCATGTGATGTTAAAAAAGTAATTTTCTGGATTAAAGCCTCTCCCTATCATTTAATATTCAGGCTCCTACTGAAAAGCTGAGGATTTTCATAGTTCTCAAATAAAGACACCTGGATTTTTGTCATGCAAAACAATCTGATTTGTCTTTATATTGTTCTCAGAAATAACTCAATTATTTTGGCTGATTTTTTTTTTAATGAGTCAAACATCTAGCCTAGCCACTAAAGGCTCCCAATCTATTAACAGCTGAATCACCCTAGCCAGTAAAGGCTCCCAATCTATTAACARCTGAATAGGGTCACTTGATGGAGAAATATATGGAGAAATATGAAATTGCCATGCTTATAGATTATAGTATTCAAATGCAGCAAAAATGCACAATTGGCAACAAAATTCTGCTTTAGGCAAACATCATGAGATTCAGTACCTCTAAGTAGCAAGAAGGTTCCTAAGTATAGCTGTAGCAAGATTYCTTAGGATAAACTGCTGAATGGAAATTTATTATGTTGAGAATGGTATTAAATATCTCTGTGGGTTCTTCCCCTTCAACAAGAGATATTGGAACTTGCTGTGGAATCTGAAATAACTTTGGATGAGGAAGGAAGTGAAAGGCAAGAAGATTGGACCACCTTCTGTTTCATTTTTTTAAAATGCTTCTCAGAAAATTTAACTTTTTCCCTCATTCACAAGTTAAATGGGTTTTTGAATCTGTAGAATAGTTCCTTTTCAGAATGTATGTAACCTGTTATTCTGTATTGTGGACATTAATGCTCTTGAGTCCTCTGCAGAATCAAGGGGTTCGCATGTGTTTTGTTTTAGGCATCATCATATCTGTGGATGCCAGTGGCATGGATTGTAAGATAAGCTTCCTTTCCAGCTGACTTGTACTTTTTGCTGTCTTTCACCTGTCCATAAAATGACCAAGAAATACATCTTTAAAATAACTGCATTAACCTGACCAATTACTGAATTTTAGCGATTACATTGCAATAATCATTACCTCCATCTGTGAGGTCTCTCTCAACTTGTGCTTGAGTCAGAAAGCAACCAAGAGCAAACAACAATCCTTTCAATGCAAGAAGCCTCCTTTAAAAGTGCCACCTTTCTGACCTTGACAAGCACACAGGAAAGCACAAGTGAATACACACAAACTTTCAAGGCCTGCTGTTCATCCAGACCCCGGGTACTGCGCAGTATTACCTCACACAGATTTTGTTCCTTGCATACAAATAGAGTCACAGTGTGTGAGCTATAATGTAATCCATGTTGCAGCCAGGGTCAGCACAAAGGCTCTGGTAGAGCACTGTGTTGCAGTCAGGCAGCTCTGGCTGTTTTAACAGAATCAGGGGATCCTTGCTCAAGAAATGAGGCAGAATAGTCATTACTTTTAAAGCAATAAGAAGAATGAATGCTGGAAGAAGTGGCAATTTATTCATAAAAGGCTCTGTTAAATAGGAAAAAAACTCCCCAAATTGACATKGAACTGATTTCATTTTACTATAAAAATACCAGAATTATGCTGGATGCAGGTTATAAAGATTATAATTTTATTTCATGTTGCGTATCTTCAGGAAACACTGACTAATATAGATAGCATTGGCATTGCTTTTCCATATGCATTTTTATTTATTTGCTTGAGCTAGAATACACAATGTCTCAWTTCTTCTTTGCTGGCTAGGCAATACTGCAAAAGATTTACAGTTTCTTCTCCCTAGTCAACATTTGCAAGAAACATATCTAGACATCTTTGTTTTCAAATTAAAAAAAAATCACATTTGGGCTGATTTTATACTCACATTGAATAAGTAACTAAATGTCATGTCCTTTATACTTTTGTATTAATTACAAGTATGTTCTYATATAGATTTCTCCCTTCAATTTACAGTTGCTATATAAATATACTCTCATCCAAATACCTTTTTAGGGAGAATTTGTTTTAAAGATGTGTAGAACTCCTAAGAAAATATGTATTTCTGGAGAATTTTAGCATTCCTTTAATTCCATTTCTTTTCAAATCAATGAGCGCATATTGAACAGAACTTCATCCTTTCAGTATGCATTTTTGTAGGTTTGCTTGAATTTTGTAGACAATACAGAAATTTAGTGGTAGATGCTATCGCTCTGAAGTGAGCCATTTGTAGATTTCTTGTTGTTGTTCTTGCCTTTAATAAGAACCTTTGTATGCTCAGTCTCCTGATGTTATCTGTTATCCATTCTTTCTCAGGTTCTTGTATGTTTGATTGACTGGARAATTCTAGGATTATTCTGACCCCCAGTTTCAGTTTTCTTAGACTGCTGTAAAATGGCACAGCATAATTAAATCCAGACATGGGGGTGGTTGGGTTCTGATTACATGTGCTATTTGGATCAAGGGGACTTTTATATTTTAATAGAGTTCTCCTGCATGGATGAAGTTTGTGGTATCTTTAATGTTAAGGTCTACTTTCCCTCACCTGCTGCTCAGAATACCTTTATAACAGAGCTTTGCTTGAGAACTAGTATGTCCCTGTTTTTATAGGGGGATCACGAGGAACTTGACTTGCAAGCACCTGGAATTTATTAAAATTCCTCTTACAATTTAGCCTGTTATATGAGGATCCTGAAAACCTGGACTTATTGTGTTTGTTTGCAGGTTTATGAAGTACGCACCACCATSTCTTTGGGTTTCTTTATCCAAATGAATGATTCTGACCTTTGTTGTGTCTCTGCAGTTTCAAACATTTAAATTATTTAGGTCTTTGCACATGCTCAGTAACTGGCCCACTTTGTCTAGGTTTGCTGGGTAAATAGGGGATGTAGAAGTAACTTTGGTATARCGTTTGTTTTATTTTTAATCCCTCTCACTCCTATTCAGCAAGTAGGCATAAAATGCATCAGTAGTCTCATTCAAGGAGAGCTAAACTCCTGATCCACACTGGGAGAGCAGAGGGACAAGTCACATCTGCACCACTGGGCACAGACCACTCTGACCATTATTCAGGGGGTGTGTATGTGTGAAGGGAGTTAATTCCTTTTAGTTCCTGGATAAATCCATGGCTGACCTCATTGATGTGACAGTGAAATCAGCAGGAGTTCTCATATGCTTGACAGAAAGGCATGTACTAAAGTGCTTTCTTTGAACCAAGGTCACTGCATTGCTAATCTGAGCATTTTTCTTATGATGGGCAAATCCCTCTTGGTCTCTGAGCATCCTTTACTCTTGTTGATGCAAAATTTGGTTCTGTGCCAAGGAAGCAAGTGGAATATTTACTGCTGAGTTCATGATGGATAGGTTTCTTATGGGAGCAGGAACCACAGCTATCTTTAAGGCAGTCTTCTAATGAATKCTGTCTGTTTGTTGTGTAACAGCAAGATCTTCACAAAACAGTTCTTTTGGATATTTGCCTTRAGTTCTTCTGTGTGAGCAAGAACATCTCAGCCCCACAGAGAAGTGTGAGAAACTGAAGAGGAGATTTCTTTTTCCTTGTGAGCAAGCCCACATTGCAAAGGCCCTACCTAATAAGGAATTTGTCAGTTCCAAAAACACTACTGGAAATGTTTATATTGTTATATAGGAAAGCATTCCTTGGAGACAAGTAATTTGAAATTAAGGTGGATGTGTGTGCTGCTCCGTCTGTGGCTCTTTTGGATCTTTTGGCTCTTTTTATCTGCATACCTGACACTCTAAATGTAGGTCTGCTTCAAAGTCAAAACATTTGTCCTTCTGAAATATTTTTGTGGGCTCTAAACCTAATCAGAGATAAGGGGCGTTTCAGCACTGTTTGCAAAATTCATCTAGAAGCACATGAATCACCCCATAACAACAGTGGAGTTTAAATGTTTCATCTAGATTAATTCACAGAATTTAATAGAGAGATGCCTGTGGTGTAGTAGAGCAAGGCTTATAGTAGCTTATAGTCAATTTGGACAGAGCAGCCAGTGGTGGCACCATAGTGCCTGAGACAGGCTAATTCACTTCTTGACTCGAGTTCTCTCTTACTTCAGGAGTCCACACACTAGGCAGCTATTTTAGAGCTAGCTTTGATACTTCTGGCTACCTTGCTGTTACAGTTTCATTTAGAAAAACCTTAAGGCTCAACAGCTGACTATCAGACTTCAAGGTGAAATGGGAAACTGAGGCCATTAGACTGCAAATTCGGAAGAGTGCAACTGAATAGGGCATGTGCAAAGAATAATTTGTACTTGAAAGGCCTCCTGTGAGCTCTGTGGCTATCAAGGCCTGTGAACCACCTCTCACAGGTGGTGGGACATGGGACACAAAGAGACTAGCTCAGGAGAAAACTTGCATAGATGGACTTCAAACTTGCAGGTTTACTGTGTTTTACAGTGCCAAAGTTTATCTTTACCCACAGTGTATGTATTTTTGGGGGTGCCATCTCCTTTTATTAGTGTTTTTGTGTTATGTTTGGAATGAGTGACATTACAGGTAGTAGGAAATTAAAAAAAAAAAAAAACTTATCCTGCCAAAGTAGTTATCCTTTTTATTTGCTTTCAAAGGATRTTTTTCTTAAGTCAACAGTGAAAATAGTAACAGTTTGTATGTCTGAAATGTCTTCAGTGAGAGCTTCAAAGAACTGTAAATATATCCACGCAGAGCTTTTGTGAAATAGGTAAGACATAATATTACCACTTTACAAAGGGATATAAAAATTAAATCACTAGTGCAGATCTAACTAGAACACCAGTGATAGCCATTACAGCTTTTGATGTACATCAGCTGTATAACCCGTGTTTCTTTCCACAGAGCTCCTAATGCTATAATTGTATTTTTAGTTACAGTTACAATTTGATAATACTCAGCTGCTTTTCCACTGGTGTGAAGCAGAGAAGCAGGTCTCTATGTTCAGTGTGGCGTTATTTACACTATTAAGTTGCGACAGGTATCTCTGTTTGATCTGATCCTTGGTGTGGCATTACTGATGATGTTGAAGAAACCATTCTCACTTGAAGACAGGCAGATTCTGGATGGAAAGCTGGCACACTAGAGGGAGATTCCAGCAATTGTTCAGCAGCACAGGAAGGAGTGGTTGTAAGCCTGACCTGTGTAGAGAGCCATGAAAAGAGAGGCACTGACATCAGTTGTTTCACTTAAGCCATATGGAGCACAGGGATAAGTCCTATAGTCTGTGTGGCCTCCAGGGGTTAGCCACATCCCCAGAAAGTCTTCTGGCATTCGCTAGACTTCAGGAGGCACCACCAAAGGGTTAAATAGTTCCACAGTGTGTCACTTGCTCTCTAATTAGGAAGCCATCCAAGAGCTCAAAGTTCAAAATGCACATGGTCTGAGCTGGGACTGAGCCCAAGTTCCCACTGATTGCAGTCTAATATATTAGTGTGGTGCATCTGCACACGATCTCTTCCCCTTCCCATTTCTGCCATTTGTTTTCCTTTTTAACAGGAAAATGAGACAATTCAGCTACACAGTTTCACTTCTTTTGTCACTACTTGAAGTCTTCCAYTGCTTGAGCTTGTGTGTTTGCTGGGACTAACTTGTAACCCCTTTTATAACTGAAAGGAGGCCAGTAAAACATGACAAAAATCTTCTCACTCCACTCTATTCTGCAGCATCTGTGGCTTCTGCTGGAGAAGCGGGGCACGTCACCTCCCAGCAGCAATGTAGATATGAACTGGKCAGGCTGAGCCTCAGGGGGCCTGAGGTTCCTTGCTGGCCCCAAAGGGAGATACAAAGAACAGGCAAAGTAGCATCCAGCTGAGCTTGTTTTGAGAAGAAAAGGCAGAGTGAGGGTGGGCTGAGGCCGCAAAATGATAAAAAATAAACAGTTTAGAAAGCAAACAATAAATAGTAGAAGCCAGATGCATGGATGGTAATGGGAAGGGGGCAGAGCCAAAATGTTGCCCATGAAGGCTGCAACTGAGGGAGTGGGCAAAATTCTGCTGAATCACATCATAGAAYATGCTGATCTGAAAGGGACTCAGCAGCTTTTGGGATCTTGTGCTTAAGAATGGCATAGGTTTGGGGTGATGGTTTTAAATTTCACCCAGAATAGATGGTAGCTTCTGGGGATGACAGCCATGTTTTTCATATAAAAAAATGTTTTTCCCTCTCCATCTTCAGCCACATGTGATTACTGTTTCCCTCCACTGGCTCTTGGGGTGCTTAACATGGTAGGGATATGAGTCGGATCATTAACCTGTCTGAAAAACACATCCAGCAAGACAAATTTTATCTGTGAGCTTTCACACTGTTCCTGGAACACATGTGAGAAGAGCAGGCCTGTGCAGCTGGGAATGGCGATAGAAAGGGGGATGATAACCTTTTTTGTAAAAGTGTGTTATTAAATCAGCTTGGCCATCACACTTAGCTGGTGCCTGGATTGGTATTGCTGGCAGTGCTRGTAACAATTTTCCTGCATCATACAAGGCTTAAGGACAAAGAAGTAGCTTCATCCTTGGCATAATGCTGTGAGTGGAGTCACAGGAGTTGTACCCAGGGTGACTTTGTCTAAAGTGTGCCTTTTCAACACAGTCCACTAAATCAGCTCATTCTTGCTCTCTCTTTTGTTTCTTTATTTGTGGCTACACTGAATTAGCATCTTAAATAAATTTCCATGGGAATCAGAGATGCAATAGCTAGCTCGCTTTCTCTTGTGCATCTACAAACAGTCTTTTCAGAACAGTCTTTTCACAATCTTATGTACAGTGTTTGGGCACTTGATCCATATCCATCAAGGGATTTTCCTGCCTATCCTATTCCTTAAAAAATCTAACAGTATTAGGTGCATAACATGCAATATATAGTTGATGGCAGAAGATTTGTTGCACGTTTTATATATATAGATGAAACATCCCTCTTTCAGGAGTGACTTTTCACCTATTTATTGTTTCCCACTCTCATTCTGATACATTATTTCTATATTTTGTGACATGTAGATTGTAGAAAAGAAGAGGTAACTTGATTTGATGAAGGAGGGCATTCACTGCATAGAAGACAAGGTAAGAAAAGAACTTTGCAGGAAGAGAGAAAGCTGAAAAGCCAGGCCTTGTGATGAAGAGAGCTGTGGGAGTGGATCAGTAAGAAAGGAGGAACTCTGAAAAGGCCTCGAAGTTCAGGACATGAAAGCATGGCTTTCATGGAGGTGTAGGCAATGTGGCTGTGGTATGGAACAAAAGATAACCTCAGCTGCTACATTTTTGCAGAAAACAATGCAGGTGCATTGGGAATAAGATCTAGGCTCAATATCAAAATAATTAATCAAATACTGTGATCACACAGGGAATCTGGACAGAGATTTACRTGTTAAAAATACTAGAAGAGAGTTCTGGTAAAATAATGGTGTGGATAGCACAGACTAAGTAAGAAATCTGGGTAAAAGTAGAGGCAATGTATGTTATGTACTTGGGTAGCAGCTGATGGAGTTTTGCAATTGCATCAGCATCTCAGATACCATTGCAAACGTGCCTAGTATGGCTCACTGTGAAGAAAAASTTGCAAACGTGACCCCAGCACATTGTGATGCAGTGCTTTGTGCCAGAAAGCTCATGCAGCCTGTCAGCAGAAGCCGGAGAGCTGCGATATGCCCGCCCATCTGAAYGAGGTGCTAACTCCAGCATCTGCTTCTGCAGGGAGTTCAGCTCCTTTATCAAAGCAGAGGGGAGAGAAATTACTTGTGCCAAGACTACACGGAATGTAGTGTGATTGGACTGCTTTAATTTTGAACCCAGGAAAGAATCTTAAAATTAGGAGCTGTCAGGGCATTTAATTCAATATGCCTAAAACACAGGGAGAAATATGGCACTGGAGAAAAGCAGAAAGCTGAAAAATACAAATGGATGCTTGTAAACCACTGACATAAAGTGGTACAGGAGCCTGCACATAGTAAAAGCTATATAGGATATAACAAGAAGTAGGGTGCCTTTGGCAATGCGAGAGAGGGAGGGGTAGATGCTGAGAGCAGAATTAATCAGAAAGGTCAGAGAAAAAACAGTGAAAGCCTAAAAGATGGCATGGTTTTAAGGAGGATTTTAGTTATTTCCTAAGCAAAAAAGAGCTCAAAGAGCCTGAGGCTTGGAGCACAAAGCATGATATTTATGCAGGGAGTTATTATAAAACACTTGATGAGACAGATTTTGGTGGCAGACAGGCCTCACAGCCAAACTAGAGGCATAAGAAAGTAGGACAGAGCTGGGATGAAATGGGATCAGCAGCTGTAAGCAGGGTATTCAATTAACTAGGAACAATTCAGTTCAAACAACAAAGGAGAGAGGAACTTGGGCAGACAGGTGGGATCATAGATGGCTGAGGCAAGATCAGAAGGAGCTTATATTACAGGGAGTATTCACTCCATGCAATACTTCTTTTGTCTCTGTGTTAAGATCAGTAAACTGGCAGAGAAGCATTTGCTTCTGTGCTGTATACCTTTGCTTGAATGATGGGGGGACAGACAAAGGAGGGCACAGTGTGGTACTGAAGAGAAGGGAGACTTAACACCTCCACTTCTGACAGCAGTAACTTGCTAGATCAACTTGGTTGTCTCACAGAATCTTATCCTAAGATGCCTCTGTTGTGACTCTGCTCTTTCCAGGAGATCAGTACCAAAAGAATAAGCAGTTAAGATGGAGGCAAGAGAAGCAATCATAGAAGGATCAATGAAGGGTGAGGGTCAGGTCAAGAAGGTCAGGGTAAGACATTTGTGATAGGGAAGTGAGAAATGCCAGTGTCAGCAAATAAAGCAGATAATGCATGTTAGGAAGGATGAGAATAAGAAAAAGGATGGAGAGAATCAGAATTAGAGACTTTGCAAGTGAAATTTCTATACAGTGAATATGAGCTAAATTTAATTTAGAGGTCTTTTGTTCATTTGTATGTTTGATTGACCTAAAAGAAAGAGTGCATTGGAGATGCCTGCAGGCTCCCTAAAATTGTTTGTATGAATACACAGCAAATACGTACTTTTTCTGAAGTGATCAAYTGATTTTTGGTTTTCCTACCACCTTAAGCACTTTAATGCCTAGCAATAAACCGTCAAGCCCTAGCCCTTCCCAGTCAGTCCCTCTTGTTCCCTTGCTTAAGAATGAAACGCAATATCTTGAACAGCCAGAATGCGAAGAAGGAGCTAATCATTGGCTCGCATTGTGGCTGGCAGGGCAGGCCCGCCTCTTTGGCTTGTGCTGACAAGCTGTTTATGTTTGTGCGCGGCCACCCTTTAACTCAGCCGCCCGATGGCTGTAATGGGACCAACTGTCTGAATGCTGCAGGGAGCTAAATCTCATCAGAGGCACAGTGAATTTCAGCCTCTGATACTCCTGCCTGGACTCTATGGAACACTAGTAAGTAGCCTTCTGTCTTCTTGTGGCTTTTCTCATAAGACTAAGGGCATGTTTTAGCAAGGCAGGTAGGTGCTGTCATTCACACAGGCAGCTATTAAAGCATTTTCTTCTGCCTGAAGTAAAAGAGCAGCTACTTTGTATGCAGTGTCATGACTGCAAGGAGCGCACGATTTCAATCTCAAATGAGACCTTCCTGGGAGGCAAAAGGGAAGAAGTTAACAAGGACACAACCCATTTAAACTGACTAAGTTGTTGGGGTATATATATACATATATRTGTATGTATGTATATATAACCCCCTTTCATTTAACCTGCATGTAGTTTTTCGTTTTAGCTGCATTTCCAGTATTTGATCATCTAGTCTCTTTTCAAATAGCAGCAATTTTTGCAATGAGTAGCATGGTTCGGAAAAGTGTGAAATGGCTGGAGGGGAGATAACTGTAAAATGAATGCTCCCCAAAATGCTGATAGGTGCTGTCATATTTGAAAATATATGCCTAGCAGCAGAAAAATAAAGTTGTGTTCAGAGATTTTAGCCCTCTTTGTTGACTCCTATTGGCAACTGTTCACGGCTCCACAGAGCAAAAGACTGCAGAATGGAATGAGTGTGACTTCTTGCATCTTTAGTATGCCCTTTCTAATTTTCAGAATCTGAAATAAAATATTGCCTGTGTGGGCAGTATTCTCCAACTTAGCCATGCACTACAGCTATTGAAGGGCCTTTTAGACTTTCTCTTTTACCATTTACACCAGCAAAGAAAGTCTTTATGTCCCTGTCAGAGCTGTCCACCGGGCAGAATCTCAGAACTAGTC
>NW_026623241.1:4403918-4539634 GCF_030028575.1 Malurus melanocephalus | reverse complement strand
GGGGGGGGGGGGGGGGGGGAAGGTGCCTCTCACTGTAAATGAGAATGTTCATTATTCCTCTGTTTAAAATCACGGGAAAGTAAGTTTCAATCAGGACTTCATTAGCCATGACTCATGCAAAAAAAAAAATTAAAAGCAAATCTAAAGCAAGGCCTGATGCCATGGTTCTTTCAGCTTGTTTAGCTTGCCCCCTGTGGATGTACCAATAGGGGGATGCCCTGGGGGTTGTGCCTTTGTCTCTGCTGTGCTGCTTGTGTTTTGGGGCTGCACACAGCTTCTGCAGACAGCCCTGATGCAGTCTGGAAACTTGACTCAACAATCCTACTCATCTGCAGGATCTTAATGATAGCATCATTCAATCAGTCATGGATTGCAGAGGGCTGGTCAAGAGATACTGTGTTTAGGAAGCAGTGGCTAAGAAACAGCTRGACAGAAACTTTCTAATAAAACTGGTCAAATTATGGAGAGTTGTTATATTTAGTACATTTTAGGTGGGTCTTGATGTTGATGGTTGTTGGGCTCTGAGACTGCGCCTCCTCTACAGCAGTCCAGTGCATGTGTGGTAGTGTATGAATTAAAGCTAATTACAGCAATAAGCTGCTTCTGTGCCAGGCTGTGAATACAAGCCAGAGTGTTTCAGTCAGTTGCGCTAAGCAGCAGATAGATACTAAGCCTTGGTTAGTAAAGATGGAAATCAAATTGGTTTTTGTCTATAGATTAAGAAAGCAGGATCTCAATACTTAAATGAAAGCCATGAGATCAACTGCACACCTAGGAGCTGTTGCTGTGCCCTCGCACTACATAGTTAGGAGTAATCAATATGCTTACCACATTGTCTCTTGACTAAAGAAAGAAATCCCTTGTGCATCACGAGCTCAGCACAACATGGCTGGCTCTGTAGGGGCAGACTGTGCCTGTTTGATTTGCATCAGGGTAAACAGGCAGAAGATTAAAATTGATTTTTTTTTTTTCCTCCCAGAGAGATAATTTTGAAGATGTATTAACAGGGCTTGCTAAAACAGGGTGCTGAATCAACATCCTTCATAAAAGAACTGCTCTGAACTGAATAAGCTATAATTGCACTTTTTGATTCTGAGATGGTAGGCAGTTTGTGAAAACAAAATTATTTACTAATACTCATTAACAAAGCTTTCAGATGGCCTGGGAAGCATAGAAGCATATCATGCTCAATCTACAAAAGAGGGAAATAAAATCTGCAAGGAAGCTGAAAATAGAACTGCTTACTGCAATTMGTTTTCTTCCTCTGCCTCTGTAGGTGCACTTGCTAGCACTTTCCTGGGGCTGAGTATTTAGTCTGCAGGCACATTTGGAATATACCTATTGTTCAGTTGTTCAGAACTTAATGAAACATGTTAGTTTGTGGCTGTCTGAAACCCTGACCTCTTACCAATATTTCCCAGATATGCTCAGGGTTACCAGATTATTAGATCCACTATATTTCCCCTACACTGCCCTTGAGAATGTCAGACCAGCTYCCAAAATGTATCAATATCTTGGAAATCATAGCTCTCTAGATTACTAAGAATTTTGAGTTATTGGAGCTGTAATTCATGACACTGTATTTTAATTTTTAGTGAAAGCAGAAGCTTTAAGGATACCTTTAGCCTCAGGGTTTATTAGTAGCAGGTGCTCTGCTGATTTGTCCTGTATGCTTGATACACAATTTGTGATGATAAGGGAGAGCCTGTGATGAAATACTGCATGTGTCCCCTCCTATCAGCTGTTTGAGTCTGACCAGGAAACTGAACTGTCAGGTAACAGGAAAAAATCAGAGGSTCTGAAAGAACAAATGGCAGGCTTCTGTCATGTTTGGACAGATTTCCTTGTAAAATCTCTCACTATCAGAAGTCAGGTCTCCATAGGGATAAAGGCTGAGATTTGCCTCCTCAGTCTTCTTGGGCAGGTTGTCCTCTCTCTTAAATCTGAACCATCTGACTGATATCCTTAGTTTTCCCCCATGACTATTAAAGCTTTTAAAATCTTTCATTGTGGCTTTTTTTTTTGTTGTTTTTTTTTCCCCCAGGTCTCTTTTCCTAGGTTCTAGRTGCTAGGTAAGGGATGTTGCTGCCTCTAAAGTAGAACATACGGGTTGGTTCTTAAAAAATGAAACATGCTAAGTGTGCAGCCTTCTGTTTTAAAATAAACAGCAGGGCTGTAGTACCCAGATCTCACTCATACATTAAGAACAGACGGTCTTCATCKCATGTGTGTGTTTTATTTTGGTGGTGTTACCTGGAGAAGGCAACTGCTCTTAGGAAAGAAAAGGATTGCTAGACAGGTTGTATGTGCAAAATTCATCCCAGGAGAACAGAGGAAGTCTCTCAACCAGGTATTTGCTACAGGTCTCATTCTGTAGGGTGACCTGAAATACAATGGAAAACTTGGGTCAAGACACAGAGAAAAGGGATTACTTCCTACCTTCCTCGCCTRTGGCAGGGAGTGAATGGCCATGGCTAAGTTGTCTTCAGGTCTGTGCTGCCTTTAAATCATCAGTGTCTACCRGGTTCCACTGGTTCATTTGAACCTCTCCCTCCTGTCTGACATATTTGGCCTCTGTGCTAGCCAGCAATGCTGAAAGAAGCAACCTTTGGTGGAATCACAGCACTTGCTCTGCTCTTAGCTGGGAAGATATTTCCATGGACTCTACTGGCTAGTCCTCAACTTCCTTTTAACTGGAATTACTGGCTTACAGAACAGGCTCTCTGCATTGCTGCTTTGCTTTGATAATGTGTAAAAGGCAGTCTTGCAAACTACCTTCTTTTAGGGTACATACAGGACTGGTATAATATTAATTGCGGCCTCCAGATGGCTCATTCCTCTCTCTAGCTCACCTCTCTGAGGCCCAGAAAGCAAATTGTATCCCAGTGTGCGCTCAAGTAGGTAGGAAATATTATAGATGCCACTGTATCCATGAAGAAACTTTTCAATATTTCAGTTTCCTTCTTTTTGCCTGTGTAGTTGCTAAAGGTCTAAGAAAACAGCAATTTTAGRTTGTAGCATAAAATGTCCCTAATTAAGAGGGTAGCTTGCTGTGTTCTTCATTGCTGCTGTCTAAAAAAATTATCATAGCTGTCATCAGCCTTTTCCTCTTATCACTTCTGACTCACAGCATGTGAAACTGAGAAGCATTGTATCCGTTAAAATTCAAGGAGTGCACTGCAGTTTCTCTCACGAAATGAAATCATACTGCAGCTTGTTTCTTTCTTGACATCTTTCTTCTTATGCAGCATCTTCAGTTGACACTTTACCTAATGCTCCCTAATGTAATCTCCTAATRTACTGTCAAAAGTTAATGTTTTTTATAGTAATATCCTGGCATAGAGTTCTGCACATCTTACTCAGGCAAAACTCTTGCTAAAGGCAATGGGGAGGCTGGTTATTTAAGGACTGAAATGGGACTGTGAGTAGTACAATATTTTCTCGTATGTGTGGTTTAATTTCTGCTTCTGACTGGGATGCTTAACTTTAGCATGATACCTTTGGCCTTCTTTTCAATTAGTTTTCAAATGGGTAAGAGCAAGTTGACAGGTATTTGATGTGGTTAGTATCAACTGCAGCATTGCAGTGGCTGAACTTTCAGCATTTTACAGTTTTCAGACATTGCCTTCATGAGACCATCTGTCTAAAGAAATGCCTTCTTCTCTCTGTTTTCCCTGTCATTTTCTCCTGATAACCACTCTTCTCTATCACTTTGAAATCTAAGCTTAACACTCATATCCACTTTGGGATCCAGAGCTACATTAAAATATTTCCTTGGATCATACTGGCTATGGAAAATGTTTTGCTGTCAAATTTCAATACACAGATGGGAAAATGTGAGCCAGGTCTAATGTGGCTCTGGCTGCAAAAGAYAGATACAAGAGTGGGAAGAGATGTTCACGTGGATGGAACAGGGGCAGCATCTTTTATATGCATGCAGGTATGCAGATAAGGATATTTTCAGTAGAGAAAGTCTAACCTAGTCTAGTTACCTACCTACCCCAAAGCTCTGCACAGCTTCAAGCCTGTCAGCCTCTGGATTGTGGTGTCTTTTGCCTGAGGTCCCTCATCCTTAGTTCAAGTCTCCAGCTCATGCATGTTTAGGGAGGGCATGTAGCTTCTCCCTGCCATCCATGCATCCTGCCTCACTCACAGAGTTCACAGCCTCTTCATATTTCTGCCACAACTCTTTTCCTATCCTAGAGCCACTTTTTTTCCCCAGGCCTCCCATGTCCCATCCTCCTGAACCTCTGTGTTCCATACCATTTAAGATGCTTGTTCTCCCTGCCTCTCCCAGTACTTAAGAGCTTCCCCAGCGCTCTTTGCTGTATTCTCCTTTTGCGCTCTGTCTTCCTCACTACAGCCCAGTGTTTGCAGTCTGAGAGACAGGGGGTTCTTTGTTCTCCTCTGGAGTCTCAGGTTCTTCAGTGCAAAGGTCTCAACATACTTTCTTTTTCCTCTTTATTGTACTTGAAGGCAGAAAAGTAGGACAG
This sequence comes from Malurus melanocephalus, assembly GCF_030028575.1. NCBI lineage: Eukaryota > Metazoa > Chordata > Aves > Passeriformes > Maluridae > Malurus > Malurus melanocephalus. The sequence goes on along the minus strand of NW_026623241.1, from coordinate 4,535,141 downwards.
GTCCAGGGTAAACCAGGCCCCTACTAGTTTTTTGTGTTCTGTAAAAGGGGGTAACTCAAGGCAAGGTCAGGGAAATACTATATGCATCGTACATATCTATATATCAATGTATCTCTATATCTCTATAGCTGTATCTTTTTTTTTTTTTTTTTTTTTTTTTTTTTTTTTTTTTTTTTTTTTTTTTTTTTTTTTTTTTTTTTTTTTTTTTTNGATAATGTAGCCCTTTCTATTTTTCTTGGCAAACAAAGTGTCCAGTATCCAACAAATATCTTGTGAACCAACTTCACACCCAGAGCTGCTTTTGAAAACTGCTGTGATTCTTCATGTGCTAATTTTTTTGTGTTACCAGTCACATGGTAACATTTCTGATTCTTGGATGAATGATGTTTTCAAACAAAAAGAGGGATTTGGACACATTACTTTTGGTTCAAAACTTTCCATGAATGCAGACATATGAAAATGTCTTACATCAGTGTTTCCTGGTTACTTGCTTTTGAAAGGAAGCTTACATGAATGAAAGTTTGTGAAAAATGGTAATACCGGGACAGTACAATTTTACAGAAGCCAGAGCTGGTGGTTAGTTTATCAGAGTGGCAAACTATRAATCAGAGCAGTACAGAGCAGAAGTGTGAGCCTGGCACAAACTGATTGTATGCCCACATTTAAGGGATGTGGTTGCCACGAAAGTGTGACTTAAGACCTTGAAGTAGATTTTAGTCAGGAGGACTGTGGGACTTACCTACTGTTTCACAGTATRTTTTTATATGAAGCTTTAGAATTTCACTGCAGTTTCTTTCCCTGCTCCAGTCCATAATATCTGCAGCACTCAGTGGACCTCTATGAGCTAATTCACCTCTCTCAGGTTGCAGAAAATGGATGCATTTTTTTCACAGGGCAGTTTTCTGTCAGGCAGTGAACTGTATCTGTTCACAGGGAGTTCAACAAATGCTTCAGTGCAAGGTAAGAAGTGTGAGCGTGAACACAGAGGGGAACAGGGGCCTTTGAAAACAGTCTGTCTTTTGAAATTATATTCTTCTAACATTTGACCTTCCCTGATGAAAACCGCTAGGGCATATGCATTGTATAGTGTTTGCTGACTTGTTGCTTAAAGAATATGAAGTATCCAGCCATTAGCTCCTGGTCTGTGGACTTCAGGGTTGGAAAAAAGAATCATCATTTCATCTCACTTAGAAGGGAAAAGGCTGCATATGTCTGCATCACCAATGTGCTCAGAATGAGYTCATGTGCCCCAGGCAAGCTCAGATCCCTGCAGTCACAGATGTAAGTGAGACTTGATGGGAAAAGTGGCTTAGTTATGCTTATTCTCCCTTTTTTTCTGGGGACAGCCAGGGGCTACTGCAGGCAGTAGTGAAAACAGGAGGAACCATGTGGCTTCTCCAACGATGATAACAAGGTTATAATGCATTGTGTTTATGTCTGAGCTGCCTTTTTTTTTTTTTTTTTTTTTTTTTTTTTTGTGGAAGACACGTGATACATTATAAAGCAAAATACATGTGTTTTGAAAAAAAAATGCCAAAAGCACTGAAACAGCCCCATTCTCATTTAAGAGTTGGAGGAAGCAGCATAGGATTATCACATGATAGCTCTTTGGAAGATCAGCTGACAATTATGTGCCTTTCTGCAGGCGGACAAGCTTTTGCCAAACTCAAGTCCCTGGGCATCAAGCTGAAGTACTATGATAAAATACGTGGTAAGTGAGGCCAGACCTACTGATTACAAGCTTAGCATCTGAACCCAGACCGACAACTGTTCCATGTGCTGGCTTCAAAATGCTGGAGATAAAATGATTTATAAAGTCACAGCTAATTTGTCTTTAAAAAATGAATTATTGTCAGTGCCAAAATCTACGTTATTTTATTTCATCAATGAACTGAAGCTTCACCTTGAATTCCTCCAGGGGTAGTTTTGTCTCAGTTTATAATACTTGTGGTTTTTTCAGTCTGTACAAAGTCTGCCAGCTTGTTTGCATCAGAAGACTCACCTAGAACCTGGGTTGTGAYGGACTAGAAATCTGCAAAAACTTATTTAAAGTCCTACAACAAGTGGTCTCATSTTAAAACCAAATGTGAACACATAGCTATGGTGAAACCCAGGCTTGTTAATTTGAATTTCTATCATTCAGGTAATTTCACAGATTCAAATTAAATGGAAGGTGTATCCTCCACCAAACCCAAACCTTTCACTTGTCACTTTCCCAGTAATTAAGCTGCAAAACCCAGGTTGAGAACCAGGTTGCTTTTGTCTATACCTTTGCAACGCAGTGCTTCCAATACAATCACACTAGACTAGATGGGAGTAGAGTTCAGACCAAAAAAGATACATATTCTGCCACCTACTGTGCAGCACAACCTGTCACTGACTGAAAAGGGACACATTTCCTTGCTTTGATGAACATGCAAAAGTGTTTGAAAAAACCATTCAAGCATCTATATACAAAGCTGCATAATCAGCATAATCAGTATCTAAGCTGCATCTTATTCCACTCTTGTCCTACTAAAATTGCTAACATAGTTACCTTGGTGAAAAATCAATATGGAAAAYAACAGGGTGTTTCGTAGCTGGCATTTGAAAATATTCTGAATGGAAGCTCCCATTTTTATGAGAAGACAAACTGCTCCTAGCACGTATTTTTTTCCTATCTGATCTGTTCTTTGTTGTAGTTTTTCCTTAATGAAGCTTTCTACAGTAAATTTTCTCACCATGAAAGTGATTAATATCTTCCATCTCCATTTCTCCAGAAAGCTAAGATCCCTGTGCTCAATAGGAATATGGTGCTTGACTACCCTAAAGTTCATGGACACAGTGTGAGAATGTGAGCATCAAATGATGCCTTAGATCCAGGGAACAGTGAGGGGACACACAAGCTGGCCTGGCTGGAGGCAGGAGCTATGTATGGACAGTAGAATGCTGGTACCTCATAGGGATGAGATAAAAGAGGAAATTAAAAATACAAAAAAAAGGAGAAAAAGTTAGTAAATAAGAATGACACCCAAAGCCTGGAAAATGAAGGGTCATTTTTGAATCTTGAATTTTCTTGAGGTTTTCTTATGGAATTGTTATTTGTAAAAGCCATCTTGGTTGTAAATGGACTATTTTTTGAGAGAACAGATATATTGAAGAGCACCTGAGAGATCAGTGTGAATTTATGCATTTGCTCCTTTGGGGGGAAAGAACATTCAGTCAGCACAAGCATCACAAACTGAAAGTGRTTATTTCCACTTACCCTCCTCTTTATTACCATGTCTCACCAAAAAAAAAGCATTCTTATTCCAAAGAATTCAGCTTCTCCTTGTACAGTGATAGTACAGTGAGGAGAGACCTACATGCCCAGAAAACCAAGGCTACTCAGCTGTGGCCCACGAAATAATTTCTGTTCCTGCAGACCTTTAAGTCTGCTCTGCGAGGATCAGGTCATTCAGTCCCTGAAAATAATTGTAAAAACATGAGGCAGTTAGTTCACCCCACTTGTTTACAATATTATTTGCATCAGCTGACATCTTGCATTTCTTGTGTTTTGCTGCTTCCTGTATTGACAAGAGTACAAAATACAAGAGAGGAGAAATGCTACAATGTAGGCAAAGCTGTTCAACTCTGGTAGCAGCTGACCATAGGGTATAAGAAATCTGTTCTCATAGGCCTCTTGTTTGTGTGGAGTGATCTGATGTCTAATAATACAGCTGAGCTCACGTGTAGCCTTTTACATTGGATCACTGGATTGTATTTCACTCATCGGGACAACTGCCTTTTTTCACAAAAACTGTAGGAATATAATACCTTTGGGATCWCTACCTGACRTGACTGAAATTACTCAATGGGTTAYACAACTCCTGGAAGGAATTGTGACAGCAGAGGCAAAAATAAACACACAAAWTTTTCCATAATTTCCTCCATTGCTTCTACTGATTAGACAGCCTTGTTTTTTGGGTTTGGTGTKGTTTGTTGTTGTTGTTTGCTTGTTTGTTGTTGGGTTTTTTAAATCATTCAACTGCTTTTGGCTTTAACAGTCATGTCAGTCCTGGATCCAGGTACAAGATGAGGAGACAATCAGCACAACTCCGGTTGTGTAAAGATGAAAAACTGAGCAAATGACAAGGCTCAGGAGTTTTAGGCAGAGTGTTTACAATGGTGTTTTTATTTTGTTAATGACTCACTGTAATGATTCACCGATGCTTTAGTGAAAGCTGCCTTGTTTAGAGAGTCTCACTGTTCAAAGAGTAAGATTRTTCCCRGTAGAAAAGCTTGAAAAAGTCCTCYGCTAAAACTAACGACTAAATAAAACCTGTTATTTTAAATAACACACAGATAACAACAACTTTAATTGTAAGCAAGGCAAAACTCTTTTTATCCACCATAAAATTGTTTTCTTGATTTTTTTTTTATTGGGAAATTAATATTTTTCAGTACTGACACAAAAACCATGAAGTATCCAAAAATATAGGTGACTCCTTAAGCCTTTGGTACTTGAATTTAATCAAAGGCCTTTAAATAGATGAAAAGAGGGGCTGAAAGTGACTTGGGGGCTTTGAGTCATGGACTTTAATGGGGTGCATATCGAAACTTTGCTTTTGATACTTTGGTAAATTGTTTATTTTTGTAATTATTGGCTTGTATCGCCCCAGAAGCTCCCTATTAAGCAACTGTCCACTGGCTCAGAAAGTTGCCTTAGCAGAGAAAAAAGCCCCACCGAAACAAAACAAAACAAAATGAAACAAAACTTACCAACACATTAGATTTACTTCCCACCTGGAARCTTTTAGAGGATGTAAAGGGCTCAGTATTCACTTCCCTGTTTATAAAAACAAGGTTGTTCTAAATGACTTGCTAAACTGTTGAACTCTTTCATGTAATGCACTGGGTTTTCCTGCCCCTTTCCAGAGAGGCTGTTTGTGCTGGGAGCGAGGGAGAGCTGCAAGGTCGCTTTGTTTCCACAGCGGGGAGTGCGGGGACCCGGCTGCCACTTTCTGGAGTGGTGGGTGGTGCTCTGGGCTGCCGGMCGCTGCCTGGGGGAGCAGTCAGGCATCTGCAGACGGGAGAGCGTGCCGCCATGGGGCCAGCTGTTTATTTTCAAAGCCTTTGTACCTCAGGTTACTTGTAGGGCTGATGCTTGGGGAGTTCTGCTGGAACTGGACTGTGTATGTTCCCTGGTTTGCCTATAATTTWCAGTTTATGAAAACCAGATGGATGACTCAGTGCTCTGCAACTTAGGGTAGGAATGGGATCTTCTAACATAAGAGCAGCTTTTACAGAAAACACTGAGTTAAGAAGATTCAGGCTCAAGCTAGATTGCTTCTTCCCTYCCCCCTCTTTTGTCTATTTTTACTGCATCATTGGTATGTGTCCAAGGAAAGTCGGCCATATCATTCGGAAATACAAGGGGATAAACTTTTGACTGTCGGATCTCTTCAGGCTAAGAGACTCCAGAGTAAATTAACTGGGAGAGAGAGAATTAAAAGGAGGGATTTATTTAGGTGAACTTTTTTGGTTGTCTGCTCTGCCAACAGCAGTGTAAAATAACGAAGAAACTGCAGCAGTCCTTTTCCACTATCTTTCTAAATAATGTAAGTTACCCTTTCACACTCATCTCTAACTCTTCGTGTGCTTTTTCTGCTTTCGAGTGTTTTGTGAGAGCAGTGGTTTTACAGCGAGTGAACTCTTGCCAGGAGCTCTGCTGTGTGAATGACTGAATTGCTTTGTCTTTCTTTTTCTTCTTTAAGTCAGGGTGGTAGCGGGGAAGCCGAGCAGTTTGACATCACCTTTCTTTGACAGTCGTGTTAGCTCGGCTTTAGATGGCTGTCGAAACCTTTAAACCTTTTCAGTGTTTGTGCAGAAATTTGTTTGTAGCTGGCAAAAGACAATAGCAAATGTTTTGATTGAACTGTGCATGTCAGGCTTGCTGTAAGAGCAGGCGTTTCAAAGGGGACTGTGTGATGCTATGTAAAGAGGACAGGATGTGACAAGGGAAAACAAATGTTTCCTGCTCTTTAATATTTTAAAGAAATAATTGAAACAGAGCCAAGGAGTTTGCCTAGGAAAGAAAGAGTGATGTTTATTTAAAGCAAAATAATGACTCTGTAAATCTGAGAGGACAATGCCAAGGTCTAATTAGGAGAGACAGTTTACTTTTCACAGTTGTTCATTTTTTTGAAGTTGGAAGTTGGCAGTAATGCTGCCATATTCTGTTGTGCTTTAGTGAGTAGTAACTCGAGCCGTTACCTGCTGCATAGCTCTCCATAGGTTATTGAGGTAAGTTGATTACTCTCCTTCTAGTTCATTTTACTATTTTCATCAGTCTCGATAGATTGCAGATTGTTAAGTTTAGGTAAAAACAAGGGGTTATAATTATAGATAATTTACCAGGTAATATACCAAGAATAAAACAAGAAACAGACAAAATCACCCTGAACTCAAACATTCATCAGACCAAAACAATGACATAGACGGTCATTTACATGGGGACAAATGAGAAAATGGTTGTGAAAGTACAAAAACTAAATAAATATTTATTAGCTAAGGATGTGGGTTAAGAAAAGTTGCTTTTTGTCCCAGGGTTGGATTTTTTGTTTTTGAGGGCAGTGGATTTATTATCTAGATAATAGTCTGTGGCCAGCTATTATGATCTAATAATCAGAAGTCTTTTTCCTTAAAATTCCATATTGCTGCTTATGTGAAAATGAAATTAAATTGACTAGCCGTACTAATGAAAGCTTTTAGACAATGTGAATATTTAAATAACTTGAGCATGTAAACTGTAGGGCTTGAAAAGCATATTAAAAGGCTTGTTTTGTTAAAATCTGTATAAACTTTTTTATTTTCAAGCTAATCCCATAGTTTTCTGGATGATATCTAAAGGCTGGAGTGGTTATAGAAAGAAGCCTGTATATAGAAAGCTACTGTACCTGGTCTAGGGACTGAATCACTGACAAAGCCAGCAGAAAAAGGTTATTAAGTTTCCAGAGAGTTTGGAGGAGGAATCAGTCTGTTAGCTGCTGACAAAATGAAATAAGACTTCCGTGCTTTGGGCTCTCATCCAAAACTGCTTACCCTAAACCAAAGGTTTCCTCAAACTTCTCAGCAATGCATTTGACAAACTGGAGTGATAAAGAAACTCCCTGGTCTGATCTGGACCTGCAGTGCCCACAGTTTGGTTATAAAGAGCAGGTTTGGGTTTTCTTCATGGAGGGTGCATTTGAGTCCTTGAGATTCATCCTTTTTCATGAGAAATGGCTTTGATAGGCCTTTAATACATTATGTCTTTCTACAGGGAGAAGGCTAAACAGAACTGTGCTTCAAGGAACATCATTAACATGATGCTTGAGGGCCAGAAGGAGACACTAAGTGGGTTTTATGATAGAACCAATTCTAGATTTGATTATGGGGTTTCTGGGAAGAAGTAAAATCATGAAAACAATTATTTCAGTCAAGTGAGAAAAATGCTTTGATTTCTTTATGTAATTTGTAAAGGTGCAGTGAATGTATCCTTCCAGACAAAGAACAAAAATTAGAAGGATATACATTTATGGCTTTGGGGAGTAGTAGGTGCGTGTGTGTCTTAAAAGTTAATCTCTTTCATGGAATTGATTTTTTCATGAAATCTTGGGTTTGAGGCTGGATTTGAGATAAGCAGTKTCCGCGGTCTGGTGGCACATGCAAGTGCTGTCTGAATTCTGTTATGTCCATCAGCATGCACAGAGTTTGGAACATTAGACCTTAGCTGGAGAGAGATGACAATTCTGCTGGGGGATTTCCCCAGCCCATGATAGTATTCTCTCTCTGACAATTGCCATTTTAGCTTTTAGGTCAGGTTGTTTACTGGAAAATCCCAGATAATTGGTGCTTGAAGCCATCAGGAAAACATGCTGGGCCTGTCTCTGCCTGATAATGGAATTTCATTAATTCATAACAAAACTAAAGTTTAGACAGCGTATGTAAACACAGCGATGCTCCTGATTCCTTTGAGGGAAACTGAGGAATTAAATTAACTGAAAAGGTACTGGGTGTTCTAATGCAGAGAACAAAGTGTTGTGCATTACTGTACTAAAGCTGAAATTTAATCATCTGCATAAAGTATTCAACATACACAGTTTTGCAGAAACATGTAATACTGTGTCTAGACACATGAACTATTTTTATAAAACCAAAGGCACAATGTACAGAAGGTTAGGATAAGTACTTGAGCCAAATGTAAAAGCATTTGATTTGATCTGCTGGCAAGCATATTGTCTCATTGAAATTAGATGTGTCTGAGAATACAAGTGTAGCTGGTTTGAACTATTTTTTATGCACAGCAGCAAGCATGTATGAATCCAAATGATAACTTCAGTTTGTAAAAAATGTTCCTTAATACAGTTGCATTATATAGGGGAATAACTCTTTAGATTTAATTAGTTGTTGTAAGAACAATTCTATATTCCATATTATAAAGAGACACTCATTCCAAAGCCCTAAAACTTTTCTTGTGGAATTTTGTTAATCCATATTTTGCAAGGTAACATATATGAAATTGCCTTTTTCAGTTATTAAAGAAATCCAGTGACTGTTAGATTGAAATCCACTGTTACAAATGCTCCATTTGGCTGACATCTTCAACCAAAATTATAATTATCATATATATCAATGCTTATGTGCTATTTCCTAGACTGCAGGCTGTGGTTATGTTTTCTGCTAATGTTTCCTGGTTAAAAAAAAAATGTGGGGAGAGTTAACCATATGAAACACATGGCATGAGCTGCTACAAAAAGTAGATTGAAAAAAAAATCAATATTAGTTGAACAAAATCGATATTGGAAAGGAAATAATGATTATTTAAAAGCTTCTAAAATACTGAGGGGAAAAGAACAGGGTTGACCAGTCACATAAACAGGCTTCACCTCTCTATATCTCTATTTTTCATAAGTTGCCTCTCAAGACACAGTCCTTCTGTAAGAATTGGCCTTGCTCTTCTATTTTTTATGTGACATGAATGGATTGGAGGCAGTTCCTTGGTGTGCTATAAGGTTGTGTTAACGTGTTTGTCAAGGAAAGAGCTGCTTGGTTGCAAACACTTAACAAATGAAATTTGGAAGAWTTCCTGGTTTGTGCCCAGGATCTCTTTTTCTTCCTCTTTATTTTTGATCCACTGGAATAAAGATCACCTTCCACTGAAGAAAACTCAGGCTGAACCTTTKGAGAAATAAAAATGGCATTTCATGTCAAACTTTCCGAATGGTTTTATTTCTATAAAGACCATGTTTTATTTATGTGGTTTAGATAGATCAATATTTACTGTATAAATTGAAACATTAAAGGCATTTTCCTTTGTTTTCTACCACAGACTCTAAACATTTTCTGTCCATAATCTGTGGATGTGTCTTAGCATTGCATGTTACTCCTTCTAATAACTGGGGTGGCTGGTTGAATTTGGGTTGGGTATTGCTTATTTTGAAAGGTGATTTTAGCTGAAAGTCAGAAATTTAGTTTGATCAGGGATAACAGTTAGTAGCTAGAATACCATCCAGTGAAATAAATGATGTAACATGTCACTAATGTAGTGTGTGAGGACAGCCAAGGATCTAGTCAGCTGAGGAGTCTGCTGACAGCCAGGCAGCCTTCTTACTTGCTAGCTGGACTGTAGGGCGATAACTCAAAGGCAAATCCCATTCAAAAGGAGGAACTGAAATTGGAAATGCAAATAGAATATAGTTCTTGAGGTGCTGAACAGGTAGATGGAGCAGGTAGATGTTGACTGGCTCTATACATCTGGCCATTKCCTAGTTGCAGTAAGGTTAAAAGAGGCACAGCTAAATTAAGAAGAGACTAATCATAGACATGTGAAAAATGTTAGCAGCGTGTATTCTGGCACTTCTTACATTACATGGTGACCCTGCTAACACAAGCATCAAAAGAAACTCATGCTGAAATGGCTGTGATGGTTTACTGTTAAATATTAAATCTAAGCAGTAATAACTTTAGGAATATGCCCTGCCACTAGGAGCAGACAAATGACTTAGAAATTTACTGTAATCACATACACGCTAAATGTTCCCCTGGAAGAACTCCAAACAACTCTGCTTTTTATGGTCAGCACTTTTGCTCATATGTCAAAGTATTAATTCTGTCTCACTGTAAAACTATCAAAATATTATCAGTTTTGGATGCATTTTAGGAGTGGTTAATTAGGTGGATGGTGATTTTCAGTCCTTGTGTCAAGGTGGATGCTCTTTGTAAAAAAGACATAAAGATTGGAGTAGATGCAATTACCTTTGATCAGGTTTTAAATGCTTGAGATGAATGTTCAGCAATTTGCTTGCTCCTAATCCAGTATGGATTTATTTGTTTTAGTGTTATTAGTCTGCCTAAACATGTGTATGATCAGTTTATTTATGGGTGACTTTCTGTTCTTTTGTCATGGGAAGCTATTTGTTCTGTGCTGCCATGAGCTTCTGTTCTTGATTTATTTTCTTGTAGTCCTGGAAACAGAGAGTGACAATTCCCTTTGTTCATTTTTCCTTTTTTTCTTTCCCCTTTTTTTTTTTTTTTTTTTTTTTTTTTTTTTTTTTTTTTTNTTTTTTTCCTAATGGGTTTTGAATGCTGTGTTTGAAGATACTCCTTCAGTATACTTGTAATTTGGAAATTTGTCATGCCTGGACTTAAGGTGTAAAGAAAGTTTCAGTCTCTGCAAAGATTTATACTGTGCCTGCTTCCTTCTACATCAAAATTCAGCAGAACTTCGTTGTTTGTGAGCTTGAAAATGCGCAATATCTACCAGTGTGTTTTGTGAAGTGCTCAGGAGTTGATTTAGCAAGGAAAGAGCAATTATTCTGAAATACATAACTCTTGCTAGTATGAAAACATGAAAGTACCGAATGCTCCTGTGCAAATGTAAAATACTCCTGTGCAAAATGCACAGCTCATCTCCAAACTGGTGATGGAGCCTTGAGCAGATGCTCTTGAAACAATTACTTAAAGAACAGCAACAAGAGCAACAAAAACTTGTACTCAGAGGATTGTGGTGAACTTGGGAAAGATCCCAAGTTATGAGGGTTGTGTGCCTCTGAACGTATTGATCTCTGTAGTGGTCCTTGGAGAGACTGTATGTGTCCCATATTGAGCCCCAGCCATATTTGGCCCATGATCTGTAATATTACAGAACTTGCACTCTGTGAGAAATGGTACTTCAAAAAGAGCAGGTGCCAGAGGGTTCAATGATGTATTCAGGGCCACCCTGGTTGTTTTGAGAACAGCTGTTAGTTGCAAATGCTGTAAATCCCACTATTTACAAATTGCTCTGAAATGTCTCCCAGGAATGAAAATGCAGGAGCATGCCATTTACAGCATACATRAACTCTTGAAGAGGAAAAGCTGCCATGGTTTCTCTGCTTTCGCACAGCTTTTGGTTTGGTTTTGGTTTTTCTTTTCTTTTTCCAGTGAGGAAACAGTATTCATAAAATCCCCTTCTACAACTTTCTCTCCTGTAATCCCTCTATTTGTGGAAGTGTTAATGTAAACCTTCAGGGATTAAGTCCCACCAGATAAGCTTCTGCAGGTGTTGGTTTGTTTTGTTTTCATATTTTTTTTTATCTTGAAAGCAGATTTAATTTTATGGCTAGAGCTCAAACAATTGCACTGTACTGAAGTTAGGAAATCTAGGGCCAAAAAGTCAAGTAGAGCCACAGATTACTTTCATAGCATCTAAGATTTTTTTTTGTCCTGAGTGTTACTCTGACACAAAACTGTGATAGGGGTTAATGTGGATATGTGGTCTTTCCAAAGTGCTTTTAAGTCTTACTGGACCCTCTGCAAAGAATTGGTTCTTCTCTCACTGCCTAATTTTTAGTCTGCTCTGTGTAGTTTTGGGACCAATTTATCTTTGTGCATCTCAGCTCAGAAAACATAAGAAAGAGATAAAATTAAGTTTTGCACCACGGAGATTTCATTATATTTATCAAACATGCGGTGATAACTTTTTGTCCTGAGATAACTTTTTGTCCTGAGTCTCAAATAGGTGGAAATAAATTTTGATTGTAAAATACAAACGTTTTGAGATACTTAGTTCCTGATTAAAGGCAAATAATTTTTTATTTATTTACAAAAGTAATCCTTCACTTAAAATGTCTCAGTGGAGTTAAGTGCAATCCTTTATTACACTGAAGAAAAAGAAGATGTCAAGTGTCGGAGGACTGTTCTATAAGAATTATACTGTGTGTTTTGTGTAGGCAGAGAACCCTTTCATCCCTTAGTTTCCTCATTCTAATTGGTTTTTTACTATTCCGTCCTATAAAAAGTAGTAAAGAACCAGACTAGATTAGAGCATGCAAAAAATTTTGTGTATATTAAGGTGGATTTGCAAAAAATGAAGTAGTTCCATTTCCTCTGTTTGCACAGTTTAATATTTTTGTCTTATCTGAGCTGACATATTACAGTCTTGAATACAATTAATTGTGAAAACAGGAAGGTTTTTCCCATATTTAACTTTCGGGATGGGTTTTAATCTGTGTTTCTGAATGATGGCACTACCACTGCTCCTGCTAGTGATGGTATTTTTAATCAGTTTATTCACCATCAATTTGTTCCACTCTCCTGGAATGTCTGTAAAATAATAACAACTGTAGCATCTGGACAATGGGTTTCACAGCTCATGGGGTGAAGAATTATCCAGCACATTAGTGGTACCCACAAAAGAGGCTTCTCCTCTGTGGCTAATTAAAAGGAATAGTAAAAAGCAATAGATAGAAATTGTGAATAAACAATAAATGATGAATAAAATTTAACTCAAGAGGACACCTGGCTCCACCTGCCAAAAACCTAATGATTACTGTTTCATCAAGCTTCCAAGAGCATTGAAGTTATCTCCTAAGAGTGGCTCACTGTGGAATCTGAGTTAGAGAAGTTCAGTTCCTGAGGTAGGGCTGTCTCCRCGTCCTGTTTGTAACTGGTTTTCCACTAGGATTTCTCAATTGCTTGTAACAGCAGTGCTTACAGCTGGTTACTTTACATACACCTCTCAGGGGTTTTATCACTTATGATGTATAATCTGTTTCAGTAACAACATGGTGCATCTTCTCACAGTCATCACAAGGGCTGCTTCTAAAATCTCAGGCAGTTCTTATATCAATTCACAGATTTTGCAAAGAGGGTGCTAAGATCTTCTATTACTGAGCGCAAGAGATTCATGCAGTATAGGCCACTGCTTGCACCACTTTCTTTGCAAAGATAGTCCTTATCTAAATTGATGGCTGGCTATGAAAACTTACCTCATAGAAAGTACTTAGTGTCACAGAGTTAAATAGCAACAGTCTCACTATGTTTTGCCTTAAGGTGTGGGCTACCTATGTTTGAATAGGACTTGTGTGCTGTCTTGACTGGTGCCTATGGCAGCAGAATTCTGGTACTTGAAAGAGATTTCCAGGTGCTATCACAGTCTAAATGATAATATGGTTGATTTAAGACAATATTGTTCTTATCCATCCTGATGCCAGTGTTTTTTGCAAGTGCTTTTTTTTTTGTTTAAAAAGACAGATGCATTCCAGTGGCTATTATAGTTTTGTACAATGTCCCCTAATTTGCTTTTCATGTACACAGAAACATACTGGTTTTCCTGTAGAGTAAAATGGATGTGTTTTCATGTAGAAATGAATGCCCTGTGTATCCCAGTTCAGCTTGGGAGAGTCTTAAAATTGTGGAGTATGAGTGGTTCTGCTCTCCTCCTCTTTCATTAGCTGTTGCTTCCTAAGCTGTGATGTCACTTGAACAGATTGATATTCATGCAGGACTGTGTGTGCAAGGTCTCCTGAGAATGTAATTTTTTCAGAAATCAAGCCTATATCAGAGCTGGGCATTTGCTTATGAGCAGCCTGGCAATGTCCCATAAGGGCCTTGGGCATCTGGCCTAAACCTGCCAGAGATGTCTAAGAAAAAGCTTAGGAGAGTTGTTTTTAGACACGAAGGATAAAGGTAGGGAACTTTGTTTTTTGATATAAAACCTTGTACTTCAAGGACAAGGTTTGAGGAAAACCTGGGCTGAGCCAGAGTAGGACCTGGCTGAGGTCGGTAGGACTGTCTGGAGATCCTGCCCACTCATGGGTTTGGTGGGTCTTGCAGAGAGATAACACATCTCACTGTGGTAAAACTGCTGTGGAAACACATGCTGGGAATGGRTGCATTTCTGCAGGCAAGGCACAAGATGCAGGGAGCACTTAATCTCTGCTGTAGAAAGGTTTCAGCTATTTCCAATAACAACAGTTCTTTAAATAGGAGTGCTGGCATGCAATCAGCAAGTGAGTGTCCTTGCTGGGACTGGAAAGACATGTTTACTGGGTGAAGTTCAGCCACTGGGTGTTTCCAGGTTTTGGACTGCTGCAGCTGACTGCTGGGACATCAAATAGAGTRTCCCTGTGAGTGCAGCGACGGAGGACACAGCGTCACAGCTGGCGCGCTCGGGCTCTGAGTGCTTTGAGCTCCCATCAAGAGCTGTGGATGGCTTTTTGTTCTGGTTGTTTGGTCTGTTCAGCTCCTGTGCCTACAACCATTGTTAAAACGCACAGAGCTCCTCTTGCCAAGGTTGCCCTGACATTGTTTCTCACCACTGCTGGTGCTGCCAGACTACCTGCTGCACACAGCTACATGTTTACCTACTCGCTGGGAAAGTTCAGCGTTGCACTTTTGCCAACGTAAAGAGCCTGCCTGGGTAAACTTGTGCCTGCCACTTAACGCTTGAGCAAGGTTTTCTCTGAACCCAAGGACAATGTGAATGTGTAGACATATTGCTTTGTTTTTGAAAGAGATTTTAGTTCCTAAGAAGACTTGGCAGATATAGAAAGTAACCACTGCTGGGCTATGGACAAGAAAATGAGGTGGGTATTGTTCAATGGCTGAGGTAAATACGGAGGTGCAGCAACCAGTGTTTTGTATTTTAAACATACGAGTTTTGCAGAGAATGTGAGCCTTATTTCAGCCTGCTCACATGCTGGAGAGGGGCTCTTTTTTCTCTCTCCTTCTTAGTCCTTCTTTTAGTATATGTTTTAGCAGTGAGAAGATGATAATTCCTTCCCTTTCTGCCTCCATTGTTTGCTTTTTTAATACTTAGATTCTCTCTGCTGTTTCTTGCTGTGAGACACCTGAGGTGTTTTGGTTGTTTTCCTCCTGGTTTGTATTTCATATGTTGTATTTGATTGGAAGTGGGATTTTTGAAGGCTGCAAGAAAAAAATTCTAACGAGTTGGGACTCTAAGTTAATTGTGTGAAGAAGTTATGTGGCTAGTGTGATTGCTGAGTGCTGCCTTCTCCCTTGCTTCATGCTAGTTCACCAAAATCCTACTGAAGTAAATGGAAACATCAGAGGATCTTTTCTGTGGTTGTCAGAAGAATGTGATTCTTCACACAGTTCCGTAGCAAAAGTACTAAGCATTTTCTGTTTGCTTTTACGTTTTTTCCTGTTGCTCAGCAGCTCTGAAGAAAATGCCTAGAGCATTTTTCAACATATCTTATATCTAATAGTATGTAGAAAAGAGCAGGGACCTATTTTGAAATTCATTTCTTCTCAGCCACCTCCTTTTTTCTTTATTGCCTGTTCTCCTACTCCTGGAATTGTTAACAGTAATTAGTATTGAGTCTTCATGGAGCACTTTTATTTCAAGTAGCATTTCACAGCAGATGTTTATGGAAGCAGCAGTGTTTGATGCACAGTTTAAATTTGTCAGTTCAGCTTTGTTTTATTTGATCCTTTGTACCTATAAAGGCTGAACAGAGATCTGTCAGTGTTCACAAAATAGGTAGACCTAGAGAGTAAAAAATGTGCAGTTGTAAGGATGATATTAACAGTACAGGTAGTCAGGGTAGGGTTTTTTCAGTAGAGATGCTCTGACTCACTGCTTTGGATGGCAAGTGTACAATTTAAAATTCTCTTACTTATGATGGCACAACATCTGGCCCCTGAAATAATTACTTCAATGTACCTCACTGCAGATTTTTTAGGAACTCCCCTGAGAATATGACATTTTATTTAGACATGGGAAGGTCCCTAAATTACAGTTCTGATGCTGTAATTTAACCTGACACTTTTATCATATTATTTTCCCTGGTGTGCCCTTTCCCATTAATTTCCTACCCCTTCTCTCTGAAATTTCATTCTTCTCTCTGAAATTTCATTTGTGAGAATTTATGATATTTGGTTGGGGATTCATGGATGTCCATTCATGCATTGTCCTTGCATGTGCAGTAAACTTTATGTGCTCCAACTGTTTTGGAATTTGTTGTGCAAGGCCCTGATCCAAAATGAGGTCCTGAAAACCTCAGACAGACAAACAGCCTTAAAGTAGGTATCACATCTCAGTGATGATTGTGTGATCACACAAGCTCTAACCTGCCAGACTTGTCCCTTGGTGTGTGCAGCACAGCCACCAGCAAGTCCCCTCTCCATCCAAGAGCAGGACACCTGGGAGATGGGGTTTCTGGGGATAGAAGCAGGACTGTTCACCTCCAGAGTGTAGTAGAGAACGGGTGCTGCAGAGGCACAAGTTGTGGGSATGAGGAGAGAGAAGAGTGGGTGTTAGATGCCAGCCATAACCTTCCCTCTACAAACTGGAGTATAAAGCATTAGTATGTTGATGTCTTAAGAGGTCCACCCATGTATTTCAGGTGCTTACCCTTTTGTAAGCTTTGATTACAAGCTGGGGAAAGGAAGAAGGAAAAAGGAATAAATTATTAAACATCTGACACTCTTAAGAAAGGCTTTACTTTGCAGCAGTTGCCTCTCTTCCTGTTATTCCTGCACCTTTAGCCATTGAAAACATTAAAAAGAAACCTAATTCATTGACRTCTGCATCTGACAGTGGTACTGAAGGTGAGCCCATTGCCGTGCAGAAGGACTGCCAGGATACAGAGCTTGTTTCTGGTGACTGCAGTGCCACCTCAGTGGCAAATACCCAAAAGGGGGAAGAGGAAAAATAACGCAGAGGGGAGAAAAGCACTTTGTGTCTGGTGCTGCCTGACTTGCAGCTTCAGTGGTGGAGAGAGGCAGGAAGCTCTGTGCTGCCCGAAAGGCTCAGGTTGGCTGAGCAGAGAGGCCAGGCTGTCCCAGCCATGCTGCAGTTGTGCTGCAAAAGCCGCAACCTTGGCAAGCTAAACCAGGCATAAGCAGAAGGTAGAAGGAAATAGAAGAAGGTGGCAAAGCCATAGGAGGAGGGGTGCTGGGCTGCTGGGAAAGCTTCCAGCAGCCCAGCATTACATCCCAGGCAAACCTTTCAAGTTGTTTGCCTCCCAGGCTATGACAAATCCCTTGTGTCGGGTCACAAGCTTTGGGAAAAAGCATCTGCTCTGCTGGATCATAAGATGAGGGAGTGACCATGGCTCAAGGCTGTGGCTGGTGGGGAGGAAGCAGGACCTAGCCAGCCTGGACTATTGGAGGATGTGCAGGGAGGGCTGGAAGCTGCACTTGCTCTCTGGAAGCTGCTGGGTCTGCATGGGTGCATGGGTGGGGAAACGTAAAGGCCACTGGCTTATGAGAAAGACTAAGGCCCCACAATGGCAAAGCTCAGCTGTTTTASTCCACATGCTCTCCTGGCACCAGGGTCAAATTAGGGATGTGTGGAGCTGGGTGATGGCTGTAACAGCCCATCTTCTCCTGTATTTATATTCCTAAACTAATCCTCATTTCCAGCATGCTGGCTTTGGATGATTGGTTTCTGGTCTCTCACACCTTTCACTTTTCAGTCAGCCTCGATTGCCAGGACTGAATTAGCTRGTCATTTAGCTTGAACTAGCCCAATCCTTTTTTTTCTGCTGGCCTTAAAATCTCTTTTGTGCAGCAGTGGGAGTTACACTACTCTCCATTTAGTCAGTTTATAGTACAGACTTCAATGTTAACTTGGAGTGTTGGGATGACTTAATATTAGGAAGGGACATTTTAGTATCTACCTATCACCTGTAAGTTAACTGCRTTTTTTTTAGTAGACTACTATTTGTGGGTTTCCTGAGAATGTGAATTCAGGTTGTGTTTGGAACAGGGAAAAGAATAAGTTACTCAAAACCCGGGACATTTATAGGGGAAGACAACAAGAGATAGATTACTTTTCCATGGCATTATGAAGATGGCATGTACTATGTATTTTCTTCTCCAGAACTTACTTCACTAGTCAGCAGTGACACAGGTCAACAGCAACAATCAAATGCAGCAAATTCCCGAGGAAAAGTAGCCTGTTCTTTTTAAAATAAAAACAGAAAAACAACAAACAAAACAAAGCACATAATGACCACCCCCACTCCTATCTCCCAGCACAAAAGACATACACATACAATAAACCATTTGAAAGAGTCCGGTTGTAACTGCTATGGGGGTAAAGTGCAAGATTGTTCACTGAACTGTGAGTCGATTTCCTCTTCACTAAGGAGAATAAACTCACATACCAACATGTAACAAGAAAAATCTCGGGAAATGCTATGCTTTTTGTCTCATTTTCCTTATCACAGTAGCACATTTTTGATTTGTTGAAGAAGTAGGATTATTTGTGGAGTATCAGCTCATTGTCAGCAGGCAACTTCTCAGAGTTAATTATAAGAGAAGAACACTTTGAAGCAATTTCTCATTTGGAGGTGTAGGTCCCTGTGAGAGTGGCTGCAGCTGTGGCTCCAGAAGTCTCCTTTGGCCATGAGGTATGTTGTGGGATCACTTCTGTTTTGAGGGGTATGTAGTCCTTACTACTGACTGTAAATGGAAATAGTAATTTGTGTAATACTGGTCATTCTGTTTTAGTGTATATAAATTTGGTGTTTGAAATGAGCAAGGGAAAGCAAACAAGTGAGTGATTTCTGCRTGCTTCTATCCAAGAGTCTTCCGCTTCTGTTCTGGGGGTGCCACTCCTGAATTTTCTTGATTTTTGTTCTAAATGTCTTTGTTCCAGAGGCAAAAACAAAAGGCCTTGGATCTCCTTGTTGTGGGAGTGAAATCCRTTGCTCATCAGACAGTTTAAAAAGTAAACCAAAAAACCCCCATGCCAGACATAAAAAACCCACCTCTCCAAAAACATTCCTGAAATCTCTGACCTTTTTTTAAACTGTGAATCCTGCTGTAGAGATGCCTGCTGCTCCTGAGTGTTGCAGCTAAAACGAWATGTACCTTGTTCTCTCTCTTTGATTGAGTTCAGCACATGTTTAGGGAATCAGAGGGGCAGTATTTTGGCACAGGCACCCCAAATCCTAATACATGCGCACACGCTGCCTGTTTCATTTCAGATTATAAACTGGATTACAACATGCCTTWAGCCTGTGGGCATTGTCCAGGGAAACGAGGCTGGGTCTGCCTGATGCGTAAAATGATCTGGCTAAATGATTGCCAAGAGGAGAGTAAAGGATGTATGCAGAATTTGTATTTTTAACAGGAATTTAGATTACATTTCAGTACTAAATGATTAATAATACTATTTAGCTCCCAATTGAAGMATGGAATAAATATTATATTCTGGAAACTGTGCTTAAAGAGCTTAGGACAACATTTTAAACTTCAAAAATTACTATATCTGTTCTAATTAAGTCAGGGTAGCACAGAAAGTATTTAAGCCCCACGTGTTTGCTTCTTGATGCAAATGGAGCTTTGTGTTCTTTTATTTGTGAGAAGCTTTGTTAGTCTCAGCTGAAATACTTGCATACTATTTGTTTTTTTCAAAAGAAAAGATACACTGTATTTAGAGATGCAAATACTACCTTGTCTGCAAAACCCACCAGCTGTTATACTGGAAGACAAAGCTAATTCTGTGTTGCTTTACTTCAGGGTGTCCGTATTCACAAGCATCTTTTTAACAACCTTCTCTGCCTTGCTGAAGAATAGCAGACACCAAATTTTTCATTTCTTTGGTAACAGCCTATTGAAATCACAGCTGATCTGTGGCTTTAAAAAATTTTTACGCATGTAAATAGATTAACTGTGGTAATACACCTTTGCGTTAATGTCTATAGAAAAGTTGAACTGTCTTTTAGCCTTGATTCTTAAATTCCTTGAATATGAGTTTACTAGTTACTGCCTAGAATATCCGACTTGAGAGTGAGTCAAGGCAAATACACGGCTCTGTAGTAGAGGCTGCTGCTGGTTTATGTGTCAGTAGCACAGTTTTCTGGAGAGGCTTTTTGCTTCTGCTTTAAACATCTGGAGAGAGACAAAGAACGTTTGTGGGGTCTTTTGTTGCTTCTGAAAGTCAGAGCAGGGAGGAATTATGTTCCGAGARATACCCTGAGTGCTGGAAAAATCAGAGTGGAATCATGAAGTGTTGAACTTTATCTTCTTTATAAACGAAAGTGCTTTCGTTTTATCTCTGGCAACTGTCCTGGTAATAGATGTTACGTAATATTCACTCTCTCCTTCGGAGTTAAATGTTTTTTTCCGATTTGTGAGTAATATTTGCATTTGTATTTCTTAGCTGCATTGACATGCCAGATGCACAGTGGTAGCTGTCTCCGCCTGCTAATCCTGTAATAACATTCTGGTGACCAAATTCAATGGCCCTGCGCGGAGCCTCGGAACAGCTGATTGCTGAGTAGGGAGGAAAAAAAAATAACCCAGCGAATCTGGTTGCAGCTCTCTGCTGCATCCCCATCCCACAATCCCTTGCACCATTTGCTGCAGTCTTTCTACACAGGCTGAGTGAGAAAAAGATGTGCTAAATAAAGATTGATTGGTTTGAATCCTGAAGGGGTCTCAC
This sequence comes from Malurus melanocephalus, assembly GCF_030028575.1. Lineage (NCBI taxonomy): Eukaryota > Metazoa > Chordata > Aves > Passeriformes > Maluridae > Malurus > Malurus melanocephalus. The sequence goes on along the minus strand of NW_026623241.1, from coordinate 4,514,458 downwards.
ACTTGTAAATGACCCAGGGAGAAAAAAAAATTCATGACGACTTCACTGGGCCTCCTTTTATTCTTTCATTTTTCTTTCCACCTGTCCTCTTCATGGCATGGACCGTCATTCCTTAGAGCACAAAATCTCTTGTGCATCTAATAATGACTGTGCTGTGATAGGGATTCTTAAACAGGTTTATGCGTGAGGCTTGAAATATTAACAGATGATGGTTTGTTCGTTTGGATTACTGCGGAACTGCAGCTCCGTCCCTGCAAGGATTTTATCCTCAGCACTGCACTGATTAAGCTATTTTTCTACAAAGATGGGTAGGTCTGAAATGCTCAAGTTTGCTCAGTGTTATTCCTGGTGGCTGCTGCTGGGTTGCTCCCGTTTCGACCCCCGATCGTTCATTACATTTCTGCATGCTGTAAGAATGAAGAGGGTTGCTGTGTTTTAAACAAGGCACTAAGCTGATTGCAAGAGTGGGAGAGAAAGGAATGCAAATTTAGCTTATCAAGCCTTTTACACAAGTGGACTGTGTGGCGGTTCTGATTATTAATTTGCTCAGTGTGTTCAGTATTGGCTAATCTGGGGGCTGCTGGTAGACCTGGCTTGAATCTTTTCTTTATTCCTACAGACAGTAGACAGGTGATCTGTCTGTTTTAAGGACTTTTAAGCCTCAGCTCTCCCAGTCCTTGAAGCAACATTATTGAGGTTCCCCACCCTTTCTTACAGCTCTGGAGGCCTAACTGTTCCTTTGGAAACGTTGCCATTGGAAACCTATTCATTCACAGTACATGAATAGACCCTCTAGGTTGTGAATACCATTGATAAGAAGAGGATGAACAAGCTGCAAGCAATTTGTTCTCCTCAGGCTGTACTTTCAGGCTAGTTGCAGCTCTGGCTGGGTGGATTTCAGAGACAGCAGTGTATCAGTAACATAGAATTCTACTCTTTTCAGAATAAAATCGTGTGAAAASTTTTAAGATTCCCCAATGCCTTTTTCTCGGCTGGGCCATGGAAACTAATAGAGAATTTTCAGGAATTCCAGAGCTCATTTGAGGATACCTGTGGAAAGGATGCATATTTCTATTACATGCCTCTATTTACCTGAAACAACTCTTCTGAAACTGTTATTTGCTGTACCTAAGGTGCTTTTTTTTTTCTTTTTCTCCTTTTCCAGTGCTATTGGAAGTTCCTTTTATATGGGTGGGGCCGCACCCTGCTTTCGTTCCTGAACGCATGCATGCATAGCGGGGCAAAGCTAGCTTAGAGAGCCATTGTTTTCTCCTTTCTTTGCTGCCTAGTGTATTTTGAGTGAAAATTTATGGTCATATCTCCAAGCAGAAGGAAAAAGAGCAATGCTTGTTTTGGGGAAGATAGCGATCCTTGAGCCTCACAAGGGTGACAAAGGATGTACATTTCAGAACCCTTTCCTGTACTTGGTTCAGCGAACACGAACTTGGGTTTGAGTGTTTGTGTGTCATAAATTAATGGGTAGGGGCTTATGTCTTGTTTGGGGCAACGTATCTTAATCCTTTGGCTTTGCAAGTTTAAATTACAAAGTGTAGCTATATGGAGAAGCGATTGCCTCTTTTTTGAAGCTCGTGCTTCAGCTGCTCTTTATTAGATGTGAGACATAATGAACCTCTGAAAAGCRCTCTGGCGGTTTCTGAGCTTAGAAGATGCTACTAAAAAAAGAACATATTTCTTGTAAAAGCAGTGTTACTTTGCAAAATTTTCTGCTGCTAATGCATTTAATAATTATGTTTCTGCAAGCATAGCAGTAAATCAGAAAAAAATACTGTCTGGTGAAATTCAAAAATGTTATCTGAAATATCTAGATTTTCCTCAACTAGTCTTTGATTGTACAGTTGCTTGCATTGAGTAAATGGGCAAAATCATCCTTCTCATGGGTACATCACATTCATCAAAATTACATCAAAGGTGGAGTTGCCTTAGGGAGGCTGCAGAATCCTTCAAATCCCATACTAAAAAGATTTTTTAAATGAACCACTTGTGTAAGAAGTTGTACCAGGTAGTGGCCAAAGCCTGAAATGTACAGATGAAATTCTATTTCCAGGTGCATGTTTTAAATCTGATTTATGTGAGCGCAGGGGATAAATGACAGTCATGGCCTGCTGCATTTCAGACAAAATACAGAATATTAAAAGCACTTTATTTCTGAATCATGAATGGTTGCTTTCATTGACAAAGYTTCAAGTGTGAACATTTGAAAAATAAAGTGGTTGGCATGAGATTTGTGTATGAAATGGTAGAAGTTACTTGATTTTGCCACGGCATCAGGGGAGTGTGGAAAAACTAAGAAGAACAGATTAAATCAATAGTATTTTTTCAGGCAGCAGCAGATTTTCTTGTGTAAGCACTATTTGCTGGTGTAGCTCTACTTGAAAAGGGAAAGATGAAATACAGAAAATACCTGGTTRCTAGAGAACTTTCTTCTGTTAAATGACAGGCAGCATTCACAGGAGGCTTATTCTTTCATATCTTAAGTACAGTTTTTTCCTAGTAGTTTGTGTTCCGTCTGCAACAAAAAAATTGTACTGTTTGTGTGTCCAATTTGGAAACTGTACTTTTGAGAAGAAATCCTCTGACTTCTGATTATCGTCCCTGTTTGGTTTGGTTTCCTGCCCCTAACATTTGGGGAGGGAGAATGGGAGGCAAACACAGCTGTGTAGGTGGTGCAATGAATTCTCCTTTTGAAAGGAGATGTTGCTGATGTTCTGCATGTTAAGCTGCCAAATGTATGAATATGTTAATGGGCATTTGATTGCTTGGTCTTTCTATTCCGCTTTGTGAAAGCCAGATATTTTGGTTCCACTTCTTGTAAAGCCACCTTTAACTCAAGATTTTTGTAAGTAACATGGTTTCYTAATTGATCTCCTAAGGTTTATTCTGTGTGATTTGTAGCATTTAAATAGGAAAAAAAAAATTGTGTTTATGTAATACTCATATTTTACCTTACTATTGGGAAAGAAATTTTAAAAGAATATTTTACAAGATGAAAAAAACATGCAAATGTTATAAATCCTGAAACCATGCATTTTAGGGTCATGAACAAACATGGTATTTTATGAGTAATACAGCAATTTCTRTCACTGCAGTTTTCCCTTCCTTGGGAAAACGAGGAAACAAAAGAGCCTGCCATAAGTGTTTTCCRTTGAGTTAAATGCCAGTTGCTGCTGTTGGGTATTTGAATTGTGAATAACTTTATGCTGCTRTATTTGCTAACACAGAGGCGATGCCCCAGGAACCTGTTAGCAGGGAAGTCAGCACAGCTGACTTATGATCCATAATCACTGTCATTATCCTAGAAATAGCCCCTTGCTCAATGYAGTAAGGAAAGGGTATGGCTAAAAACACAGCTCAGGAAGAACAGCATGGGTTSAGCTCTGACAGATTAGTGTGCCATTCATTCAGGCACGACAAGAAGACCTAATGTAACACTAACAAGATAATGCTACGCAGGTCATGCAAATCATTGTGGAATTGAGTGACCTTTGAATAAGCGTGATCAGCAGAGGGTTTGTTGTTTCTATCTTGGAAAGCCCRAGCTGCCCTCAAGCTAGATCTCAAATTGTCTGAAATGGGTGACTAAAAAAGGGTAGAAATAGTTTAGGAAGAAGATAGACCCTCAGGAGTGTACCTGCAGAGAAGAAGCCCAGCTGTGCTTGCAGCTCACAGAGGAGAGGAGCCCCCGTTCCGCTGTGGGTGCGGGAGGTCTGGCACAACTCGGAGCTGCCACAGTCGCGCCTGCGCCTCCCGGCACCACAGCCTGCTGGAAGCGCTGATGGAGAGGAGTTCTTGCTGGGCCACCCTGCCAGGGACTCTGCTTGCCAGGTTTTCCTAAATTATTTTAGCAGCAGTTTACTTTTTTCTGTGGCTGCTTCCTTCCTTTTCCTCTTGTCTTCTCTTTTCACATATTAATTCTGTTGGCTATACTCTGTAACTCCAGCTGAAAAGAACCTAAATTTTTCTCTCCCCATGCCTTGTTCCAGGACAGGAGGTATTCCAAGCCTGCTGGCGTCCCTTTAACCTGTGATTTTAATTCTAACAGTCAGTAGATTTTTCTCTTAGCCTTTTATTTCATGATTTATATGTCAGGTAATGAAGAATTCTCAGTCCTGGGAACATGATTCTTATYACTAGTTCTGCCTAGAATTAAATTCTTGCATTTATTATTTGGATCCACTTCCTGTATCCTTCACCCTACCGTTGCTGATTCCCGGTGGCTCTCAGTTGCCTTTTCTTTGCTTTGTTTCATTAATCATGAGAATTTTAATTTTGCCTACCTCATCCCTATTGGTGGTGCAGAATTTGAGCATTCCCTTCCCAGGGGCTGGCTGGTCCTGGAGCTTCCTTCTTGGGAGCTTCCTGGAGTCAAAATCTACCATATTTTTGGCAATACCAGCACCAACAAGGGGAAAAAAAAATTGTTAGGTGAACCATTTTCAAATTCTGTCTGTGATGCAGCCATTTGACTGGCTGGTGCAGTTCCAGTTTAAACATTTTGCCAGCGGTACTGTAGRTGTAAGAAATCCGATGTTTGTTAGCACTGGCTGAACCTACTGGCGCGAGAACATTTTTATCATGGGATTTCTTTAAAACCAGACAGCCCTGTAACTCTTTCAGTCCAGAGGCAGCATGCTTTTCCAGGWTGCTCAGACAGAGGTGTTGTCGATGTTGCCGACTGTTTCTCTGGCTCTCATCAGTGATAAACCATTTTAGAAGTTTAATTCTTCATTGTTTTGGTTTTATAAGGAAATACGAATTCCTGCATAAGGATGAAACATGMGTGGATTAGTCAATGATTTTGTTATTTCATGGAGTTTATAAGCCATTTTTCTTCTTTTCTTCTCTTCCCCACCCCGCTGCAGCAGTGTGCAGGGTAGAAGGGAACAGGACCCATATGTCAGTGGTCTAGGATGGCCAGTGAAGGCTCCAACATCCCAAGTCCTGTGGTCCGTCAGATTGACAAGCAGTTTCTGATTTGCAGCATATGCCTGGACCGTTACAAGAACCCCAAAGTACTTCCCTGCCTGCACACTTTCTGTGAGAGGTAAGTGCTTTCCTCATGKGGGTAACTCAGGATTGGTGTCGTGCAGCAAGCACAGGGCAAGGCAGGGACTTTCCCCTTTGCTCATAAATGTCATGTTAAGGCATGAAAAACTCTGGGAAGACGGGAGGGGCAGAGATTTAGAAAAACACATTTGTAGCAGACAGGAAGAAGAGGCAGCAGTGGCTTATTTGGAATACATTCCCTTTATGCAAGAGTAAACAAAAAGTAAATCCAATTAAACTAATGAATACCGTTACAACAATGTGAAAGGTGATGATAGCTAGAATTTGGACCTCAAATTAATGGTCTCAAATTTATTCTGATTTGCATATAATTAGAAACAATAAAAATCCATTCTTTGTTGATTTAGTAAGCCAGTAAGTAATTATCCCATCTTTTAATGTCCAAGGGTTAGACATGATATATACATTATTAATAACCTGTGATTAAATGTCTTCATTATTCTGCAGTTCAGTTGACTGAAGTGGGAAAATTCTCTGAAAAGAAATGTGATAAACCAGCAACCTGCCTTTTACTGTGTTCAGCTGAACTAATTGAATATGCATAATGATACTTTAATGTTGCATTATCCATCAAATTGTGGAGAAAATACAACATCTGCAGAAAAGTTAGCTGAAGAATTAGTGGTTAGAGTTCTTCATCTGATGATGGGATGCAACTCTGGAATGTATATTGGATGGCAGGAGAATTTTTATAAATGGTATGTGGTGTGAGGATTTACTTAATTTAGGAGATTTCCACCTCTTAGCTAGAACTGTGGTGTGAATCTTTAACTGTGCACAGGGTGAAAGAAAAATTGTGGATCACTGTGACAGAAGAACTGGTCTTTTGTAGAAGAATAGGAAATCCCAGCATTAAAAAAGGCTGCAGTGAAACTCTGACTGAAGTCAGTGAGATAAGATTTTTCACCATCATGTGTTAAATTTCCTGACTTCTGTTAATGTGTCAAACCTAAGGTCAGCTTCTGGTTTTCACTGTAATCCTCTTAGGCTGATCTGGTTATGGAGAGAGGCTGGAAGAACTCTTCCACTGCAGCACTGATGTGCAGAGCATAAGCTCTCCTTTCACAGAGCCCTTACTGGGAGGTCAGGAGGAGGGCTGCCAGGGAAAGATGGAGAGTGGTGCAACCAAAGCCCTTGGAAAAGGATAAGAGCCGTGGAGCTGTGTGAGGTCACACTTTCTCGGTTGGCGTCTCATGAGGAATTTGGTGTAGCACTACTCCCCTTAAGAACTGCATTCTGCAAATCTGCTCCTGCTTACAGGACCATACTGAGTATAGTACATTGCATGAAAATAAATGTTGCATGTCCATCAGTTGTTAACTTCATTTTCAAGGCCAAAAGTGGCATTGTCTCACCTAGGCCAGCCTGCTGGGTATTGTTGTTGAACTGTTGTGTCAGATTTATACTCTGTGAATTTTTTTTCACTGACACTGCCCCCCCCAATGAAACACAAAAATTTCCTCCAAAACTCCCCTTAACATAAATTGTGATAACCTAACAGGTAGTTCCTTATGTTGTAAAGAAAGCTCTGTTGATTGTGGCTAGCTGCCAAATAACTTTCCTAATTGAARTAAATGAAAAAATTTCCTTTGGTTTCATTGGGACCCTGTTTTACCTCTGAAACACTAAACCCACAAATCCAAGTTATTAAAGGAGATTCTGTTGGAAAGACAAGGGTCAACCACCGGTTAGTCAGTTAAAGGCACAGGCTCAAAAACTCGATGTAACTTCAAGTCTGTCAGGCTTTATCTGCTAGTTTCTAATTTTTACTGTCCTGTGTGCAGAATGCAGTAGGTGTCTGGAAGCATGGATCAGCTGCACAAATATATCAAAAAAAGGCATATAACTCTTTTAATGATGCCTGCTTATTGAACCGTTCTTTCCTGTGGCAGAGTTAAAAAKGTTTAAAGGAGAAAATATTCCCCAGAACTACTTTTGTTTCAAAGCCTGTTGGATGTACTTTTCCTTTTATAGATAGGGGTAGCAATATTTCAAACTAGCTCTTTCACTGAAGAAGAGGGTTTTTTTCCCTCTTTGATGATACTTTTCTTTCTCCTTCCACCTTCCTTCCCCATAGGTGTTTACAGAATTACATTCCAGCCCATAGCTTAACCCTTTCCTGCCCCGTGTGCCGCCAGACCTCCATTCTGCCAGAGAAAGGGGTTTCTGCACTCCAGAACAACTTCTTTATTACCAACCTGATGGATGTCCTGCAGCGAACACCGGACAGCAGCATTGAGGAGTCCTCCATCTTGGAGACTGTCACTGCTGTTGCTGCAGGCAAACCACTCTCTTGCCCCAATCACGATGGAAATGTAAGTGAGATGGCCTCCTGTGTTATGTGCAGGTATTGATGTGTGCTGACTTGCCTGGGTTTTTTGGAGATTTTTTTCTAAAGAGATAGCAGGGGAAGTGGAATTACACTAATTCTTTGATTTTGTAATGTATCAGCAAAAAGACGAGTGATTCTTCTAATTAACTCAAATACTCTTAATGGAGCATCTTAAACTAGTCAGGACATTATTTCATCTTTGCAATCGTATGGGATGATACTGTCTTTTGGCACATTTGGTCAAGATTGTTGCCCTGCAAGCACTGAACCTTGTGCCTTTACTTCCTTGTGTAGGGTTTCCATAGCTCTTGCTTGTAGCATCAACTGTTGCTGTGGGGACCTGTGTGTTTGTTTAGGCAATATGTGGCAAGGACCTGAGTCATTTAACTCACCTGCACACTGGGTAATGGGGCAGTACCAAAACTGTGAATATAACAGAGCCAAATGAAAGTAAGTCCTAACTTAGGATGCTTTGGATCAGTCCAGACTAGAAACCAAGAGCTTCTGTTTATCTGCAGTGTTTTGTGGGTCTCTCCTATCAGTTCGAGGAGGCTGCTTTGTTTTTTCCCTCCACCTACACTTTTTATCTAGTGTGTCCCCAAATACATCCTCAAATCATGTCAGTGTATTTATTGGCAAGTGCCCCCAGCTGAGTAAATATTCACAGATTACTGCAAGAATGGCCCTAACTCTGCTTACTTCACAATTTTCAGTGCTAACCTGTGTAACTTCATGATAGGCATATGAGCTCCTGACTCATAGCCAAGCTTATGCAAACATGTAAGTAGACCACGTTGCAAAACTCAGTGGTGCTGTGTTTTAAACTGAATGCTGTGCTTCTATGCAAGCCAAGAAATATGTGTAAGTAGTTTAAGACAGCTTTCTGAGGATTTTTTAATCAAGTTTTACTTGATACCCAGTGTAGGTGCATTGGTTGTATAGGAGTAATTCAGCTGATGGGCAATGATTATTGTAACAGAGGAATAGCTCAGTTCCTTCTCTGCTGGAATTAGGTGGACTTGCAGAACTGAGGCTGTGCACTCTGATTAATGAATAACTGGTGTAACTTTTTTTAATGTGTTCTATACCTATGTGTGTTTAGTGGTTACTGATTAATACCTTCCTAGTTTTTGTTTGCATTTTATTTGCTCTCTTTAAAATAAATTCTAGTTGTTTTCTGACTTAGCCATTCTGATAGAAGCCATTTAATTGTGAAATGCAGAAAAAAAAGTCAAAATTAAGGCATTACTTGTTTGGTATTTTAAATTATCATCTGCTTATTCTTGGGGTATATTTAGAAAAACCTGGCTTGTCTACGATCAAAAATATGCCACCTTATAACTCTCTGAGAATTCCTTTATAGGGGAAGATGTATTTGTAAGTCCTCTGAACTTACTTGTCTTGCCTTGRAACATAGCATGCCATTTAGGACGCTGATTAGTGTGTGATGGGAGCAACCTCTCGCTTCAGTAACCATCTGGGAGGGTTGGGGATAGCCTGAGGATGACTCCAATTTAAAGCTTTGTGAAGTTAGCAAATGAAAAGCTAAATGCACACATTAGTCCTYGTGATGGGAGGAGTTGAGGTAAGACTGGAGAGAGCTGCTTAGGGCTGGCCAGGTGGGTCTGGCTGTGAGAGAAATGGGATGTGCTGACTTTGTRGGTTCAGAACACAAGAGCGCTGTGTGGCCAGTAGGTTAGATATTAGGAAATGCTAAAAAATCTTCACCCAGAACATCTTCCCTGGAATGTGCTCCCCAGGGAAGCRGTCACAGCACCAAGCCTGCCAGAGTTCAAGTGTCTGGACARYGCTTTCAGGCACRTGKTGTGACTCYTGGGGTGGTCCTGGGCAGGGCTTATAATCCTTATAGGTCCCTTCCAGCTCAGGGTACTCTWTGATTYYAAGKSCCTGGCTGCTAGTAGCTTTGCTGGGGGCTTCAGGAAGTGAAAAAGGATTGWGCTGGCAGCTGGAGGAGAATGCCTTTACAGAACCAGCAGTCATTCTTTGCTAAATCCACCCTCTGTTAATTTTTACATATTGCTTGGGTAGGGTAAGACTCATTGTATTTTTACTATTTGCCTCAAATGTATTTCTTTTAAATATTACCAGTTTTTCYTCATATTAGTTTGAAAAGAAGTTTCTGTGTAAACAATTTTTTTAATAATTTCAGCCATCCTGAACTTAAAACTCTGATTAAAATGAGATAGAAAGTGATGCAGGGATGCAGGGATACTTTCTCATTTGTTTGCCTGTTTGCTTGTAACTTAGCCTTCCTCAGGCCATGTAGAGTAGCCACATTCCCTTCCCAGCTGGTCCCTTATTGCCATCACTCACATTTTCCATACGTACRTATGTTTATTTTTATTCCTTCTATGCACATCCTCCCATCCACTGTTGTGGCATCTTTGTTCTGTGTATTCTTATGAAAAATGAAACTTAGCTTGTAGTATCTTAATATGAAAGATRGTTTCCTGTRCCTGRACTATAAAAAATGCTTTCTGATTTTGACCTGACATGGAGCACAAATGTATGTTGTTGTTAAATCAGGGTAATAGGGCACAAATGGAACTTCTGAACCTTTTAAAAGATTCTTATCTTCTGCCTACACATTGAAATAAGATTGGCTTTATTCTTAGCTGCCAAACACCTTGTTGTGTATAAARGCATTCTGGATTGRAAACACTGATCTGCAATCAGGGGCAGGTACAGCAGCCAGGGCAGGGAAGGCATTTAAATTCTAACTCCATTACTCCATAGTGTRTAATGAGTGGTGTAGCCTCTTTGCAGTCACCCAATCTGAAATGTCTGTATTTGGGTTTTATTTGAATTTGAGCTTAAAACCAGTTCAGAGTCGGGTATCCATGTTTTTACAATGTAGAAGGTGGGGTAATATATTTTCGGCCTCTAGAGTGTAACTAGAAAGGATACATGGTATCAAACTTTTAAAAAGCGAGAATACTTTATCTCTGACTAGCTTTTCCTCARAAGATCATAGCATAGCTTGGCAACTTGACAGACATAAGATCTTGCTTACAAAAACATTTCCTGAACTTGTGGAGGTGTTGCTTACTGCTTGTATGCTTCTCTTCAAAAAATGAAAAATCACCTATCCTTGATATTCTGATGAAGTGACTTCATATCACACCTTTTAAACCCTTGTTTTTTCTCCTCACCTCACATGGTATTTCCCACCATGTCACTTACCTGTGTATTCCATTAAAGTGGAATATATTTTTTTCTGTGCTCTGCAACATTTAGTGTGTCATCGAGGCCAAGCGAAACAATCAGAATGTCAAAGCAAGCCTCTTAATGAGGATTAGAACTGATAAACTGAGCTCACTGCTGGTGACATTTTGTTCTGCCTCACAGGGAGAATTTAATGCAGTTAAGAAGAAATAGTGTGACTGACTATCATATGTGACTGAATTGGAAAGTCATACAAAGGGTTTGGGTGGGTCATGTCTATGTAAGCATRTTATTTAAGTCATGACAGTTGCAATACTGTTGTAAAAATTTGCTTGAAGTGTTCAGGTTTGTAGCATGTGTAAGGCAGAAGCTGTGACTAGGGAGGAGAAAAACTCACTTGCTAAATTTTATCAGGTATCTCAGAAGTGCCCTCAGGTAATTCAAACTTGCATTCTTCTGAAAGCCAAAACATACAAAGCCAAGGTACACACTAGCCCTGGGACAGAGGAATTAATCGTGTGTGTGACATGAGGAAGGTGGGTGGCAATGAAATGACTCATCCTTTTTCTCTATGCTGCGCTTTTCGTTCAAACATACAGAAAGCAGAAAATGAGCAATGTGATTATTCATATGTGATTTTAGAGAAGAGGGGCTTGTAAMTGATGAGAGCTTTTCCTTCAAGATCTGAAATTTGGAGAGCTGGAATTAGTGTGTCTTTGCTTTGTGAAATCCAGTTCAGAAGTACTTGCATCCTTGATTATGCAGATTTTAAAGTTTGTGTAAATTCAGTTGAATTACAGTGAAGAYACACATATGTCTCTAGTTACATCATTGTGCTGAAATATGGTGGTCTGGTTTAAGGTGGGAATTAGTGGATGGCAATTCAGAACCAGTGGGTATTAATTCATATTTCATTACAGCTGATGGGAATGTTCTTGTTGAATTGAGTGGACATACAGCTGTAGCCAGTGCTGGACACCATAGTATATCGTGCCCAAGAGCTTTATTGAATTTGGAAWGGAGAGGTTCAGGCAAATGTCATTTTCTGAGATGTTTTGTAAAGCAAACCTGTCATAATGAAATATTTTCTCGGAAGGCCACAAAATGTGATGTCCATGTTGGGCATGGAGGGGAGAGATGGAAAGCCACTAACACATGTCTGTCTGTAGTTAGAAATTAGTCTTACCTGATTAAGAAATGCTAGGGAGAAAAAAAAAAAACTTAGGAAATCAGCCTGTCTAATCAGTTGAAGCCCAAATTGTATTGAYAGTAGGTTTTCCTTCTCTTTCAGCTGTGCCCAATCCAAAAATCATTGTGGGAAATGAAAGCTGCTTCTGTCARTACATTTTGAATTTGAGGCAAAGACAACTGTTTCTATGCAGACATACACATTAGGTCTTCATGATCTGTTTGCTATTATCATTTGGGATTATGTGTTTCTCTGATGCTTGAATAAAGAGGGAGAATGTTGTTTAGGCTAAACTTTAACATGCCACTGTAATACTTCCTTTCTTATATATGGGGCTGCAAATATAATAATGTTTTTTATGGGGTGTTTAATAGAAAACAGAATTATTGAATTATTCTAATCCCTGTATCCAGAGATAATAATACTGAATAAATAAAGGGCTTGTTGAAATATCTTGAACCTAGGCATTAAATTATGAAGAGGCAGAAAGATGTGTTTTGGACACTAAGTCAGAAGAAATTAATTCTTTTTTTTGACCATATAAGATGATTTTAGAGTTTCCTAATAAATATTCTCCCTTTTGGCTGTTTCTGATTGCAGACTTTTGAAGCCTTTGAAAAGAACTTAAATCCTAACATTGTTTAACTCATTTCCTCTATGCACTGTAAGAATGCATCACATCACAGTGCCTACCAAAGTAACTATCAGGCCTCGGAGGATCTACTAAAATGAGACTGCTGAATTCACAGTGACTGGAGTAGTGTTCATGAGGGTTGACATTGTTTAAAAGATCTACTTTTTTCCCCCCTTGCTGATTTATTTGATGTTACAAATTGGARGTTATTTGGAGCAACTTTTAAATTTTCTCTGAAGTGGTTTACACGAGTGGCCAACAAATGACTAAACCCTCATTGCATGTGAATCCTGCATCTTGTGAATTGAGATAAGAGGGAAGAATGGGAATAAGAYGAAAAGGAGCTTATCAGAGGAAAATCCCTGTTAATGCTAATAGCCACGTGCMAATCATGGTTCTTGTTTCCCCCTYCTTAATTCTCAAGATGCCTCGGAGCAGCCAGCTATTTTGCACGGTGCTGTTACAAATCCCTCTGCTCACCTGAAAACAGCTGGTTCTACACAACCATCTCATCAACCAACAACTCCAGCACAACCATCTTTGTGCAAGATGTCTCAGTGCCAGAAGCATCAGCTGAATTATTCAAGATTCTGATGCTATGCTCTGAATGCAAAAGAGCTGCCAATGTCTTGCTTTGAAGCACATACTATGAAATTCCTTATATCCTTTTTAATAAGCCTAAAATGTTTTGTGCCCAAGGACWTCCTGGCTGTAAAAGAAAGTCTCATGCCAAATTTGCATACATGTGCATTATTTTGACTAACATATGATTTTGRGCACAGCACTTCTCTGTTTCTTTCYCTTCATGAATAYATTCAGMTWTTGGGGTATCTATAACATGTAAAGATCGATTTTTATCTCTAAAGAGCATCTTGCTGGGTACTTAACAGGTTGAAATAATCTTCTCCTCTTTCAAGTGTAGATTAGCACTCCTCTTATAATCTCAGATACGAGGTTTTAATGGTTTTAAGGGATTAGTAATGGGATATGGAGATTTTTCCATGCAGCAYGTTGGTTTGTTTAGGGTGCTTTTCTCTAACAAATAAACATGGTGTTTGATGGCTTCCATTGAGTTTGTGTTCCAAGGGTAGCCCTGTTATCAAAATGAGCTTAAGTTTACACTTTCTTTGTCAGACCCTATGGGAAAACTAAGGATTGAGTTAGTGAGGGTAATTGAATGCCTTTTTTTTTTTTTTATTTGTTTCATGGAGTATGTAAGAGAGACACCAAAACTTACTATTAGACAGTATAAAGATGATGTTAGGACCAGCAATGAARTTCAGCATTGTTCACAGGCTGCTGTTCTGACACTTTATGATAGAACAAAATGCTTTTAGAGGAGCATTTTGATATAAAATATTTAAGAATAACAGCCAACTTTTAGGCAGTAAATTATTGGTGTGCAAGRAAACAGYAGCTTTGTCTCAGAGCTTGGATAAYAAATTAGTTCAAGACTGGGTGAGATGTGCTTTGAGTTATGTCACTGCTGCCATGTTTGAGTGTAGAGTTGTGACCTTTTCCAGGTGATGGAGTTTTACTGCCAGTCCTGTGAGACAGCCATGTGCCGGGAATGYACAGAGGGAGAACACGCAGAGCATCCCACGGTACCACTCAAGGATGTGGTGGAGCAGCACAAGGCTTCCCTCCAAGTCCAATTGGATGCTGTCAACAAAAGGTACAGAGACTCCACTGACTGTTTTCTGGTTTTAATTTCATCACTGTTTTCCTGTGCTRACTGGGGTCGACATTTTAATGTGTAGTGCCATGGGTATTTATCTAGGAAATGGACATAGTGAGGCTAGCATAAGGACAAAAAAAATCCATTGGGTGTTATGTAGTGAGRGGTTAGAGAAAAGAGCAAAAGATTCCTATTTCTCTTTCTTAAAACAGAGGCTTAAGAAATGCAAGTCTGCTCCAAAGAAGGGGTATAAAATGCTAAGGAAGAAACTGCTATCCAGTCATGATTTTAATGAYAGCTAAATAAACAATGTGTGGTATGTTAGAAGGACTGGTACAAACATGGTGGTAGTAAAGAGGCTTAAAGAAAGAGAAAAAGTGGGGTAGAGCTAGTTATATCTTCTTGAGTRGATATACAGCATAAAAGACAAAGGATCCAAGACCTCAGTGTTGATCATGTCTAAAGTCTGATGGATTTGCTCAGGGGGGGACTGTGGCTTAGCCTTATTTTATCAGACCAAACCCACTGTGTGATTATAAAAGGAATGAACTTACTTCTGGGAAATGACCAAATTTAAAGACAGCCTGCTGATGAGAGGGTTTAATCAAAAGATTCCAGGGCAAGGGCCAATGTTTAATGACTTTTTGAAACAGCAATCTTTGTAATTTAATTCTTCCCTCAGGCTTCCAGAGATTGACTCAGCACTTCATTTTATATCTGAAATCATACACCAGTTAACCAACCAAAAGGCTAGCATTGTAGATGACATTCATTCCACTTTTGATGAACTCCAGAAGACTTTAAATGTGCGAAAGAGCGTGCTGCTCATGGAACTGGAAGTGAATTATGGCCTTAAACACAAAGTAAGATGCATGTTTTRTTTCAATGAAAAGCTGTTAATTTAATCAGCCAGTTTTTACAAATGATGCAAGATGCCAGTTTGACAAATTGTGTCTGAGATCCAGAGAACTTTGTTTTCCTGAAATCAASTGCTGCAGAGTGTCATTTGTGGGTGCCCAGCCTTATAAAGTGAGCATGAAGATACAGGCCAAATAACTTGTCCTGCAGAACTGAGTAAGGCTGCCTGGTTTGCTTCAAAGCACTGTTTTCCTTTCCAGTGSTTAGTAACATATTTCATGTTAGATGTCACCTGTTGGAATACAAAAAGGTTGGAGGAACATCTCACTTTCTTAGGGGAATGCAGAGAGTAACAGATTGCAGAGCTGATTCAGTCCTTTACTTCCCATCTGGATGGTTTAATCTGTGGGYTCTCCCCTTACATTGTAGACTTCAGAGGAAGAAAACATAAACCTGTACTTTTACTGAGTGAAGCCTGTAGCCTGGTTGGTAGAAATTTTGTTGAGGATTATTAGGTCTGAAGCAGGAGAATGAAAGAATTTAGTCCTTATTTTCCCAGGCATCAGTTCTGTGCTTTAYAAAGAAAGATTTCTTCCCTGAAATTGGCCTTTAAAAGAAAATAGCATCAACAACTGGAGTTTCAAGAGTGCCATTACTGARCAGCTTGAGCATCTCCAGATGTCTGAAGTGGAGGAATGTTGCATTCCTGGACCTATAATAGGCTCGAAAACATCATTAGAAAGGTATTGAGCTGCTGAGCCTGTGGAAATGTGCACAAGATACATACTTTTAGGAACATAGGAAGCCCAAAATCATTGGGGCACAGAATTTAGTAATCTTTGAGCTAAGCAACAGCTTAGAGAAGTTTTAGCATCAATAATTTGGACTTAGATCCCATGTTCATTTAAATGTATTCATGATGCCACCATGTATTCAAAATGTCACAGTTAWGACCTTAGCAGGGAAATATATTCTGTGTGTTAGATAGAATATGATATTGAATTATCTTATTGTTTTTAAAGAGATTTAATTTACTAACTACTTTGAGCATTAGAGAATCAAAATTTTATGAAGTTGAACATAAAAAAGTAAAAGAGGCACCTACCCTGTTTGTATAAAAAAACCTCAATTGAAACTGGATTTTAATTTTGAATACATAGTAGTCCTGCAAAATAATTCAAACTCWAATTATCAGTCATTCTGATCATATACTTTTGAAAAGTGAAAAAATAAAAGGGCTAMACTTTTCTAAAAAAAGTTGGCAATTCAGTTTCAGTTGTCCAGTGAACTGAAAGACTGTGAGGTGTAAAATACTSTATGTACATTTACAATATTATTTATGTTAGGATTTAATATTTCCATTTTTGTAATGAAAGAAAACTAYCTTAAGAAAGTATTGATTTTAAAAYATAGCTGCAWATTRTCTTCCTTTTAGTTTGTGGCCTCTTACCTGAAGCATATGGGATTTTTTCATCCTGGGACCTTCTTAGCTATGCTCTCTCTTTTACAGCTTATGTCCTTGAACAAAGACCAAACAGATTAGAAATACCTTTTATTGCATCCTGAGAAGTTTCTGTATACCTTGAAAAGCTGAGGATTTGAAATTGAAGTGTAGTCTTGAAATTTGTTCATTCTGTTTCGATTACGAAAGATTTTGTTTTGTTATCACTTTYCCATATCAGTAACACATGAGCCTGGATTTTCTCCAGTGCATGAAAAGCTTAAAGCTTGAGAAAATTTGGAAAAAAATGCCTTTAGAATTCAATATCATCACATAGTGTGTATCAGCAAGGGAAGAGTATTTCATCACAATAAGTACATCCAGTCTCTGAGTTTACTTTAAAATGAATTGAAATGTTTCAAAAATATTTACTCTGCAGTGATGGTCAACAAAATAACTTTTCTAATCCACAGTCATGTCTGTGTCCTACTCGTTCTCTGTAGGAAAAACATACCGAATGTGTGACTGGGTCCTTTCATTTGGGGATTTTATCAGTGGAGAGTRTGGGGCTGGAATGTTTTTCTGACTATCATTAATCTCTCTGCTAGGTTGTTATAATCGGATCCTTTTTCCAATTTATTGCAAAATTGGTTTAAAAAAAAAGGTTAGCCTTGTTCCCAGACCACACCTAACAATTTTGAGGTCAATACTGTTTTAAGGATTTTAGACTGAGGGCCAGAACTCAATAATAGAAGCTCTTTCGTAGTCTTAAATATGGAGTGGCTACTGCTGCCCATCAAAATTTTAGGCTACTCAATCCAACTCTTTTCACTATCCACAACCCATTCTGTATGCTTTGGTTTTCTGCCTGCTGAAAGGGAAGAATTAATTTACCCTCTGCTAGGGAGATTTTTCCCTTCTTCACTTACTTAGTTCAGGAATCCCACTTTTCCTCAGGGTGGATGTGCATCCACGTCATGAGGCCTTCTTATCCATCTCCATAGAGGACTAGCCCACAGATTCCTTTGGCTCTGAAGAAATAGAGTCAAGATGTTTCTTGCAGCCTCTCTTAATGGGCCTCATAACTACAAAATATCTCTGCATCTGTGAACACAACTCAGTTCCCAGTAACTATCTTGTTAACCGTGACTGCTGAGAGTTAGATGGAGCAGGATTCAAGCTTCTACATTTGTTGCTGGGTTTAAAAAAAAAACCAAACAACAAAAACCCCAAACAAAATAAAACAAACAAACAAAAAACCTGCTCACAAACAAAAGAATCCACCAAAAAACCAAAACACCCCTAAAAAAACAACCAAAAAAGCCCCCAAACCCCCCAAAAAACACAAAAGAAAAGACAAAATAGGTAGGGCAGTAATTCAATCTTGTATGACAGTAGATCTGTGAAGTCTTGAATACCCAAACCAGGGTATTCTTTTTATATTGCAGTATTATATTCCAAATACTTGTTGGCAATCAGCATGGTACTTTTTCTGAAATGAAAGTTTAAACTGAACTCTAAAATAAGGCATTGTAAATTTGGTTCCTACAAAGACCTTT
Source organism: Malurus melanocephalus (assembly GCF_030028575.1). NCBI lineage: Eukaryota > Metazoa > Chordata > Aves > Passeriformes > Maluridae > Malurus > Malurus melanocephalus. The sequence continues at coordinate 4,496,496 of NW_026623241.1, read as the reverse complement.
AGATACTACATCTTGCAAGGACAGGTCTTGTAACGTGATGCTAATCTGGTTTTTGGTAATGCACACAGGTCCTCCAGACACAGCTGGATACCTTACTAGAAGGACAGGAAAGCATTAAAAGCTGCAGCAACTTTACAGCCCAAGCCCTCAACCATGGCACTGAAACTGAAGTGCTGCTGGTGAAGAAGCAAATGAGTGACAAGCTGAACGAACTGGCCGAGCGGGACTTCCCGCTGCAGCCTCGTGAAAACGATCAGTTGGACTTTATAGTGGAGACAGAAGGCCTGAAGAAATCCATTCACAACCTGGGTACCATTCTAACCACCAATGCTGTCGCCTCGGAAACAGTGGCCACTGGTGAGGGGCTGAGGCAGACAGTGATCGGGCAGCCCATGTCCGTTACCATCACCACCAAGGACAAAGATGGGGAGCTCTGTAAATCCGGGAATGCTTACCTCACTGCTGAACTGAGCACGCCTGACGGCAGCGTAGCAGATGGAGAAATACTTGACAACAAAAATGGCACTTACGAATTTCTGTATACTGTTCAGAAAGAAGGGGACTTCACTTTGTCACTGAGACTTTATGATCAACATATCAAGGGCAGCCCATTCAAACTTAAAGTGGTCAGGTCAGCAGATGTGTCCCCTACCACTGAAGGGGTTAAGAGGCGTGTTAAGTCTCCTGGCAGYGGTCATGTGAAGCAGAAAGCTGTGAAAAGACCTGCGAGCATGTACAGCACAGGCAAAAGAAAAGAGAATCCCATTGAAGATGATTTGATCTTCCGAATAGGTAGGTGACTTGGCTGCCTGTTGACATACTTAAAAATAATTCAGAGAAACTGAACTATAAAATTAAACTATCGTAAAGCTAAAGCTGTAAGTAGAGCAACCTGATAATAGCTTTAGGCCTCTCAATTTCCATTTATATGTAAATTTTGAAAGTATACACTTAAAACATAGTTTGCAGCAAATATTTAATTGTGATTTCAGTTGAGAAATTAATACATTTGATTTGGGGTATTTTAAAAAATGTGAATATTCTTATTACAAAGCTTTTGGTATGGATTAAAGTAATTTCAGCTTGTAATTTCTGCTTCCATATCCTTTTCTTCTAGTGAGCAGTTTCAGGCTGACTACCAAATAGTGGTGTTGTTCTGGTTCAGCTTTTATTGGTAGTGGTGGTTTTTTTAGATGATTTCTTTTTTAAAACTACTCTCTCCAACACACCATAAATTCTAGAAGTCTTAAATGTTTTCCCAAAAGTGCAGTGCCTTTTAGTTTTGTCATTGTGCAACYATGACCCCATGCCTTATTTTCGAGTTCTACCTTCTCCCCTTCTTTAGCACTCAAAAAAGGAAGATGTATTCCATTAGAACAAGAGCTATGCATGTCTCAGAGCTTTTTCTCCATGAAACCTTTTGGAGTGTCCACAATTGGGGTATATAGATCACTATTTTATTGAAAAACAGAGCTGAGAGTAATATTTCRTGCTCAGTTTTGGGCCACTCATTTCACAGAATGACCCTTCAAAGAGATATTTCTTTGGGTTTCTGTGGGCCTGAGTATGCATTGTCTGAAAGCTGTAATGCTCTAGAGTTTTACACTCTTCCAAAATATGCAAAATCATTGAGACAGGTAAAGTGTCTGACATTTTCACAAGGATTGCCTTCACAGAATTCATTTACTTCCAGTGTCAGCTCACTTTGAAAAGTTAAGTTTTGGTTTGTTTGTTGATGAGGTAAGTTTATCACTTCAACACAACTGTGTATCTCTGCTTTGAACCCATTGTTGAATTCCTCTGGTGGCTCTGGCCAAATCTGGATCTGTATTTTACGCTGAGCAAGATGAATCTTCTATTTGGGCTGCCAGAAGCTCATACAGCTGTGTTGGAGAACCACATTGTAATATTCCCCTGGGCATCCAAGAATATGAGTATGCTATTGTATGTATGCTGATGGATGGCTTTTATGCACAAGTAAATTGATCAGCTGCTAGCAGGGGATTGTTCTGCTAGTATTAACAAGAGATAGCATTAATACAGCATTCATACATTTTGTTGATGGGGATGTGTGCATTGTATCTTTTGCCAATTCTGTGTTATTTGTGGCTTTTAAAATGGCAGTGGYTCTCTTCAGTCATTCCAAGGTCAAATTATTGACTGCACATTCACAGATTCRTGTAATTCATTATTTACAAGAGCAGAGTATTTCTTGCATTCTCTTTTTCTCTCTCAATAATTTATATCCTCAACCTGTTATTTTTTTTGAACATGTGTAATCTCTAAGAGTGTGTSCATGCAACATCTGTGTAACATGTCCTTATTCTATACAAATGAAAACAGTAATGTTCTTATGATACTTAGAAAATAGTTGTTGCCCAATGGGTTCACTGCCTCTCCAACTGATAGGAAGCACTAAAGTGAGAGGAAAGTATTTCTTTCATTACCTTGCTTTTGTGCTTTAGACCCTTTCTGAGCAGAGGTAAGGGGTGTTCACCGTGTCAGCCACTTCCACCTTCCWTGGTAAATCTCTTCCATGTCCTTCAAAGAAGCCTTAGGAGACACGGTTGTCATCAGCTGCTCTGTCCAAGACCTCATCTTGTGTTTTAGCTCTGCCATGCTGTGCTGTGTGCCTTGGTATTTTCTCTCTCTTGGCACTTTTTGTGACTGGGTTCTTTGACACCCTTTAGCAGTGGTGGTGCTATTCCCCACTTCAACTTCTTTTTTCTCTTAATTTATTTATATTTGGATTTGACATCAAATACAGCCAGATGGAGAGTTGGCCCTCTGCTAGAAAGTTCAGTTTTCCATTTCCTCAGACTGTTAAGTTGTCTGTTCAGTCATGTAACTGAGCATCTAAGTTTAGCTGTTACATTAATGTGTAAAAAAAAAAAAAGTCTTTAACAGAACTTCTGTCAGCCTCCTTACTAGGTGTGAATGTCATCTTCTGGTCTGTTGTCACTGCTGAAATCAAACAGGAGCCTTACTGTGAATTTACTCCACATAAAAACTTATGAACAAGTCCTGTGTAATAATAGCTTTAGTGCAGTTTAAAAAGCAGTCTTAGAGGGACCAAAGGGATTCTTGATCAAGGGTTTCACAGAATCACAAAAGAAATAAGGTTGGAAGGGACCACAGTGGGTCATCTGGTCAGCTTCCCTGCYYAACCAGGGSCATCCCAGAGCACATGGCACACCATTGTGTCCAGATGGTTTCTCACTATCTCTAATGAGGGAGACTTCACRACCTCTCTGGACAATTTGTTCCAGTGCTTGGTCACCTGCACAGTAAAGAAGTTCTTCATATCCAGTTGTGTATCAGTTTCTGCTTGTTCCCTCTTGTCCTGCACCACTGAGCAGAGCTTGCCTCCATCCTCTTGGCACCCTCCCTTCAGATACTGACAGATGTTGATGAGGTCCCCTCTCAGCTATCTCTTTAGGAGGCTTAACAGGCCCAGCTCCCTCAGCCTTTCCTTGTAAGAGAGATATTCCAGTCCCTTAATCATCTTTGTCACCCTGCACTGGACCTGCTCCAACAGCTCCATGTCTCTCTTGTGCTGAGGAGGAACAGAGCACTCCAGATGTGGCCTCACCAGGGCTGAGCAGAGGGACAGGATCACCTCCCCTGCCTGCTGGTAGTGCTCTTCCTAACACRCCCCATTGGCCACCAGGGCACACTGCTGGTTCAGGGACAGCTTGCTGTCCACCAAGACCCCCAGGTCCTACCCCACAGAGCTGCTTTCCAGCAGGTCAGCCCCAATCTGTGTAAAATTTTGCCAGGCCTGATTGCATTGCACTGCAGTCATACTTGTATGGGACGAGGGGGACAGAACTCTTGATATGAGTTGGATGTGACTCGTTATTTGAGGTTTGGCTGCTGAGCCAGTGAACACCTACCCCTAGGTATGTGCACACGTGTCTGTGGTGACAGGGGCTCTGCTGTCAGSATTGGAGGTGCTCTTGGCCAAGCTTTGAGGGACAGATGCCATGTAAAGCAAATCAACACAAATCAGTCCATCTTCACTGCTAACAGTGTGTGGGCATATCTGCCAGAGTTCCTACTGAATTACTCATTCCTCCTTAAAGGTTACAAACAGTGTGCCTTCAACAGACTGACTGATTTTAAAACTTAGATTTACGTGGCAATTTGGATTAGAAAGACTGACATTTCTTTTACAGTGAGCACATAGGGTTAACAATTTAGTGCAGTTTTACTAGAGAGACTTTTGTGTTTGAGCTGCATCTAGTATAAGAGGGGGCATCACATCCTCAAAATGTGTAAGATTTGACTAAATATCTTCTGGCACTCTGAGAAAAAAAAAAAAGGAAGCTAGGAAACGAGAAAACTCCTTGATGGCTGTCYGTGCAGTATATATGTAGACCTTTCCATGCTGTTAAGTTTTACCCTTTTTTTCAATACCACATAGGAAAGAGTCCAAGAATTGTTTGAAGTGCTGTAGGTAAAAAAAAATGGTACCTACACAACAGGTTATGGCCACTCAAAACCTCTAAAGTCTTCCCAATAATCTATAATACTTCTGCAGTTTGATTTTGTCTCTCTGAATCTATTCCCTTCCTGCTGGAGGCACTGATGTGTATTTTCTTTGTGTTTTAGGAAGTTGGGGAATCTAGGTTAGCAAGCAGGGGGGACATTATTCATATTAGTAAAACTTAGAAAGCAAAAATCACACCTCTTACTATGAGCATCAAAAATATACTTTATAAGTTTGTTCAGATTCTGAGGAAGAGCAGGTTCTAATAGTTACATGATGTAATTTTTATCGTCTCCTGTGATTATTAATGGGCTTTTAGATTATTTTCTTTCTTCTTTTGGGTGAGATTCAATATGCCCTCTATTGTGCAGTAGTGGAAGACTGAAATTATAAAGCACTTCGTGCGCTAAAATCGTCTTGAGCAGAAAATGTGTAGTTTCTTTGTCGAAAGTCAAATTAATTGGTTTGTGAGGCCATGCTCAATCATACCAGAAGGAGTCAGATAGGGCTAAAACAAATCTGATTATTATCTGTATACAAAAAGGTAATCCCAGATATTTTACAGGCCACAGATCTGCTTCCCAATAATGCTGTTCMGCCTTCCCCTTTTGAAATCTCTCCTGTTTTCTTCCAATCCCCAGCAGCTTGCAGTAAAATCTTTGTCTTTTCCTCCTTCGAGCCCTGCCGTAGCTCAGAACAGGAGGGAGATAAGGCTGGGCAATGAAAGGCAGCCCAGGAGAGATGGGTGAGTGCCCATGACAGAAAGAAGACAAAACATGGGATGCCTTGATACAAAGGGCGTGGTAACTTGCAGTAACAGATTTGCTGAAGACTCTCTCTTAGGCAGATAYGTTCATAAGGAAGGAATTTCTGCTTACAGAGGGGAGCTTTGGTATTGCAGAGTCAGTTGCAATAGCCTGCTTTTCCAGAGGCTGACATACTTTCCTACAGGCTTTCCTCTCATCATCTGAAGTGCCTGTGCTTGGCTTCAGATCTTTGCTGGCATAGTGAATTATTCAAAACAGAAAGTTCAAAGTTATCTGATTTCCTCTTGAACATACATTAGGAAATAAGCTTTCTTCTGCAGAGAAATTCCTGCCAYTGCAGCGGAGGCTCTGTAAAGGCCTGTATGCAAATTAGGACCTAGGTAATTGGTTTAATAGATGCAAAGTGCTGGGTACAAGGACATTRCAGGGAGCTGAATTTCCTCTACACACTGTGCAAAATAAATTGCTATTTCTTAAACAACCTGTGAAACATGACTATGGTATTCCTGGGTAATTTCTTCAGTTTTTTCTTTTATGTATATTTACAAGGTTCCACTGAAGAACATTCTGAGTAACTTTTTATAKAGGTCTCTCTTATCTTTAAAAATAAAATTCCTTGACTTTCAAGAACATTTTTCTAAGGCTAAAGAGCATACGTTCCATAAAGTTTGTGCTAGTTAGTTCCAGATGCTCTAGCTTATGCCTTTTTTTCTAACAAATGTTTTCCCTTTACTCTCAGTAGTAAAAGGAATGTTTGTCCCTTTTCATCCACTCTCTTTGGCTAAGAAGCAAAAAGGAAACTTATCATTAGCATATGGTGGAAAAAAATTGCTGCATGCATCCCTCAGGCACTGCTTATTAAAAGAATAAACAGAAATGGCTCAAGTATGGGTAATGTAATTGGTATGTAACTCACTATTCCTCGAATGTGTACTTTTCCCTTGCACTACAAAAACTGAGAAACATTTGCCGTGTTTAGAGGATGAAGCAGATGGAGTTGAAAAAAATAAGTCTTGAAACAAAGGGACATTCTTGCAGCACTGAGTGCAGAGAAACTAAATGTTACTCATTAGCCAGTGACAGGAAATATGCATCCCACAGCCATCACCACAGTAGAAAAAAGGGTTGTTGTGAGCATGCACATCCCTGATGAAAGCTAAATACAAATTAGAGCTGATATGTATGTCTTCTATTAGGCATCACAGTCAGAACAGTTTTAATCACTGAGCTCTGATATATTTTGGACTGGCTAAAAATAAATAAAAGTTTTTCAGTCAAAATCATGTATTGGAACCAATTAATATCAGTAATAATACACTGTGTTAATAAAACACAGCCAGTGAATGCTTGTAAAAATATTTCACTAGGAAAAACGCACTGCATCCTAGTCTTGGAAATGGCAGCTTATTGAGCTATTGAGAGTTGGTGGTTGTTTGGTGGGTTTTTTTTTGTTTAAGAATTCCTTCATTTATTATAAACAACCTTGGAATCCAAGATCCTAACTGCAGTCTTTTCTAAAGACTCCTGAGTCTCCTTTACAAACATCAGGAATTTGGATCCTGTTCCTATGTTCCAGGTGTAATTTGGACCAGCCACTTTGGGGCTGATCTTTTTTAAAGACAACAGTTTGCTCTGTGAAGCTCCTTGGAATGTCTCAGAACAAACATTTAAGTAAAAAGCCACCTAAACTTAATGAACTTCTGCAAAAAMCTGACATTTTGCAACTTGCCACCTTAAGCCACTGGTTAAAAGACTTTCAGTTCTATGTAAATCACGAGTGCATTTATCCTGGGTTAAAATGAGACCTCTGTGTGTGGGCACTGCTTTATTGGAGCAATCCAAGGTCTCTCCAAAAGCATTCAGTCTCCAGGTGTTGGTCTTCATTGGCCCAAAAGTCTCATTCATTCAGCTTCATTTGGATTTCCCTGCTAAGGAATTTTTGAAGCCTGTGACTGAAAATTGTATATGAGGGAATGGGAAACTTCCCTGTCTTGAAATGGCACCATGCAAAGTRGTGTTTTATCCCAAAGTTTTATCAYRTTTTATCCCAACTTTGTGATTTCACTGAGGAGATTTAGCTAGTGGTACTAAAACCATGTCTTATCTAAGCCTCTGTCTATGTTCCCATGTACTGTCCATTAATTGCCTTTTCAATTTCAAATAAAAATTTGCAGTTTAAAAAAGTCTATCACTTATATAAAAACCTTTTACTACTTCCCTCCTGCAAGAGGCAATTTGTGAACCCTGATTTATGAAGACCGAAGAGACAATTAACGTTGATGGGGGCTTGGGTGACACACTTGCTGAAGTCCCTTGAACAATCCCTTCTTGTTGGTAGAATTGTGTATCTGTTACTGGGAGGGTTCTTTGAAGTTGTAGCAGTGAGAAGAACTCTTCAAAATAGAAATCCTTTGTTCAGAAATGTAGTAATTGCATCTGTTAGCATTTGGGCCCTAACTGATTAGCCCTGTCTAACCTGATTTCTTATGTGCTTTGTGTTCCATTTTAGGCACCAAAGGAAGAAACAAAGGGGAATTTACAAATCTTCAAGGTGTAGCTGCATCTACAAATGGAAAAATATTAATAGCAGACAGTAACAACCAGTGTGTGCAGGTATGAGGATATGCCACTTTCAGTGTTTTTCTCCTTGCCCCAACACCTCTGCCTTYTTTGTAGTCCCAGAAAGACACATTTTGTACAATTCAGGCAAATATAGAAAATWCAAAGGAAGCTCAACTTACCATCCATTAATGTTCCATCTTCTTGACCTGCAGCTATCTTTTTCAGATCTATACTGTATTTAGTATATAATCAGTTTATTTCCATTCCTTATGATGTTTGGCAAAGAATGAAAAAATAAGTTGTGCAATAATCTGGAAGAATGCCTTTTTGTAAATATAATGTTTTTAAATGTAAATCTAGGGCAAGGTGCCACAAATATATTTTCTTAAGGAAGTACAGACAGAAAAATAAACATGTAGATGTCATTTTCAAGTGGCTTTTAGTCTATTTAATTAACTTTTCTTTCTGATACCATGATCAAATCTTTTCTGTGGTAGCACTCCTGACACTCATAATTTCTTGGCTTCTGTAACCTGTGTGAAAATCAAGCTGTATTTTTTCTTTTGCTTGCCATGTATCTTTTTTACCATTAACAATTTGTCATTGCTCTCCAGGCTGCCCATGTGGTAGCAATGAACACAGCAGCAGYGTGTGGCTTGTTCTTGTATGTGAGAACCAGCAAGCCACATGCCATGAGAACTCATTTCCAGGCCTTTTCAAAGAGACAGAGTCAAATATTCATCAGCACCCTCATGTTTTGTAATTTGCAGCCACTTCAGAGGCACTTCAGTCCCTAGTTACCTGGCKTGGGGACACAGCCAGTGGACATATTCCTGTGTTTTCTACAGACTTAGTGTTTGACTGTGGCTGAGTCACTCAGTGCCTCAGTTTCCTCATTTCTAGTATGGGAATAATTCTGTTTCCTCCCACCTGAGAGCTTAATTCACTAATGTTTGTGAAGTACTTTGAGATCAMTGAAGAAACAGCACCGTGTAAGTGTGGAGAATTTTTTTTAATTGGGGTCCAGATGGAAGCTTCTTAAATTAGGCATATCACTTTCAAATATGGACTGTGTGAAAGTAGTTCATGTTCCCAGCTCTGTTCCAGACTGTAGTGTTCATTAGTGACTTGCTAAAATCTCAACTCCAAGAAATAGGTGATGGTCATATGGGGATGTAATTTTAAAATTAATGTTTTCTTTTACAGATCTTTTCCAATGATGGCCAGTTCAAAAGCCGTTTTGGCATACGAGGAAGGTCTCCTGGCCAGCTGCAGCGGCCAACAGGAGTGGCTGTGCATCCCAGTGGTGACATCATTATTGCAGACTATGATAACAAATGGGTTAGCATATTCTCATCAGATGGAAAATTTAAGGTACGAGTTACTATGTGAACTCTCCCGAGCTTTCTTTGTCTTRCAAAGGAATGCAAAGTTACATTGTTTTTCAAGAAACTGCATAGTTTGGCTGTAACTTAGTCTAAATTCCATTGCTGTGACGTGCARCCCCCTGACACAGCCACACTGTGTAATTAATAGGAGGAGATCACAGCGGTAATACTAATGTCATACCAAGCAGGGACAACATGTTCCATTTGCAGGTCTAGATACTAGGTGCTTAGATTCCRTAATTTAAGGTGGAGGATAGCTGGTGCCAGCAGGGCTAGTTGGACTAGCTCAGCARCCTGCACATCATTAGCACTCCGGTTGCACAGGAGGGTGTGTGCACACAAGCTGATAGMTGATATATGTATGCACACACACAAACACAGAATCTTACAGGGAGTACATGAAGCTCTTCAGTGACATATGGAGGAGAAAAAGAAGGTATCAGACTGATGGTGACTTCCTCTTTTATTCCATACTAATCAGCAAATAAAGTGTRTAATTCATGTATGATCCTGTGGGTAATAAAAGCCAGGAAGGGTAATCCAGGGTGTTCTTCCAGTGCTACAGTATAGACAGRAACATTTTAGGTGGTGTGTTGTACTCTGAAAAGACTGAAAGACAGTAATGGTGTTGTAGATTGCAGAAATCAGAAATTCTGAGGAAAGCACACCTCATATTTTCATAGCAACTCTGATCCCTTTAATGGGAGTAAAATAAGAYGGCAGCTACTACACTGCACTGGTGATTTCCAATGTGCAATATTTATCTTGCTTGGGTTCAGGTGCAGTTCCAGAGAGAATTAAAGGCTGCCTCCATTTGGTGCTGTTCTCTGAATGCATGTTACCAAGTCTGGTGATGCACACTAAAGAGAGCCACCTCTGGCAGAGGTTAGCAGTACTCACTGCTCTTCGGGATCGTGGACCTGCAGGGAAATTTCTACTGCAGGTACTTAGTTCTGAAGTCCTGCATTGGAGAGAAATGGCCTGTTTGGCTAATTTTCTGGCCTAATGACCAAAAAGCTCAGGTTCTGAGCTGCTCACCTGCACACCAAGAAATGGCCTTCCTCTGAACAGTCTTTGCAAAGTGACAAATGCAAATAGGCAATGGTGCTCACATAGTCCTCAGTGACCGCCATCTGAGAAACAGATGTGTATGCTTTTAGAAGCATCCACATCAAGTATAGACTTGAAGCTAAATAAAACAATACTAAAATGTAATGCAAGTCTTAAAAAATACAAATTATTGCATTTGCAGAGAGCATGAAATTTTATTTGTCAAGTAATTTTGAAAACACAGCTACACAGGCAWACCTTGGTTTTCGCTGAAGTCCTTAAATGAAATGAAATGAAAACACCAAAACAGACCCCAAAGAAAGATGTAATTTAGTTAAGAATTCAAATACTCTGGGTATCCTAAGTGTGTTTTAAATAATTATTAACATCTTTAATATGAACTGGCTTGAACTGGGCACAGAACATGGAGGGCTTGTTTTCCTTCCTTCTTAAGACATGCTGTAAATCCAGCATTTTGRATGGTGCCARYTCTGGAGGAAAAAGCTCTGGAGAAGCCAGGACCCTATGTGTGATATACTACCAGCAGGGAGACAGGTATTGAAAAAAATGAATTATTAATGTAGTTCCTCTGATGTGAAGCCTAGTTTTGTTTTCAGGCAGTGTTTTTGTTRGATTGCAAAAGCTGTGTAATGTTGGCAATGTTTGTATGATTAATAAAATTAATGTGTTAGATTTCATAGTTCTTGGGAATAGACTGATTAAATGAGAGATGAAACATCAGTGATATTAAATACTATTTTTAGATTAAATGAAATAAGCCATATTTATGAGAGGAAAAATAAACAAATGTTTGTAGAAGTATTTTTTTATACAGAGGGTAGGCATAAGCATAGATGTGCAGGAGCTGAGTACAGGGCAGGTGGCAGAGCACGTGTGTGGGGAGGGCAGGAGCGGGGCAGGGGGAGCACTGGGATGGAGCCCGGGATGGGCACTGGGCACAGGGCCACACTGTGTGCAGCTCTAAAGGGAGTAGGGTCCTGTGTTGGTGCAGCAGTGGTTCAGGGGGTCCTGTGCTGCTCCAGTGTCGCTGGAGAGCTGTGCTGGGGAGGAGGGGTGTGAGTGGGGTGAGCACAGGGCATGGGGGAACTGTGGGTTGGGAGGTCATGTCCACCAAGGGTGAGGCTGTGATATAGGSCACAGTCCATGCCATGAAGGCATGGGGCCTGGATTGAGCATGGTGGTGCAGGACTAGGAGTTGGACTCAATGATCCTTGTGGGGTGGGTGGGTCCCTTTCCAACTCAAGGCATTTTTCTATGATGGGGTTTAATAAAATATATTTGAAGCATAGATATAACAGATCTAGCCTGTGAGAATCTGGGCAAARCCTTGTAATTTCTGGTGTGCTGGCAATGGTAATTCTTACAGGGACATTGTCATATTAAATTGGGAGCACTTGCAAAGGTAACAGAGAGAGAGAGAAAGGAATAATGGCATTTGCCTTCCAAGGTYTGCAAGTTATTTTGTAAGACCTCCGATGCAGGTGTCCTGCTAGCTGTTAAGTCAGCATTATTAGGGGGCTGTTTTGAGCTTAATCTAACTAGGTTTGGTGTTGTCCCCGTCTTTCTTTATTTACATACCCTTACTCTCCCTTAGTGGAATTTTAATAGTCATGTGAGCCATAAGGCAAATTTCCCTGGAGCCAGGCCCAGGCGTCTCCCTGATTACAGCACTGGACTGACWCCCCTTGGCAACCTCCCCTGTTAGGCAGAAAAGTGTCACCTTCCTCAGTTGCTGGCAGCAACAAAGACAGAGTTCTGTTTTCTCAAGGCTGCAGAACTTACATAATGCAGAGGCGGACAAACTCCAAGGTTGCACCAAAACACAAGCTTCTTCAAACAAAAGGCTGGATTATCCTGTAAATGATAAAGACTCAGATTGGGCCTTAGGATTTGGGGCTTTTGTTCCTGGCTATGCCACAGATCTCATGGGTGACTATGACCTTCCTTTTCACTTCTCAGTGCTTTATTTTCCTCACCTATAAAAGGCAGATAACAGTGCTGGCTTCCTCTGTCAAGTACTCTGAAAATGCTTAAGAAAACTGTTGTAGCAGATATAGCACTAGGCTAAGCAGAGAGGGCATGATGAAGCAACTATCAGCTCCTCACCAGTGTGGTGTTCAAAACTAGTGAAGGAACTGAACAGCAGAGCCAAGAGGATGATTCCTGTTCCTCTGAGAATTGTTTTCTTTCTGGTCTTGAAGAGTTGTATATAAAACGAGGATCTTGTATTAAACCAAACTGGGCTGCAAGTCAAGATYAAGTTTACATAAGTGGCAAAAGATGAAAGGAAACATTTTACATGCCAGACTTCTTTTTCCTTGTCTCATTAGAAGAATTAAGGAAAGAGCTGTCTGAAGCTGGTTTCATGTTCAAATAAGAATAGGTAATGTGGTTAAATGGTTGCAATTGAATATTGACAATCATATGAATAATAAATCCACTTATTGTATGATATTGCAATRTGTGACAAAGTTGTCTGCTTATGAGGCAAGTTCTCAAACAAGAAAAGATGGTATGTGGAAGTTTGTAATTAATTCCTGACAATCTTGAACCTTTCAGACAGCAACAAGATTGGTAAAGTTAAACTTAGCCCTAACACACTTACTCCTGCTGTGGAAAAGTCTTCGTAGATTTTTATATTTTTTTTTTACCTCTAGAAATATCCCACAATAGAATATTTTCCAGCCTGGTGGGGTGACTTCATAAACACATGTTTGAAACCAGTCTAGATTTCTGTGATCCTATAGGGCTCATAATGTCTTGGGACATAACGTCCTTGACTGAATTAAATTAAACACATTATTTGTATTAAGGGTTTACATGATTCATTATACTGTATTCACTTCTAATGGAAAAAAAAGCCTGAAAATACTTCCATTCATACATTTAACAGGAGTGACTGGGTTTCATAATGTTCTGCTCTAAATAATCAAACCTATAATTCTAAGAAACTTTCTGAAATAAAAGAATACAAAGAATATRTTCAGCCAGATCCAGTAATGTGTCATCAGCATATTTCGATCTAAACTGGAAACAGATTTTYAGTAAAAAGCATTGCAAACTAGCTGGGCATATTTTATTGCTGCTTGCAAATTATATTTTAAACCTGGCCCAAGAATAGTGATTTTTATTACTCTCTCAGCACTGAGTGCCCATTAATGTAGTATGTGATTTATTCATTATATTTTTCCATATGTGTTTATATGGGCAGGAAGACACTGTACTCATGAGTCTGAGTCATTTTCCATAGGAATCCTGGAAAGATGGTAAGGAGGTGGTGCAATGCTCAAGCAGACAACAACATGGGCATCCCAAAGGAAAGAGGGGAATATGATTTAATCACCCCAAAGGAAAAACATCAACAGGTTTGCATCTGATTTATAGTTTTGCAGCTTTGTTTTTATGCAAACCTGAATACATTTTGTAGGTCTGCTCATATGTTTCCCCTGGTGAACACAAAATAATTTTTAACAGTTTTTCTTGGGGTATTTTATCATGATTCAATTAGGTAGATTATGCCTAAATATTTTGCAATTTATAACAGTATATGTACGTGAACATAAAACTGACACATGATCATTGCATGTTGGCTAAGCATAGTCTTGAAGCTGCAAGATTWACTCACTGAAATTTTCTTCATTGGAGACTGAAAAAAGGTTGTGCAGTAGCTTGGTAGCTGCCATCTTCAGGGAACCCAGGTGGCTTAATTTYAGGATGGTTCCTATTTTTATGGCAACCCCACCTATGAGAACGTACCATGAAATAGGAGGGTGGAACTTACTATGGGTAGGAGAGCTCCTTCTGTTTGCTTTGAAAACATCAGGGACATGAGAGAAGAGAGAAATGAGTTAGGCACTGGATTTTCTCCATGCCTTATAATCTGTCCCACTGCTGCAGACCAGTTGCAGGAGGGTGGGGAGAGGGACAGAGAAATCAGAAGTAGATGTGGTAGTTGGGGACATGGTTTAATAGTAAACATGACAGTGTGAGGTTAATGCTTGGACTCAGAGGGCTTTTCCAGCCTAAATGATYTTATGATTGTAAGYATTGCTTRTTCTAGGGGATGATCTGTCTCACTCTGCAAAGGCAGTGAGGTGAAAGGTGGCCTTGTTTCTTAAATAAGATTAATATCTTAGTATCTATTTCATTTATATTCCAATGCAAACAGAAAAATGAGCTCTTCAGCAAGATACGGACCTCAGTTTGTAGGATGTGTCTTTCACAACTAACTACATGATCTGGAAGTTCTGTAATCCATAATTTCAACTCAGCCTGTTTGGTGGCTTGCCTGTCCAGTACAGACTTTTGAAAGCAGCCTGGCTAAGTACTTTCAAATCTGTCCATCAATTAAAAACAAAAACAAAACAAAAACAAACAAAAAAAAAAGGCTAAAAGCAGGATGCAAGTTGCTCCCTTCCAATGCAAACAATTAGGGATCTATAACCTTTTTTAATTGAAAGGTCAAAACTCAACTGATTTAATGTAGACTAAAATAGTTTCTGGAATTTCTGCCTAAAAAAAGAGCAGAATGGTGAAAAATGTGRAATGGATTGCGAGCTGATTCTAGAGACTTCTTGCTCTGTTGCTTAGATCCTCCTTTTAGAACCCTTTCTTTTYCAACCTTCTAAAGAATGCTTCTGACATTTTAGGATTTGACAGCTCTCTAGCCTTTTCAAATAATTTACTGTTGTGAGATCCATCTCATCTCCATTGAATGTTTTTYCTTTGAAATATTGTACACAATTCCCCTCCTGTTGCTGATTATGATGGCAGATGGTCTTGGTAGTCAYAAGGCCTATTTAAAATTATGGAAATACTTTTATTTACCTAAGACAGGAACAAGCTTTGATTTGTTTAGTGTTTCAAAGATTGCTTCATTTTCTGTTTGGCAACACGATCCTCTCTCCTTTGCAGTTTTCATCTGACASTTGATGTGTCTAAGCAGCAAGTGAAGCAATCTCGTATGGAATCTGGTGTAAGATAGAGAGGTTAGCCTGAGATTTAGCTCTGCTCTGATTCTTTCCAAGAGCACTCAGAAGGTGCTGGTGTCTTACTAACGCAAGAAATGCAACAGAGGGCATCATAACCTACATCCCACCCAGCCCTGATGCTCCAAGAGCTTCTCTGACTGCTTTGATGCAGGCGGTGATAAAGACATGTTTCCCTGTCTATAAAGCTGGTGGTTGGACTCAGGGACTAGCATGCAATAGGAGACAAAAGTCCTTTCTGCTTGTCTGCCTGTCCTGCTGGGACCCTAATGCTGGATATACAGACATTTCTGACAGGTGCTGTCATTCATCAAGTCACACAAATCTGATGATTGTATTTCTGATGAGTTGTATATTTGGACTCAGTTGCTGAGGCAGCAGATTTTTCAGTCTAGAAAAGACATACAGAAAGCAGACTTTATTTTCAACTGAAGAAGAAATTATAAATTACACAGTAAGAGCTAATAAAAACAATCACTTCCAACTTTTGATGAAAAAAAACCCTCTCTATTCTGCTGTGTGCCTGTAATACAATCTTTAAACAGTACTAACTAATTTCTATCATGCCAACATGTTTTCCTGTTTTGTATTTTCCCTTTTAGACCAAAATTGGGTCTGGAAAGCTCATGGGTCCTAAAGGCGTTTCGGTGGATCGAAATGGACACATCATTGTAGTGGACAATAAAGCATGCTGTGTCTTCATCTTCCAGCCAAATGGGAAAATAGTCACCAGGTTCGGTAGTCGAGGAAATGGTGACAAGCAGTTTGCAGGTACACTTGATGGTAATATGTAAATCCCCTTTTCTTGCCTCTTCTGCTCACACTTGCATGATGTTTGAGCATGTTGAAGATGCTTTATCCCACTCATTTATCCTCTGGGGGAGAGCTTCTGTAGACATACAGCTCCTATTCGCTTCATCATTTGCTTGATTGGTCAAGCAGACTGCAACATCTGTTCTGCAAATGTAACTGTAACCAAATTGTTTCATCTGCCTTCCTGTGCCTGGAAGCATKTGAGATCAGTGACCCAAGAAAGACTGATTTTAACTAGCATTTTGTAAGTGCTTTGTAATTGCCCCACTAAGCTGTTCATCATCATCAACTCAAACGTGCTTTGTGTTTCCAATCATCAGATACACAAAACCCGATGCCCTAAGTGGTCTCTCCTAGAAAATGAGTGTAATGGGGTAGTGTTAAGATTGAAATCAGGAAGACGGAGTTAAGGGACAGCCAATGTAAGTTTGGGGAAATCGCCATTTATACTCAGCTGACTGCTGGCACATGGTGTCTTTCAAGTAGAACATGCAATTAAGTTTAAAAAAAAAACCAACCCCAACTAATATATTTTTAGTGAATAGATGTTCTTTCAAGATTTGAAATGAAGAGGCCAAATTAGGTATGCAGGTCATTTTACAGATGTTGGGTCATTTTTAGTATGCAGTTTCATTGGTCTGATGTTTTGACTGATCCATAGTGAAAGAGAGGAACAGGATCAATGTGGTTTTATCTTGAGATCTCTTGCAATATCTTATGGCATCATATAAATAATTTACTATTATTATTAATAATAATAATGATTTATAATATAAATGATTTATGAAAGCTTGGGCTCTCACACAGCTAAATTTTCTGGGTATCTAAATTTCTTTTAATTTGAAAATTTGCAAATCTGCAAGAATACCTCCTGCAACTAACTAGGCAAATACTTCCTAACAGAATTGAGAAATGCATCACCTCTTCTTGCTGATAGGTTAGAGAAAACAGGTGAATCGTCAATACAGTGTTTTCAGTGTAAAATTTTTCATCTTTTTTATACTTTACCCTGATACGCTGTGAAAATTGAAACTGATCTCTGTTCTGTTCAATAACTCAAAATAGCTAAACCAAGTGTTTTAATTTGGGTACTTGCCTGTTTCCAAGCTACCATTTGTTTTTTACTCAAATTTGCACACATATTTCAGTACACACAATGTAAAGCAAAAAATGCCCTTTTTCCCCTGACAGTGGTCTTCYAGGTAACTTTTCTATTTATTCTAAAACTTGTTAGCTCAAATGCTTGTAAGACATGAGCACATAACACACAAGAGATTTCAATTAAGATTTTACAGGAACATTTTTTATAACCATTTTCAGTGTATATACAACTTCAAGCTTAAGCACTACATGTTTTATCTTATTAATAATAATAAGCCCATAAATCTCAGCATAGTCATATGTATACAAGGGAGGGGAAAATGAACAATGCTTATTGGTAACAATAGCTGACAACTGGTTGAAAAAGAAATTATGTTTACTACAAGCATGCTGAGCTTTAAAAGAAAAAAACATTAACTAAAATTACAGTGAATTTGAAATTGATATTCCCAATTTGACTGCTGTTGCTCAGAAACCAAACATAATATTCTGACAGGCTGTTTTTTTTTTTTGTTTTTTTTTTAATTAAACCATACTTTTTATTTTAATGAAATTTCTGTTTTTTTTTCTTCTTCTGCATTGCAGGTCCTCATTTTGCGGCTGTAAACAGCAACAATGAAATTATCATTACAGATTTTCATAACCATTCTGTCAAGGTACTGTCAATTAATAGCAACTTGGAAGTTTATTACCATTTCAATTTTATTTTAGTACTTTCTTGGGGAAAATAAAGTATTGTTAAAATCAAAGAGATCACAGACCATATGTATAAGCTCTGCTATAAGGACAACCCTTTCAGAGAAGTTTGCATGCAGTACATTGCTTRGTGAAGATATAGTCCATTGCCTTTGGTGTCACTATAATGGTCTCTAATTAAATTGCTTAAATGTAAGTTGTAGCTGAGATAAATAATTTCAACTTACTTACTTTTTTTAGCCCTCTGCCAAACCTGTTATTGACCCTGTGTTCTGTCCTCTTTTAAGAGTCTGGCATTTGAATTTCCGAGTAAAAGCTTTCCAAATTGCTRGTTGAATAAAATTATAACAAAGTAAAGATACGTGACCGTCTTTAAATTCCATACCTATAAGCTTTAAGATTACTGGGTCCATTTGACAACATGATTCTCCTAAAATCCATGTAATGATTAGTTTTCATTCAGCAMCTCCTGCACTGGGTAGAACTGGCTGCTAGTCCTTACAGCTAGGGGAAGTCCTGAGTCACAGCCTGTGGTGTGGTAGAAAGTATATTGGTTAGTCCCAGATAATAAAYTAATAAACAGTAATAGTAATAAACCAAAACAAGGAAATATGCTGAGATGTGTTGGCAAATGTATTTGAAGGAGATCCAGGCCATGTCAGGAATCACTCACCTGTGTGTGTTTGTTCTCAGGCTTTCCCTTTCAAACACTTCCCTTGTGTGCTCTTGTGCCTTCCCTTTACAGGAAGCAGCAGCAGGAGGACACAGGCAGGATGCTGTTCCACCTGGGTTCTCAGGACATGTGTGTCAGTGCCACACACGTTGCAACAAAATCCCTGGCATTTCACCTAATGCCTGTTTTGACAGAACACAAAAATGAACCCTCAGTCTGTTCTTGATTGAAAAAAAATAATTTTATATATTCATCTGAAATAGGAAGCTGCTGCYTGAGCTTAGACACCTTTGTGTCCTGAGCAGTGCTGTGTCACCTAGATTTGAAATAGCAATCTTGATTGTATATCCTTTTGGAATTAGTGAGGAAGTAACTGCTTACGGTTTGGATTACAACACAGAAACCAAGACTGCTGCCGGAGCCCTAAAGCAGCAGGAGGCCTATGACTCTGTAAATTACCTCTCCACAAGCAAGGTTTGCCTGGTAACAAGAAAGCCCGGAGAGGCTCAACAGCAAGGGCAAACTGAAACGGGGAAAAAAAAGCAAGTGAAGGGATGTAAGGAGTGTGGCATCTTAGAGAATTTATAATTATTACTTTTCTAATGAGAACAGAGTGTCCCATCTGTCTGGTGTGACTCAGTGGGATAAAAATGTTACTTGTTACAATTTGGTACTAACTGGAAAAGATGCTTTTTTTTGTAGTGTTCTCTAAATTGGTACATATTACTGTTGACACTCTGGAGAGTTTATAATCTGAGAGCAGAGAGTACATCTTCTCTTAAATAATAAATTAGTTTATAAATAACTGAATAAATTAATTTCACTCTTAGGAGTCCCAATGCTGCTTCCTGTCACCAGTGTCTTGAATTAAATAAGCTCACGCAGCAACATTTTTCTCCTGCCCCAATTAACCTTCAAGGATGTTCCTTCCCTCAGGCATCTTMTGTGGAAAATCCTGTGCAATGTCCTTCTTTCTCCTTTGGTCACTTTAGCCCAGGGAGACAGCAATATATCTTTGCCTGTTTTTCTCATTGGTTGGATTTTTAAAAAATTTTCTGTAATCATCTGAGGCATTAACCTCAGGTGTTCTTCATTAATTTCCTTCCCCAAATGTTTTTTCTCTGTTCACTGTGGGTGTTCAAGAACAGAATGATTTCCTGACGTTTTCCACCTTCAGTTGCACTTCAGGATGCACTTGGCACTTGTCAGGTCCTTGCATTCTTGTGCAAGCCACAGTCAGTCTCTAAGAACACTGTTGTATCTTGTGGTGTAGCTGGGCCTGGGTCCAAGATCGACCAAAATATTTTAGAAATGGCTGTGGTACAATGTAAATTACACATTTTGTATCTCATTTGGTCCCATTGGTGCATCCAGGTCACTGACAGAACAGTCATTGATCAGTTCTATCTTTCTGCTGTCTAAACCTGTTACCATCACAGAGAATTCAGTTGCTGAACTGAGTATAGAGAGAGCAGCATGCCACGATTCGCAATGTGTGTTAGATGATGGAAGTCAGAGAAGAGACCATCTGYTCCATTGTGTTTGAGTTCTGCAGAAACAAAGAACCCAGTGCTGTRTCTGCATTCAGCTCCTTTAATTCAAGATTCACAAGCTGCAGAAGGATTCTGGGGCTCTCTGCCTCTGTGTTTGCAATGAATCAGATGTTAAGTGAGAAAGGAAACACTGTATGGTGTAATGGAGTGGAGGGAGATATGGGCACACTGTCTTCAGTGTGTTTGGGTGTGTTGGGGCTGTGTGTTCCTGGGAACTCTTCAATTCCTACTTTAATTACCAGATGAACTGGTAGYTCCAGATTGCTAATACTTGATACTGTGCCATATTCAGGTTTTTGTTTTAACCCATACAGGTATTTAACCAGGAGGGAGAATTCATGCTGAAGTTTGGATCAAATGGAGAAGGAAATGGACAATTTAATGCACCAACTGGAGTAGCTGTAGATTCTAATGGAAATATTATCGTAGCAGATTGGGGAAACAGCCGAATACAGGTAGAAATTTCTGTATTTCAAACATGCTTAATTAAAAAACTAATGGATTGGTAACTGGCCACTGGAGTCTTCAGACTGCCCAAGAAACACCATCAACATTAGAAGTTATGTGGTTTCTCACACCACCCTTTCTATGCCTCCTTGCTGGCCTGTCCACTTTTAGAACTGACCTCGTTGTGGGCTTTTCAGTGTGATTGTTGGCAGCTCTGATGGCCATTGTGACCAAGGCTTTTGGCTCCAAGTAGCTCCCCAAAAGTTATTGATTACTTGGGACACTTGCAAGCATTGCTGAGATGACAGTAATTTATAATCACCATAAAAGAAGATTAGAGACATAGCGGAAAAAACGAGAAAGTAAATGACCTGAGGTGAATGCAGCAGATTTTTATCATCTTTTTAAATGTTGAGCAATTACTCTGCTTTTAAGTTGTAAGAGTTGCATGCTTTTTATCTTTTAAGTGCTAATCACAAGGTCTTCTTGTTAGCCAAAGACTACATAATAAATAACAAAGTGTATGTATCATTTCCACTGCATCTAAAATTGAGGGAGCTGCTTATGAATTGTTCTCAGGATGCACTGTCAACAGGGTAAACAAATTTCTGGCTTTCTCTGTGTGGGAACCTAAGAATCAGGCTAGCCACAACAGAAATACTTTTTAGGAAAACAAGGTGTTGGTTGAGTTCCTAATTAAGTTTGATTTATTGCAGTTGACTATTTTTAGAACAAGGAACAGCCGAGGTGCTTTTTTATTATTATTTCATTGTGTGTTCATTCTTGTCAAAGATCCTGGCAGCTTTAATTTGTTCTTTTTAGTAAGAAAATACATTTGTATAGAAACTTGCATATTATGAGATAACAGAACAGATTTTGCCCTTGTTTGTTCTAGTGTATGTCAACTGTTTCAGAAATGAGAAGTGTAACAGTATAACTGAGAGCAGACTTGTGTCCGCTACTTTTCTTTTTTATTCATAACATTTATCCTATGCTTTCTCATCCTTAAAGGTTTTTGATGGAAGTGGATCATTCTTATCCTACATTAACACCTCTGCTGACCCACTTTATGGTCCCCAAGGTCTGGCTCTTACTTCAGATGGCCACGTTGTAGTTGCAGACTCTGGAAATCACTGCTTCAAGGTCTATCGATACTTACAGTAGCAATGAGCTCTGGAGCTGGATAATCACCCACCCTGAAGAAAAAAGACTCATCCTAGAGATCCAGTGCAGGATATCTCCTACTTTGTGTTCATTTTTAATAACAAAGGAGTCTCTTATGGACTTCTTGTGATAATTTCCAAACTTGTTTACATAGGACTTGCACCTCTTACGTTTCTCACTGAACTTTTTGTTGTGTTAATAAAAAATAATTCTCTGTAACTGAATTCATAAAGACAATGTGAAATTAAACACAAACTGCAACCTATGGAACTGGAATTAATTAATTAGGCAAAAATGAGAAAAGTTTGGGAAAAGCCCCCAAAGCTTTTTGATGACTGTGAAGGATAGCTCCTGCTCAGAGCTTCCAAATTTAAGAAGTATCGTCCTTATGCATTATTTAAATAGAGGCGATCCTGGGAATCTTCTAGATCTCATTATCATGATAGGTATTACACTTTTAACATTGTTCAGTCTTACTATGTGTAACAAGTAGGTCCTTTTAGTATAAAGTTAAGTCTCACAAAATCCGTCTAACTCTAACTGTCAGACCTAACACAGCTCAATGTTTAGCACTATGAGAATCAATGCAAATTCCCTACTCATGTGGAATTAATGAAGGATTGTTTCACGCRACCGTTTTTCACTCTTCCTCTTGCTCTGTGTGCAGGAAGGACTTTGCAGAGACCTGACATTTCTATAGCTCTGGAAAAACTTAATTGTAGCGATACATTAGTGGGAGCAGAATTTCTGTATAATCACAGACCTTTTCACACCAAACTAGTTCRTTAGGATCAGGGTTATTACAATGTCAACTCAATTAACCTCATGTGTGCCACTCTTTCGTACGTGTTCATTGCCATGTTTCCTTACGGCAACTCATTGTATTAACCTATAAAATAAAATGCAGCTTCACACAGGACAGAAAGCCAGAGAAGTACCCCTGTGGAGGACCTACATTATACAACCAAAGGAACTGTGGTAAACAGAGGTTGTATAGGAAAGCCAAGGGTTACCAAAGCTATTTGTTATTATGTGATAAAAAATATGTTACAAATAAAAATGAATTTGAACCAATTTGTGAAGTCCTTCATCAAAGGGAATTTTGTTAGAGGACATAACAAAGACTGTGAGATTTGTTCCAATTTGTTTGTATGTATGTATGTATGTATGACTGATTCACATAAAAATTTTTTTAAAAAGTAATTGTGGGTTATTTCAGCAAACTGGAACGTATGTATGATATTTGACAATGGCAGTACTCTGAAAAACGACCCTTCTTTATCTGCCAGATCTCTCTCCTGTGTTCTTTGTTGAAGTATTAATTTAACTGGAAATGCTTACAGGCATGTTTTTAATGTTTGGTTTGTTGGGGGTTTTTTAAGTATGAACTTGTCCTTTCTAAAGTAGCATTGGCTTTATTCTTATTTCTRTATCCAGTGGTCAAAGGTTGGATTGCTTACTGTAGCCTAATATAGATAGAGTGGTGCTCCCTTTAAAGTGTTGTTCAGGAGCTGGTGAGCTTGCTGCCAATGCCTACACCCTGGGAAGTGCTGTCTTTCTTTTCTCATTTTTAGGGCCTTGAAACAAAAGGGCATTGGGTCAGAAACAAGGGAGTATTTTAAGCATGTTTGCAAAATGGAAAGAAATCTTAAATTACTTGTTATAAGTATTTGTCTTATTTTGAAAAGGTTAAAGTGGCTGTTTCAATGAAGTTCAGAAAAAGTAATGGTTTTTTTGTAAMGTTGCATTTGACTTGTAAAAATGCAGACCCCAGGGCTCTTAAATGGGGAGCTGGTCTGGTTTTTAATTACTGTTTCCTAAAGGTATTTCCTCTTCTTTTCCTTGTTTATCTCTTGCACATAGAGCCAATTTGCAATTTCTCGTGCAAATATACGTTCCCTTTTTTCATTGGAATAAATATTTTGTGCATGAAGCTTAAGGTTGGACTGTATAATGAAGCTAAGAAACTGGTGGTAACRTTTATGAAATATTAAAACTCAAGTTTGTTATTACTAAGAGAACAAAATGCCCTCTGCTTGAACTGAGTTTGTCCTAAAATTCTGAAGATGGTATCTCAGTCATTACACAATAAACTGTCCTATCAAAATTTAAAGAAGTTGTAAATCAGATTTTCATTCTAAGTGTCCTTAYTACACTTTCTTGCATTGGAAGGCCCTTAAATGGCACATTTATCAATGAAGAAAAGGTGTGTAGCATTTGAAATCTATTTATTAATAAAGAGAAGGGGTTGCATGGGTTCTGAGATAAAAACTTAAGAAAATGTGCTGTGGCTGTCAGTTACCATATTTAGTTCCAAATGTGGATTTTTATAATACAGTTTTACTAAGCTTTCCTGTTTACCCCTCAGAAAACATTGCCAAATCTTCTGGAACTTTGAGAAGCATGGAAATCAGATCCTAACATATGTATCAAAACAGATACTTAAAACTGTGCTATTTCATGCATATACTTTTCTTCAAAATCTTTTCAGTCTCTTTGGTCCAGTATTGTTTACCAGGATTTTAAATATCCCTTGTCAACCCAGTGCATCCTGATGAAATACTGAATTCTGCACATAACCCAGCTCAAAGCACTTAGGGGTTTTGTGGATTTTATCTTAAAATTGAGTAGTCTTTTGGATTTTCAGACATTATCTCCAGAGCAGCACTTAAAAAATGTCACTAATTTGAAGTTCCCTCTGATACCAATGCTGCCAGCTGCAGTTTCCAATTTAGTGGCATAGGGCATTCCCTTCCGAGGTCTGACCTTATCTGGCTGGCACTGGGAAACTAATAACCACATTGCTCTTACAGTGTGCTTCTGAAGCCAACTTCGCAAAATTGCTTGGCTTACAAACCTCACAAAAAGCAACCAAAGCAGAAATTCTGCACTTAAAAACTGGCAGACTTYTTTTCTCATCCAATTAAGGGAAGGTCAGAATTGCACTACGTGACTTGCTGAGTTGTTAGCATTTATTAAAGGCTTTATAGGCACGCTRCTGCCAGATTTCAGGTATAACCAAATGTCTCCTTGACTTCTCTGGAGTGCTAATGGACTAGCAGCACAGCATGAATGGTGAAAGTATGTGCTTCATTTAACTAATCTTCAACTCAAAAGTAATCTCAAAAAGTTATTAGATCTTGTGTCATACAGAGCATTTAAGGACAAACTAGCCATCTGTATTTTCATGTTTTTGTGAATAGAATAAAAGGATCTGTTCAGGTAAATCCAATCTAAACAACAGGAGAGTTTTACATAGGCTAATTCAGCATCAGTGTATTGAAAAAGAAAAGGAAAATGGTTTAGGTCAGCATTTGTCTGATGAAGATGGAGAGTTATTTACTAGTAAATGCTCATCTGTTCTTTAAAAACCAGAGGGCTTTTGATTTTATGTCAATATTTTTTATAACTAAGGATCTGTTGTTGCCATAATGAGAACTGTAAGTGCCCAATATGTTGTATTTGTTATAAAGAAATTACTTCCAGTTGTGGGAGACAGCTGGTTATGCAATCATGATATATAATGAAAATTTTCTTCCAGAATTGTGAGCAGTGATTATTTGACTTGTTTGTGGAAAGTGTACAAAAGGTTTTTGTGCTCCTGAGTGGGAAGGTTCCTAACAGGTCATTTTATTTCTGACAAATGTACAGCACTTCAGTCAATGTTTGTGAGCAACACACCTTAACCCTGACACTTTTCCTTTGGCTTTTTGAATGGGAATGTTCCCTAAGTTGCTTAGTGTAAGGCAGCAGCCCCTGATAGAAATCTCTACCAGTTGATATGCTGCAGCTTTCCAGTTCTTTTACTTTAAAAAAAAAACTATTTGTATACATTCCATCTTTGTAAGTCAATATATGTTTTGTGTATATGTAAGCCTTGCACTCTCTTGGCACTCATAATGAAATATTCTTCTCACTTGGGTTTTTGTTGTTGTTTATGTTTTTGTTTGGTTTTTTAAAATCCTATGAAGCTCAAATCAAACTGTTTCTCCTTAAGGTCAAGGATGAAGGATGCACATCAAATTGTGTGTGTGTGTGTATGTATGTGTGTGTGTGTGTGTGTGTGTTTAGTTTTAGCTTCCTGTGTGCCATGGTATTCATAACGCTTCAGCTGACAATTAAAAAAAGAATTACTCTGTCTTGGAAATGTAGGAAAACCAGAGTCAAATGTGTACCTTTACCACGCACAAAAATTTCAAATAAGAAAAATAAAGCTTGTTTCCTCTGTTAATTTAATGGTTGGGGATTTATTTTTCATATGTCTCATACTTACTGTCCCTAAAAGTAACCCCATAATGAAGGTAATTTTTTTCCAAATTTCTTCCATAACACCACAGGTCACAAGCCAAGGAAACTGATTTTTTTCACACGTGTAGACACAGAGGAAAGAGGGACTTGAGTTGTTCTTGGGAAGAAGGARCAGAATTTGAGCTCCCTTCCTTCTTCAGTCCAGGGATAAAAATTAAGATTTTCATTGGTGCCAGTAAGTAAAAACTGTAAGCTTTTCCACATGCATCACAGAAGTACACAGTACCTTTTAGCTAAAGTGTGCTATAATCTTTGAAGGGTCTGTTGCAGAAAACCAAATTAAATTATGGAGAATAGAAAATTTGCCTCTAAGAGTTCAGTCTGACTCTGTTCCTGTAAGAACAAATTTCCAGCTCATATTAACTTTAATTTTACATAGTATCTATGTCTTCTTGGTCACTGGTGAACTCTCCAAACCTGAACCATTTGAGAACTCAGTGTGACTGGGAACTTGCTCACTAAGTAAGACAGAATCTTCAGCTGCAATCATTTGACTTGGATGCAACCTCAACRCAGGGGGCTAGAGGGGTCAGTGAAACTCCCAGTGATGAGTGTCTGCTCCGTGGCAGGACAGTCAGAAGTAAGACACCTTTTTTGTGGATCTTTCCCACAAGCCCTCTAGAGGAATCCTTGTTTTATTCTTTCTTGCATGTCATAGGGAGTGTCAGCAGCCATGTTTCAAGGCCTCATTTCTCTCCTGAAGACAAACTTACTAYAACACAATGGATCAGTTTTGTTTTTCTGTCAGTCTTCAGATGAATACGTGTTCAGCAAATAGACTCTTGGTGCTGGGTGTCTATCTGCCCTGAAGTTCAGATACTTACAAAATGCTTTATTTGGCTGCCAGCTATAAGAACATCACATCTTGAAGCTGAGCAGTGTTGGTTTGACATTCAAAGCTGCAGAGCACTTGTTCCTTCCCGTGTAAAAAACAGATCATAAAGAAGAGAAGCAACAGCACTGGGTATCATGAAGCCACGGGGCTTAGTAGGTAAGACTCTTGTGACAATTCCCAGTGTCAGTTCTTACTGATAGGCTGGAAATGTATTCTGTGCATTGGATTATTACAGTAGAGGCTCTTCACCACTGAGCAAAATCAGACAGCAGAACACTAATACTGGGGAACACTAATTCCCTACTAATACTGGGGAACACAATTTTTTTTTACCAGAAAAAATCTGCAGTAAATGGCCAATCTTCTCTCCAACTCTCTTGAAGTACTTAAATACCTAAATGAGGCAGCAGAATATTTTAAAAGTTATGTAAGTAGGACTACAGAACCCAGTCTCAACAAAGAGAAACAATGTCAGGGGGAATAAGGCCAAAGTCRCTAAAGGAGCAGGTACTTTGGGCAGTCACCCTTAGCCAGGCTCTCTCTCTCTTTAGAGTGGTATCCCCTTAACATGTTCATAAATGTTTTGTTGCTCCTTAAGCTAAAGTTCTCTCTCACATCCAGCCATGCTCCTCTGCAGTTAACTATCCCCAGAGTTTTGCTGAGAGTTCATGGCAATGCTCCCTAACTTGGACCGGTCAGAAGTATCTCAGTGGAGTGGAACAGTCAATGTCATTTCTGTGGACAGATGTTCTCCCTAGGCAGGCTGCAGCTGTGCTGGTAGAAGAGATACCCAGCACTTGCTGATCATTGCTACATCCCACTGAAGGCTGCTGCCCTTCAGATGAATGCCTTGTTCCTTCAGTGAAATGCCTTGTGACCAAAATCCTACTGGTTAAGCTACTCACCTCAAGGATAACTCTAATGCTTCAGCAGCTCTGCCTAGCAAAGCTGGGGAAGCAGCAGCTAGCTTCTTACCAAGGACTTCTCACTCAAGGGTTAAATGTTTGTCTAGGGAGAACATCTGCTTACAGACCAAAAGCTCATTCAAGGATGGAATGAGGAGCAGATGCTGCAGAGACTAGCCTGTATGGGATACTCATGGATCATATTGCTTCCTGATTTGTGGCCACAGCCCGCAACAGACTGCTTGGATCCCAGGGAAGTTGGTATCACCTCCCAYGGGTGAGCATCTCCATGAACTCTCCTTGTCCTCTGTGCCTCTACTGCTGTCAGTCATAAAGGTGTGGACTGGAAAGGCTTGCTCTTCCTCTTCTMTAAACTGATCTGCTATTCGACTTGAATTCTTCTCTTCTGAAAAAATAGCTCATGTTATTAAGACTGTGCTATGGCATGTATGCATGAAAGGAACAAAATTAAGTGGGACAATTTTCATTCTCCTACTGCCTAAGCTTCCTGCCATTGTCACTTTATTGTCCTTTCAAAACAGAAATTTCTGACTGTAATTCAAGCACAGATTTGTAAGAGCAAGATGAAGAAGGGTACAAACGTCATCTTATCCAAGCATAATGTAACACTGACAAAGCACTGTATTTTCTCTAACTCAGGAACAGTGAAACGCTATTTTGGCCACTACTTAAAAATCTCAGACTCCTAGAACAGAAAGTTTAGCCCAAATTGTTAAAGCTTAAGAAAATCACAGGAAAATGAGACCAATCATCTAACAGAGAGAAACAGTTATGAGTCTCCCTTCCACATTATTTTCATCCATTGTCTTTAGAATCATAGCATATGACTAGCAGTTCTSTGAAATACCACATTTAGGCATTCTGAAGCCCATTAAAAATCTCAGGCCTTTATGAATTTTAGGAGTCATTCATACCAGTTTATGCAGTAATGGAAAACCATCCTCAAATGACAAAGCATAAGATACACCATGCATTCTCCTTTTGCCTGGGATCTCTTTTACCCCATGTTTTTTCAACTGATTAGTTTTGATCCGGTGCTGCAAAATGTGGGAGGTGTTAGAGAACCTCCCATAATAGAGCAAATTGGACTGGGTGATGTGGCCATGAATGGTCTTCAAAGYTGCCAGTGCACCTGGAGCAGCTGAGCCCAGCTGTCCCCAGGGCCCATGGCAGAGAAAACCTGCTGAGCTCCCTGCCCCACCATCACCCTAGAGCATGGCCTAATGTTTTGGAGATGGATGGGCTGTCTGGGCTGCTGCGATCACATTCAGCTGCAGAAACAAGGAATGCCTTCCAGCTGTAGTTCCAGGTGTGTGCTCCAGCCGTGTGCCGGCTCTATCTGGGGGGGACACCTGGCTGTTTGCYGCCAGTCTTTTCATGAGTTTTGGGTAGATGGGAGCACTGCTGCCTCACGTGTACTAAATGGAAGACACGAGGTACGTACCCCAAAGAGTGAGTGTCCCTCTGGAAACCCTTCCTCCCTTCTCCTCTTCCTCTACTGCAGGCAGCATGTTCAGCTCTGACACCCACCCTGCCACTCACGCGTGTTGCTCAGAGAAAACCTACACTGCAATGAGGGCTTTGCAAATGTTGCAGCAACCATTTGCTTTGCAGCATTAAAAAAACAGGGGAGCTCAGTTTTGTTCCAGGCTGTGAGGAGCAGGAAGAGGCCCACATCCTCGGGCAGCGGAGTGTCACAGGGAGCATGGGGACACACTCACTTTGAGGGCTGGCCAAAGGAAATGGAAAGCAAAAAGACAGAACAGGAGCCTTCACAGCAGATGAGGGGGTGGACCAACAGATTTTATCCTGAGTTAGCAAGTTGAAAATGTGATGCACATGAGAGAATGATAGAACAAAATGCTTTGTATTAAAAACGTCTTTTCTAATTCGCGATTCATTTTTAGCAATACACCGGTGT
This sequence comes from Malurus melanocephalus, assembly GCF_030028575.1. Lineage (NCBI taxonomy): Eukaryota > Metazoa > Chordata > Aves > Passeriformes > Maluridae > Malurus > Malurus melanocephalus. Next base: position 4,466,791 of record NW_026623241.1, on the reverse strand, counting down.
ACACAATGAGAAATGGGATCATGGACTGCACAGAAAAGAACTGGGTTTCAGGGGAAGGGTCACCGTGAAAAACGGATGGAAATCTTCACAGGAACTGCCTGAAATCTCAGCTTGCACATTTTCATTTGCTTGAATTTAAACTCTAGGTTTAGTATGGCAGATATGAACCCGCTGCTGATGCAAAGCGATTTTCCAGAACTGCTGCAGCTGAAGTGATTTACAACACAAATAATAATTAAAACAAGCTGTCAGTAATTAAAGCCGCTAGAACAGTCATCACAATGAACAACTGTTCCACGCAACACCAGATGTGCCCAGGCCCTTTGCTTCAACCGGCAGCGAGGGCTTTTATTTCTCTAAGTCCCGCAGCTCCTGTGACAGGCCAGTAGTACAACACACGTCGCTTTCGACCACAGTTAAGGTGTTCTTTTTGTCTGTCCCCTCAGTTTTATTCTACGGCACCTCCCCGCTGGTAAAAAAAACCAAAATAAAACAACAAAAAAAGCCACGCGCTCGTTGGCAGGGCCTGAGCCGCCGTGCCGTGTGGGGCCGCGTCGCTCCCGCCGGGGCTCTGAGGGCCGTGAGGGCTGCGGGCGCTGTGAGCGCTGTGAGCGCTGTGAGCGCTGTGAGCGCTGTGAGGGAGCTGTGAGGGAGCTGTGAGGGGGCTGTGAGAGGGCTGTGAGCGATGTGAGGGCGCTGTGAGGGTTGTGAAGGGGCTGTGCGGGGGCTGTGCGGGGGCTGTGCGGGGGCTGTGCGGGGGCTGTGCGGGGGCTGTGCGGGGGCTGTGCGTAGGCTGTGCGGGGGCTGTGCGGGGGCTGTGCGGGGGCTGTGCGGGGGCTGTGCGGGTTGTGACCGCTGTGAGGGCCGTGAGGGGCGGGCGGCAGGCGGCGCTGCGCACGCAGCCTCCGCCGGCCTCTTCCCGCCCGGTGGCGCCGGAATCAAACCGCGCCGCCCGCCCGCGACATGGTAAGCGCGGCCTCCCGCCCTCCGCCTCCTTTTCCCCGTCTTRTTTTCGGGCGGCCGCYGAGGCTGCGGAGATGCAGAGGCAGCCAGGGCTGTGGGCGGGTGATGGCAACCCGTGCCTTGCCGTCTCTCCGCTCTGAGGGGAGCGGGGTTCCCGCTCCGGGGGAGGCCGCACGGTGCCGGTTCTGGGGGCGCAGCGTTAGCACGGCGTGGGCTGTGCTTTTGGTTTGTTGAAGAGCGATGTGAACGAGCCGGTCCCTAAAGGAGCAGCCATAGCCCCGTGGCTGTGGCTCGAGGTGGGCACAGTGCCCGCTGCTTCCCCCCCCGAGACACAGGGGCCCAGGTGTGGCAAGGCTGAGCCTCTGGGCTCAGGTGGGAGCGGGCAGAGGGAATGGCAGCTGTGCCCCACTGCGGTCACAGCACCGCATTTTTCCGTCTGCCTGCSGTAGCGTGAGCGGCAGCGAAATGGATGCGCCTGGTGTGGTTAATACTTGTGGTGGGGAACGCTTGCCAATGAGGTATGAGGGAGAAATTAACGTGAAGTTAATAATTTTCATCTAGAGAGCTCTTGGCTTCGTTGTTTTGGTCTGTTTGCCCGAGTGGTGGTGTGAAACTTAGCGCCCGAGGGGCGTAGCTATAAGCACGTGTTTCCAAAAACGCCACTTCCATTCCACTTCGTGCTCCCTCAAGGTTCTGCTCCTGTTGCTGCTTTTGGGAAAGGCAGGAGATGGAAGTTAAACCCATCTGCTTTCTCTTGATGCTCTTGCATGCACGTATGTGTCAATTCCAGGTCCTAATCCTGCAATGTACTGACATGGCAGGAGAGAGCAGTGCCAGCAGTGCTGACCTAGGGCATCACTGGCTAAAACAGAAGAGAGAACACATTAAAAATATTAAGGGTGCTGTTTGTTTAATATAAAATAGAATAGCTTCTGTTGCTATCTCTGTGTTACTGTCATAAGCTAGTCTTTTATGTTTGTCTTTGAAATTAAATCAGTCTGACCATTTTGCTCTTGGTGCATGTTTTAAGTATTGTGTGCTGCCCGATCGTGTTCTTTCTTAAGAGAGGAAGCAACTGTTAAAAGGTAAAAATGGTGTTGACTCCTTTCTATTGGAAATTTGGAAACATAATCATATCTTTCTCAAAGCATCTTGTTAGTAGACTACCCTCTCCTGTTGACTTAAGGGCAACAATATGCCTTTTTTTTTTAATTTAGACCTTTTTCTGCCAACATCCCATTTCTATCCCCTTTCTATCTCCTTTCCCCCTTTTTTGTAGTTGCACACAGTCGGTGAAGTAGGGGGTGGGGCAAGGGGAGGCTTTTCAGATTCACATTATGGCTGTGCCTTTGGGTTGTTATTAATAAAACTCCATTTCTCTGTGAAATACTTTATATCCTAATTTCATTAGAGGCATATCAAAATAGCGCTTCAAAGTGATCAGAGAAGACTATTTCTTAGTTTTGTATTGCCAGCAGCAGTTTGTGAATTGCCATTTCTGCTTTCTGCTTGTAGTTCAACCTGTGTTATTTAATGCTTGGTCACACAACCACAGAGAAAAGAAATAAAATCAGCACGGTTTTTAAAATGTGACTTTGAAATTATAAAGTTGGTTAGGACCTTTGAAGAACATGTTCTTTATCTCCTTAAAAAACCCTAAATGGCCTACAACTCACACTACTGTCAGTATATCACAAGATAGAAAACAATTCTTAAAAACAACCAAACAGAAGGTAGTGCTTATCTTTTCAAGGGTTGTTAACCATTTGTGTGAATTTGGTATAAGTACACATTTTGGGATTGGTATGTGTCAAGAAATATCAAAGCTGAAGTAGGGTTGGGTTTTCTGAAAGGCTGGCTCCAAACTCCGGGTAGGTCTCTCCATTTAATAGATGAGCTTGGTGTAGTGTTTATTTGCAAAGAAGTAGTTAATCTGAAGGTCTGGGCTTAGTGGTAAGGTATTTTAAAGGATGGCAAACCTAACTTGTAGATAAATAGATYTGAAATCTGAGTAGATGCTAGTTGTTCAAGTGACTGAATGTCTTGGTTTGTATTTTTTTTTCCTTGTTATAGTCCAAGAAAAAAGGTCTGAGCTTTGAGGAGAAGAGAGCTCGCATGATGGAGATCTTTTTTGAAACAGTAAGTAACTTGTAATTGTTTTGTATTTGAATTGGTGGAAAGACAGGTCCTAAAAAGAGCTTGTAGATGCAGCTGAACTCAATATCCTGGCATGCATTTCACTGGTGCAAAGTGCAGGGAAAAAACTTCATTCCTCCCCAGGTAGAGCCAAGGCATGAAGATGCACAGGTGGTGTTAAATAGATGCGTAGGTAGTGTTAGTTTTTTCCTGTGCTACCTATGTGCATCTTCTCATTTTGAGTCTGTTACCATAAGAGCGGACAGCTGGAAATTAGGAAGGATCTCACTGTATTTTATGAGAGGATGAAGAAATCTGAGCRTTAGAAAAACAGAGCAGTGTTGGAAAGGAGCCGTGGGGAGAAGAAGCCTGGAGATTCAGAAGCTGAGCTACAATTTTATTGGTGGCATGTTTAATCCACCATGTTTTACCTTTCAAAAAAAATACTGTGACACTTGAGTATTTGAATAATGTGGTGCATCTGTGCTGACAGTCTAACCTGGGCTCTGTGTGCCTTAAGGGCTTCATAGTCTAACCTGAAATGAAATACAGTGACTTCAGCGCACCAAAAGAAAGAATGGGGCTTTTTACAATAACAGTATTTTTCTTATTATTTAATTTTCAGAATGTTCCATTTCTATTGAGGGATATRCTGGCTCTTGCCTTAGCAAAACCAAAACGTACAGTTGATTTCCTACTTGGTTTTGTTGGCCTTGATTTAGTTTAAAAAACACTCAAGCTTAGATGATGCTGCCATTTGTAACTAAAGTGTCTTTCATGTTTTGCACAGAAAGATGTCTTCCAGTTGAAAGATCTAGAGAAGATTGCTCCAAAAGAAAAAGGGATTAGTAAGTATTTACAAAAGTTACTTCCCTTGAGCAAGTAATCATTTCTGGTATAGGTCCTACAGTGTCAATTTTCCTGGCTACAGTTTTAGGTTTGTAACTTTAATAATGGAAAATGAAGCTAGWATGGGATACTGGTCAATGGCAGGGCTGTAGTGTTAAGAGTGACATGGGATGGGAGATTTCTTAGGCTCTGAGCTGCCTGACTTGCAGTGACTTTCAGTGTATGAAATCATTATGTGCACTCAGGTATTCAATATCTGTCTGTAATGTCACAAATGTTTTTAAATGTTAGTCCAAATATACATGGCCAGTGCTGTTGAACTTTTCCCCTCCAAAATGGCTGGACAGCTATAAATGGAAGGGGTTTGTCTTTTCAATAAAGCCTTCCTGATGAGATCCATTGATTCAGAGCTAGATCAGCTAGGATTTGTCTGTGCTCTTGATTGTTTTGTATATTCCTTATTCTTTTTTCTTCTATGCTYATTGACAAAAGGAAGGCAAAGCATAAAGTTTGGGTAGTTGCCACKGTCCTTGGCTAGCATGTCTGGGTAGCACTGCAAGAGTAAATGAACTTGCTGAGAGAACTGCAGATATGAATATCACAAAGCAGAGTTTTTCAGTTGTGTCAGCAGCTAACAGAGGCATTCTTGGGCTTCTGAAGAGATGTGGTGCTTTCTTGATTGGTCTGTCAATGCATATGTTTCGTTGTAATTTGCAGTGTAATTTGAGTGTAGAGTTTCTAAAACCATTAACACTTTTGAACGGTCCAAATTCATCCTGTCTCTGCATATGAAGGCATTTAGCCACACAACCCAAGCACCAGTTACTCTGAAAAGAAAAAAATTACTAACTTGTGGAAATATCCCCATGCTGGCATCCAGTTTATAGCTTCCAAAAGATGTGGGGTCCCCTGTAGTCTTGAAATTAAACGTCGTGTACTAAAACCCTTAAATGAGCTCAAAATTCTTTATATCTGCAACACCTGAGGATAACATATCTACTTAGCTTTGTTGAGCAGGTATAATTATTGTAAATGCYACAGGTTTGCAAGGAAATTATCAGTTATGTTCAGAAATACTGATCCTTGTGAGTGAAAATGATACTCTATTTTGGAAGTGAATATAATCAAAATGAGAATCTGTCCTTCCTGAGTGTGTGGACAGATGGCTTTAGTGYCTCTGCTGCTATGAAATACTTTGTTAAGCTTTAAAAAGTGCAATGTAATTAACTCCAAATCATGAAACTTAAACAAGTTAATCCATTTTAGAATTAAGATTGCAAGACAATTTCTCAGGTGCCTCTCATGGGTTTGTTTCAGTATTGTACTGTAATATGCATTTATTTTGTGCAATGCTCTTGAGTAGTGTTTTGCAAACATCTGGTAGCAGATGTGCAGAATAGCAGTGTTTAGGAACAAACTGCTGGTTTCAAAGAGATTCATCCCTTCAAGTGAAGCTTTGGGCATGTTGTCCTTGTGAAATCTTCCAGCTAGCTGACATTAGAGGAAAACACAGATGATTGTGGATGGTAGCTTGTGGTATTCATAAATCTCATAGTTCAGGTGCTATGCAGTTCTAATTTTATATTTTTGCTATTATTAGCCTCGATGTCAGTGAAAGAGATTCTCCAAAGCCTTGTTGATGATGGCATGGTGGACACTGATAGAATTGGAACTTCCAATTATTTCTGGGCTTTTCCAAGTAAAGCTCTTCATGCGAGGAAGCGTAAATTGGAGGAGTTAGAGTCTCAGGTAAGTCTGTTTTATGAAAAATACTTTTTTATCTCAGTGGATTTGCTTTTTCTTATACCCTCCTGTTATTCTTGTTTATATCTCTTTTGTGTATAAATGTACGTGTCCACACACAGAGGTTTTACTATAGGAATTATCTGTCATACATGGTAGGACCTTCTCACTGTCCAGCTATCACATCAGGAAAACTTGGGAGGGTCTTGTTGGAGCTTGAGGAGACTTTTACTTGCTGCTGAAAGCATGTTATTCATGATGCTAAGCATCATTTAAGGACTCAAAATATTGAGGTMGCATGTTTTTATGTCTTTTATATAAGGTAGGCCATCATGTGATAATAAGCTACAAGTTACGGCAGCCAAAATACACAACCTGAGTAAATGGGGCAATGGTTTCAACTTAGGCCATTGTGTTTCCCCTCTGCTTTTATTGGTGGCTTAATTGTGAGCACTTTTAGTGCACTTTTAGCAGGAGAAAAGAGCAAATTGGTCATGAACCACAGAATCAAGGAATGGCTGGGGTTGGAAGGGGCCTCTGGAGATCTAGTCCAATTTCTCTGCTAAAGCAGATTCACCTGGAGCAGGTTGCACATGATCATGTCTAGGTGGATTTGGAATACCTCCAGAGAAGGAGAGTTGATGGCAGACTGTTCCAACTGCTCTGTCATCCTCAAAGGAAAGAAGTTTTTTGTCTTATTTAGATAGACCTTTGTGTTTTTGCCAGTTGCMCCTTGTCCTGTTGCTGGGCACCACTGTAAAGAGTCTGGCTTCATCCTCTGGACACCTGCCCGTAAGGTATTTGTATTTATAAGATCCCCTCTTTTCTGTAAAGTCATCGCCTCTTTAGGCTGCACAGGCCCAGTTCCCTCAGTGTTTCCTCATAAGACAGATGCTTTAGTGTCTCCTCATCACCATAGCCCTCCACTGGACCCTCTCCAGGTCATGWCTTTCTTGAACTRGGGAGCCCAGAACTGAGCAGAGTGCTCCTCATGAGGCCTCAGCAGGGCAGAGGAGTGGGGGACGAGAGGCTTTTCTGCARATGAGCAGGGCATCTTTGTTGCAACATTGCTGTTCTATTGATCTGGTTCTTTCCTACTTTATAGGAACTGTCTTTGTTGCTGCTTCTAAGGGGAGTGGGAAAGCATCTATTCATCAGTTTATTTGCAATGGGAGTGRTAACAAGATCAACAAACAAGCTTTATGAGACCATGTGGTGTGATTGTACCACAGCACTGTCAACTTTTCCTATAATTATTTGGCATTATGTTCTTTCATCAGAGAATCATTTGAATGAATACAAAATTGCTGGTAGCATCTGAACATTTATACAGACATTATCTTCTTCAGGCATAGCTCTGATATCATTGCTGTCTTATGTATAGTGTTGTCAACTTCAGCTATTTCTTTATATTTATACAACTGCATCAAAATAATTAAAAGAAAAATGCTCTTTTTCTCAGCTTGAATTGAAAAAGGGGTTTGATTTAACTGACTGTGTTTGTGCTGTTTTCAGGCATGGATTCAATCTGGTACAACTGGACTTTATTTTTATAGAATGGTAGTAACAAAGCGCTGATTCTTCCTCCAGTGATGTTTCATTTGTCTGAAACGGATTAGTTTAACTCTGTACTGACTTGGARCTGAAACTCCTAGTAAAATTACTCAACTTATTTGTGTATTCATACAAGTTTTAGACCAGGCTACTTACTCTGCCAGCACATAAATTGCTGACTGAGCATTTGAACAAATATGTTCCAAAACTCCTTCTTTGTTTACCAAACTCTCTGGTGCCACTGTTTTGTTTAATGCAAATGATTTGCTTTTGGGTCCTCTTTGTTGTTGCTCATACTCCATGTTATAACCAATAGCTGAATGAAGAGTTGATATTTTGCATTTGGGCCTAGTCTCATCATGAATTTTAAACATGATAGGTCAGGCAGGTCTCTGGCATACCCTGACGACCTTCCTTGGAATGTTTTGCAGAATCTGCCTAATGTGCTCCATGACAGGTATCCAGGAATTAGCTTCAAAAAAACTTTCACTTACAAACCCATCTGTTACTATTATTGTGGGAAGTGTAATAGACCTATAGTTATTGATTTGTAGTGTTACTTTATGGTTATTTCTACTATTGTGACATGAACAGTTCTCCAATATAAAACTGTTCCAGTTGAAAGAAACAGTTTTATTACCAGAACTTTATTTGCAAGCCAAGCCCTGCTCCTGACATATGGTCTTATTGGTGTAAGACCTCTCTTTAGATGATGCTATGAGTCTTTAAAAGTACTTCTCTTCATTACCTTGCTTTTCTGATGAGACTGGAAATGTTTCAGCATATCAGGGAAAAGCATTTTCACTAGCTGAAAATAACTTCTCTGTTGACACAGTGGAAAGGTGGCATTTTCAATGAAAACCTCTCTGAACGTTTTTACAAGATGATAACAGGTTCTGTCTGTGAGTTCAAATTAGCTCTTTTGGTGTTTGTATTCTTCTTGATGTGCACACTTACAGATTTTCTTAAGGACTTCTAAATSTAGTCACTATCACAAAACTTCTTGTCAGAACATACAAAGCAGAAGAAAAAAGTCAGCTATTGTACCATTTCTGTTGCATGTTGTTTTTCTTTGATCATTCCAGTACAGAGCTTGTGCCATGCTGAGAGATATGTTTTCTCTCTGTGTCTTGTCCAGATTGATTGTTAAGTACATGAGTCGGTCTCTTTGTTCAGCAGTTAAAAGCCAGAATCAGGCTGCCTTATTTAAAGCAGGTTTAAAAATCCAGCAGTTCAGTTCATGCTGCARTTAAGGCTTTTTACCAGGAGGCGTTATCTTTGTTTCCTGAGGGCATGGATAAATAGTCAAGGGAAAGGAGTGATCCCAAATGCTGAACTGTCATTTGAAAATAATGTGGAGGAACAGAACAGGCTTCTTCTTGATGCAAATTCCCCTATTAATTCATAGCACTGAGGCTTATGTTTGACAAGCTGGGCCTGCTACAGGGCCTTTTGCCTGCATACATTGGTACTTCAGAATGTTATAGCCAGGTTGCTCGTAGTATTTTGCATCTTACAGAATTTGTGATTGTGGGAAACTGGTTTAGGAGCTATTCTTGAAGCAGTTTTTTTGTTCCACATTTTTTAGTGATTATTAAGCTACACCCCAACTTAGAGATGCAGAAGCAAAGAAGTCTGACTCAGTATTCATAATGAAGATCAAGCCAGTTTTGTCTGGATGTTTAAAGCTGCACTTCGCAGGGTTTYGGTATACCCTAATCTTCTTTCAGGGAGGATTTATTACATCATCAGTGTGCAGAAATAAGACAAATAAAAACAATGATCAGGTTTCTTCTGACAGCTTCCACCCTTGACCCATCTTTTGGCTTGCTTTTGTGCAGGCAGGTGTTTGGAGAAGGGCACTAATCCCTGAACTTTCATRTATGTGTCAGATCTTGTGCCAGGCTAATTAGGATTAGGATCTTGCTGGTGCCCTCTAACCCATAGTTACTGCTTGGACCTCTTCCTGTTTTTCTGTAAAGCAAGGACAGCAAGTATCTTTAGTTTGTGTAGCATCTGGTGGAAATATTTTCTCCAATAGCTCACAGAGTGAGAATTGCTATAGGTCCCTTTGGATTTTGTATTGTTTGGTTTTGCACTGGCATGGTTGCTCCTAAAGGTTTATGCCTTCTTCTTATGCTTATTCTTTACCTCTTGCTTGCTTGTGCATCTCTGAAGTGGACCACTGAAAAAGTGAAATATGTTGGAAGTTGCATTTTGATTAGATGGGTTTATATTCACATTTGGTTTGTTTGCATGTGGAAGTTTGCATTTGGTTAGATTGGGTACAGGTGTGAAACTAGAGCGAGGGTGTGGACTGAGAAATACTGTTTTAAAAATTTTCTCCGTTTATTAACATTGTTATGCAACCTCACCTTGTCAAAGAGAACTGTGGAAGCTTTACTGACAGGGTAGTTAAGGCTTGGTTTYATTCCTTCCATAAGAAAAGGTGAAATCATGTGATTTTATTCTTAATCAATACTTTTCTGGCTGTTGGATTCAGAAGCTTTCAATTACCTATGATCAGTTATCRTTGGACAAAACGTTTGTTCTTGGCATAACAGTTGTGACTGAGGGAAAGAGAAATCTTTCTGATGTAGCCTTAGTATAAACAGACTCAGCTTAGATTTTATTTCATTTTTTTCTTCTGTGTCTTGGGCAAAACACTTGAAACTGTGCTGTTTTAGGTAAAGTGAATTAATGCATGTTTTCATTTTGGTTTGCAATGGCTTGAATTAAGTGTTAATTGAAGGAACGAGTAACGACTAACGTTGAGGCTTTTTTCACTCTGGGACTGATGAGTTGGTAAACTACAACCCTCAGAAGCCATAAGGAGTATCCCATCTCTCCAGCACATTGYCTGCCATAGCCAGTGTGAGTGGGGTCATCTCAGCTAGAGTTGCATGGTGCAGCTTTAGAGCTGACACTACTAAAGGCTAAAGGGAGGCAGAAACAGTTTCACTGGTCCTTGGTGACATTGAAGAGTGTCTGGCATTCAGTATGACTGGCATATATGCTCAAACTGAAAGGTTTTAGAGGACTGTCACTGCATAATACAGTATTTTTAATGGATGGGGACCTGAAATACTAAGCACTTCAAAATGTTGTGGTTGTTAGTGTAACTATTGATAGTACTATGAGCACTGTAGTCCAATAGTTTGGGAAAGCAACCAGTTTGGTTCCTTCCATCAGTCTGGTGTTCATTGTATTGTTCAGCTCAAAACTGTTCATTTCACTGTGTTTTTTGTCTTATTTCTCATGGTATTGCTTTTTGTGGGTTAATCCTTAATGCTCTGAGGCATTGCAAGGGAAAGTTTAACAGAAAACAGAGCTGCTGTTCCAGCTGGGAGCAAAGTGGTGTCACCTTGCACTGCAACAAACATTGAATAGAATCTCTTTAGAGCAGGATGGACATTTTGTGCTGTTCCCTGTGGTTGCTTCGACAGACTCCTGACCAAGAGAGTTTCTGGCAATTTTTTTCTTCTGCTAAGCATTGCATTGGGCCAGTGTTAGTTAAGATAGAAAGGATTAGTTGATGTTTCATTCCTTAAATCCCCACCCTAGGGCTGGTAAGAGGAAGAATTTTCACTTCCCTTGACTCATATATTGAACCAAGGGGAGAATTTGGAAGTAGGTACATCCTGGCTGACATTTGGTAGCTAATTTAAAAAAAAAAGCCACCAACAGCCTGCCCCTCCAGGAATAAACTTGTCGAAATCCAGTGACTTCATATATATTAAATTGTTTGTACTAATGAGCATTGAAAAGTGAAAAGTGAAAGAAAGAATTTCAGTAAAAAAAAGCCACTAGGGGAATGTATTAGGAAATGGTTATGTTAGAAATGCACACTGTTTGAAAATTGTTAATGAGAAAGAGTATTTGCATTTGAGTAATCTGGCTTGAATCCTCCTGAAGATATTTGACAACATAACTAAAAGGAGAGAGCTTTCTTTGTTTAGAATACACACAAAAAAATCGTTTTAACTATCAGAAAATTCTTTCAAGACACAGCTTGGTTTATTTCTATCCCTTTAGATATATTTTTCCTCCTTAAATATTGTKACTGGAAAATTGCTGAATAAAGTCTGCTTGAGACTACTAACTGAAGCTCAGAAAACTTCTGCTGTCCCCATTGTCTCAGTGTGAGCAGCCTCCTCCTTCATCCAATTGACTCACGAAATTGTTGGGGCATTTTTACACAGTTTGGAAATTGATTTTTGGACTGCAGTTAGGTACAAATGCACAGCAGTGGCTGGCTAAAAGCAGCCAATCCTGAACTGAGGTACAAGTCCATGGAACTGACAGATGTGCAGTGAGGGGTAGCAGGCCTGATGATGCTTGGAATCGGGTGTTRTTGCTGAAGGTATTGGACAAGTTGTGTGCCCTGGCTGGAGCTTTGCATCAGCAGGGAAAGTGTGTGGGACCTAGTTCTGTGCAGCAAGCTTTTGGCATTCCTTTGTAGAAGTATCCTCAGCAGATGGTACACTGAGCAGAGCTCCTTACACACCCCAGGTCTCTATTGCAGCAGTTTTCATCCTCTGATAGTTCTGAATGCAGGGCTCACTGTTTTGGGGTTTTTTGCCTTGTAGCAGTGATGAGCTATTCCTAGAGGTACATGTGCAACGCCTTTGGAATCAATGGCCTAATGCTTTTGATAAAACAGTTTAATTTTTGAGTATAATTTTTTCACATTATGATCCAATTGAAAGGCTGTAGTAATTCAGTATTCAGTGTGTTTTTAAAAATTCTTTGTCCATTTACTGAAATGGCATGAAGTGTCTTAAGGTATATCATGATCTTAAGCTTTGATGTAAATGGTTACAAAAGCTTAGCACCATCTTTTTCTTATGTATTTTATTAGTTTTAGGGAGTAGAYATGGTTAAAGGATCCAGAGAAGTATGTCAGAACTTCTGCAACTTATCTGCGTGACTTGTGTTAGGAATTACTTACTTAGACATTTTCTTCCTTCATTAATTTAGATTTATGTATGCTTACAATTTAATTTCATTAGGTTGCAGAAAATGTAATAAGTTGTTCTTTTCCTTTCCAGGAAAAAAAAAATTCTGATTGCTGAAGAGGTCTTTCTTTTAATGCCCATTGTGAGGCCTTGAGCAACATGGTCTAGTGGACTTGTCCCTGGCCATGGCAGAGGGACGTGGGACTAGATGTTCTTCCAGATCTCTTTCAACTCATAATGTTGTATGAGTCTATAACACATAGGCAGGATCCTAATGTATTGACTGAGCTTTTAGAGCAGTCTTCCCATATAGTCTATGCCATATCAATTCTGGGCCTCCTTTTTTCCCCTCTTGTTTGAGGACACGTCATTTATCTTTCTACTTATTTATTTCTGTAGTTATTCTTCCTTGGATTGCCCTGACCATTTTGATAGCCTGCAGCCCCAGTGAGCTGGGTGATTCCATTCCGTGCTTGCTCCCTTTTTTTTCTTTGTCTCTTACATAGTAATTACTCTCCCAACAGCGACAATTAGTGGTCTTTCCCTGTCTTCAGCCTTCTGGCTTTCACTGACCTGGACATTTTATTTGAGCTAAAGGACCAGACTCAGAATGAGATGGCCTACTGCAAAGCTACTATACCTGCTGCAAAGGTATAGTATGACTAGCTCACTCCATRCCATCCAGAGGGAGCTGTAGCAGTAAAGAGGCTGAAAATTTGCATCCTTTAAACCTTATGAATATGTTGATTATATCTATGCCTGTTTGTTGGCTCTCTAAGGCTTATTCCTCTGTTAGTCTCCTGGAAAACTCTAATAAAACTTTATGTGAATAGTCCATGGTTTTTGTATATTGCACTTGAAAAAATGTGGTGTCTTAAAATGATTCTGCATTAGTAAGTCCTAAAATGTCCAGCAGACAAGACGCTTCTAATGCTGTAACTTATTAGAGGCTTCTGGAATTATGTTTTATGGCATGCTACAAAGCCCTGGAGAGTATGCTTAGTTACTGCTGTCATGGCAGACTTCTAAAAATACAGTGCTCTGGAGACTTCTGTTGGAATTAAGCAACTTYGTAATTTGGTGTTCGTTAGTTGAATTTCATGCTTTTGCTTTTACTTGCTGTTAATATGTAACTAGCTTGATGGCAGCTGTGAAGTGTAGGTTTTCATTTCCTTCCTTCTTGATGAGCATAGGGTAAAATTGGCATGATTTAAGACCAAAATTTTTTTAAACTGTGTCTGTAATAACACTAAAGATTCTATCATAGGTTTAAGGGAAGATTCCTGCTATATTAAGAAGGATATGTTGTTACCTTCCTTCAGTAGTTTATATTACATATTCATTCTGATATAATGGAGGAAAACCAGCAAGTTCTTTCAAGTAAGATTTGATGGAGATAGTGAGTTGTAGTCCTGTTTAATTTGAACTTTGAGATTCACCTTAAAATCTTGTAATTCAATTAATACAGCATGTTTTGTTTTAGAAAATTAGCATGGATGCAGAAATAAACTACCAGCAAGCAATTACAGTAGTCTTACTTCACAGAATTTTCCTCTTCTGGAAGGAATAAAATGTGAAAAAAAAMCCCAACCAAAAAAACTGAGAGTATAAATCCTAAATGTGTTATTTTKATGCAGGGAGACTTTAGAGGAAGAGGTCTTTCTTGTAACAGCCAAACAGCTCATTATTTTTGAACGCATGGTAGTTCCATCAAAGACTCTTCTGTGTATCATGAATTGGTGATGACKTGGTTATCTGTCTAAGCATTATTTTAAAATGACGAAATTGGCATAAAGAGTGAATATGAAAGACTGCTGTCAAAACTCTGAAATTTGATAGATGTATTTTACTAAGGCTTTTGTATATTTTASTGGTAATATCTCAGTGTAGAATTTGGGCATTTCTAAAAGTCTGTGGAATAAAGTTTGATTTGTTTTTTGAAGTCTTTAAGCAGAATGTGAGCTCAGGGAATATTGGATGAATATTGTGTTTTAACTTGGGCCTCTATATGCATAGTCCCTGAAGGCATTGTCAGTGATGATCCAGCTGCTTCGGATAGCAATCTCTTAAAACCCTTTAGGGAAAAATCAAAACTTTTCTTTATTCTCTCCCTTTCTTTCCAAGGGAAAATATCTTTCCATGTTCTTTCTGCCTTGAATAGACCTGCTAACTACCACTTTAGAATTTGTAGTTTATTAAATACATTGATATGCACTAACCAGCATATCCTTCGTGTGCAGATATGTAAAGTTTCTGTAGTTCTGTCAGTCATGTGAATGCGTTGTGAAGTTTTTTCAGCTTTCCTTATTAGATTGCTTGCATTTGTGAAACAGTCTTGAATGAGGTGTTTCAGCTGTTTTTTTTTGTTGATTGTGGTTTTTTGAGGTTGATTYGGGTGTACTTGATATTGGTCTCTGAGGGCCATCTGTCCCTCAGGTCGTGCCAATTATGCCAAGTCTGAAAGCAGCCAGAGAAATTTAGTTCTTTCATTCAGCCTGCACAACTGTTTCTTTCACCTTTTGTCTTTGAAGGAGGTTGGCCTGGAGCAATTAGTTTTTCTTGTGTAACCAGTACTTATCAAATGGTGTTGCAAATGAATGAAGCAAAACCAAAAGCTTATGGCAAGACATTTTGTCTGAATTAATTATTATGACAAATCATTAAAATTGGAAAATAATTTAAATACTTTTAATGTAGTATGTTTAATTGTAAAGTAATTAAAAGAATTTTTAATTGTATAGTAGTATSTTTAAAATAGCTGCAGCTAGCAACATCAGGTTTGTACGTGGACAGGCGAAGCTTCCATTGGAGGGGGACTTCATGTTTAATTTTATTTCCCAAAAAAAAAGTCATCTCATATTCAATACAACCTGAGAATAGAGCCATGGCTAATTTCTTCTGTGATATTTTRTTTCACTCTCATCTGTTAGTATTATAAGTAAATCAGGGTTTTAGGCCTAAATTTAATCTTGAAATGCAAGATTAATTGCGTTTGTGAAATAGGCAAGTAAATCATTGTTACCCACATGAATGCTTCTTGTGGGTGCAGAGATCTAGCTTCAGAATTACTAATTTTGAGAGTCCTTGTAGTRCTTTGTCAGACAGTTGTTAAAGTCAGATATTTGTTTGGTTTTGTCCCCTGGAAAAAACCTTCACTTAGCATGAGTTTCTGATACTTTTTTTTAATTATTTATATTAGTGCTAAAATGAAAAATACCTACTTGTTTCCTCTTTGGTACCTCTTTAAAAAGACAGAACTTGCACATTGGCAGGATTAATAATTTGTTTTGGGTTTTTACTTAAAATAATCAGTGCACTGTTCTTCCATTTTGAATAGCAAATATAATGTGTTATGGGTGGAATATATTGAGCTCTTGTCTTGATGAGCATGATGAGCAAGTCAGGAGCTTATGAGTCAGGATAAAAGGGCGAAGTAGAAAGAGTGACACTGTTGTTCATGTGTGCTACAGGGTGCTTGATCAAGAGGAGGAACTGGATGAGGCCTTCTACAGGCAACTATAAGCAAGCTTTAAAGTCACAGGCTCAGATTCTTGTAGGGGACTTCTAAGTACCCTGACAGCTGCTGGAGAAGCTGYATAGCAAAGCACAAGTAGTCCAGGAGGTTCCTGGAAAGCATTGATAATATCTTCCTGTCACAGGTAGTAGAGGATTCCACAAGGAATGGTGTGTTGCTTGACCTCATACTAACCAAAAAGGAAGGCTTATTGGAGATGTGAAGGTTGGGGTCAGTGGTTACTGTCTACCAGTGGGATGGATTGGGAACTGGCTAAGTGCCAGATCCCAGAGGGTTGTAGTCAATTATACACAGTCTAGTTCAAGGTCTGTCACTRGTGGCGTTCCCCTGGGGTTCTCTTCTGGCCCCAGTGTTGTTCAATTTGTTCATCAATGACTTGGATGTSCAGGAGTAGAGGCCTCTTCAGCCAGTGCCCTGATGATTAAAATTAAAAGCTGGGAGAAGTAGCCCATATTTCAGAGGGTTTTATGGCCTTTCAGAGGAACCTTGATAGGTAGGAGAGATGTGCAGAGAACAACTTCSTGAAATTCAACAATAGCAAATTCAGGATCCTGCACCTGGGGACAAACAACCCCATGAAACAGCACAGGCTGGGGGCTGACCCACTGGAAAGCAGCTCTGCGAAGAAGGACCTGGTGGTCCTGGTAGACAGCAAGCTGTCCCTGAGCCARCAGTGTGCCCTGGTGCCAGGAAGGTTAGTGGTATCCTGCGGGTACATTAGAAACAGCAGGTAGAGGGAGGTGATCCTACCTCTCTGTTCAGCCCTGGTGAGGGCACACTTGAAGTTCTGTGTCCAGTTCTGGGTTCCACAGTACAGGAAAGACTTGGAGCTTCTGGAGCGAGTCCAGTGAAGGGCTAAGTTGGTCAAAGATCTGGAGAATCCTATGAGGAGAGGTTGTTGGGAGCCAGGCTTGTTCAGCTGTGAGGAGAGGTGACTGAGAGGGGACCTCCTAAATGTATGTAAAGATCTAAAGGGTTGCTATCAAGAGCATGGATCCAGGYTCTTTTAGGTGGTGCTGAACAACAGGACAAGGGGCACTGGCAGAAACTGATGCACAGGAAGTTCTACCTGAACATGAGGAAGAACTTCATTGCTGTGCAGRTGACTGAGCACTGTAGCAGGTTTCMTAKAGAGATTGCGGGGTTTCCCTCACTGGAGATATTTCAAGAACCATCTGGACACAATCCTGTGCAATGGGCTATAGGATGACCCTGCTTGAGCAGGGAAAYTGGCCAGATGATCCACTGTGGTCTCTTCCAACCAGACCAGTTCTGTGATCCTTTTTCTCCAGAAAAATCAAGCTTATTCCCTATATTCTCGTAAGTTTTTGAATTGCGTCTTTCAGAGATTGCATTAGATTGCATTAAAAATGAGTTAATCTTTTTATGGTAAAATTTGTATCATGGATGAAGAGAAGAGAGTTCTTGGATTAACAATTTTCCAGCATAYCTATATTGCAGAAAAAAAGTTCTTATGAATACAGAGATACGGCAGGCCCTAACTCTTCCTTCCTCTTTTTCTACAGTTTGTTTTCCATCCATTTGATCTCTCTTGTTCTTACCTGTATTTCCTGGACTGTTGCAGCCTCTTAGTTGCTCTAAGTGCCATYAAACACAAATCCCTACTTCATATTGCTGAAATAACTTAGAGTGACTCAGGATAAGACCTTACATGCTGCTTTCTCTTCCTTTCACAACATTAAAAGAAAAAAAATATCTTAATTGTATTGATGTAGTGAGCGTATGTTTAATGTTTGTGCCTCACCAAGAGTTTGTCACATCCCTGTCCCAGTGGATCTGGCGGCTGTTCCTGCTGTAGTTCAGTTCACTGGGTGGGTTATATAGAGAAATGGCATTTCATGAGTGATACATGACACCCTGAGATCAGAGCAGAAGTGACAGTACTGCAGGGTCACAGGAGTGCTCTCTGCTCTGCTGTGACCATACTTAGCTGGCTGCAAAGTTTGCCTATGCGTAAAAGGAAACCCTGGGAAGTATGGATTTATGATTGTGTATGTAAAAGAAGCAGCTGCATGCTTGCTTAGTGTAGTACTTTAGAAAGCAGTTMTGCAATTCAGTGTGCTGCCCTTTGGGATTTTTCTTCCTCTTTAAGTTTTAGTCAACAGTTATTGCTAAGTGGTTTCTTTTGGTAATGTTCTTTGCCTTTCTTTTAACACAACAGGTCTGTTTTCAATATTTTCATTGTTCTTTGGCTGTTAATCTTTGCTTTTTTTTCTCTCTATACATTATTAGTATGGGTTTTGGATYCAGTTTTTTGTTATCTTTCTTTAAGATCTAGAGGAATGCTTTGAAGTACTTGCTCTCCATGCCTCCTGTCAATTCCACTTAAGTTTTTCAGTAGTGAGTTAGTTTTCCCATAGAAAAGAAATATACCTATCTGCTACAAATGTTACCCTAAACTATTTGAACTGCTTTTGTTTAAGCCAGAAGCAAACTTTGCCTTGCCTTTAGCCTGAAACAAAGCACAGTGAGCTTCAAACCCAAACTGAATAACTTTGCAAATTAGAAATAATTAAAAATTGATATCTTTGGTTCTTCTGTAATGCCGCAGTGAGTGGTGCTCACAATAGCAGTAGTTTTTTATACCATTTTTGGTTGAGTGTTTTGCTGAAAGAAAGCCAGATGTATAATATTTCTCTTCCAGACCATAATGATACTGGGCTACCAGCTGTGAGCACTCTTGGTGGTTAGCATGTGAGACCTTGCCTTGATTCTTGCCCAGTGAACATCCTCCGGGGCTGGATTTGCACAGCTTACACTGGGTGTGTAGATATTTTAATATGCTGGTGAGACGAACTACATGTTTGGTGGGATACTGGTGGTTAGAGTGGTTAAAAACAGGGAACCAGAAGGCATGGGACCAACAAAAACTTCTGCTGGAGAAAAAAAGATGTAGTTTTTTTATTCTAGAATAGAAGTCTATCAGGCAGGTTTTGAGAAGGAATGGAACTGAAACCTGCTGCTGTTGTTCATTGGGAGTTAAACATTCCTCATCCAAATGTACATCACTAGCATGCTGAAGCAGGACCCCGGCATTAATGCATCCATGCCATATAATAAATTATGTGCCCATGTTTTAATCTGTGTCTTTTGATGCAAATCAGGCCCCAAGTTCTGGGATGGAACTGRTGGTTATCATCAACACACAGTGCTTTGAACACCTAAACTACTGCACTATTGCATAGCTAAACATTGTGAGACCTTTGCAGAGTAGAAAAAACCATCCCTTTGGGGCACTTTGGAATGAACTAATGTCTAAGATAGGCCAGTGGTCACTTAACTGATCACGCTGGTCTGTAAAATTAAAGTAATTGTTCTCCCACTCCTATTTTATACATGCTAGTTGCTTTCTTCATTAAATTGTGTTCTTGCAGGCTCCCCCTGTGTTTTGAAAACATGAAAATGGTCTTGTGGGGAATATTTTTAACTTTAAAATTTGTAATTATTTAGTCTCCTCTCCTTCTTTAAACAGCTTTCCCCTAGATGATGTTTTTGCCACTTGCTTGCTTCTTGTCATGTGCTGATTCAGAGCAGTCAGACTGGAGACATGAAACTTTGCACTGGAGTAGAATCTCTGTACTTCTTTTCCACACCTGGTCAGTTACACTTGTGGCAGAAGGTTGTTCCTGTGTCAGCCCAGACATCTCTTTTAAGAAAAATAGAGTGGAGTCTGGATTGGTTTCACTGCTGTTGGCAGGAGTCAGATTTCTCTGAGAGTGGTTGCAGTTCCTTGAGAAATTGTTTGCCAGTTCCTGTAAAAAATGTCCCCAAGGTTGCTCCAAGGATTGAAATACTACATCTGCTACTGTATTCTTTGCAATCAGGCTTTC
The DNA here is from genome assembly GCF_030028575.1 of Malurus melanocephalus. Lineage (NCBI taxonomy): Eukaryota > Metazoa > Chordata > Aves > Passeriformes > Maluridae > Malurus > Malurus melanocephalus. The sequence continues at coordinate 4,447,202 of NW_026623241.1, read as the reverse complement.
CTGCAGCTGGTGAGTGCAAAAGTCAGTCCCTGTATTTGTCCAGATGTGATCCTCCGTTATCATACATACACAATGTTTGCAAATTCTGCGTTTTTTTTCTTTTATAATGCTCTATAACCTGTCATTTGCCATTTGCTCTTACCTTTCAATTAAGTATTATGTCATCTATGTCTACACTTCCTCCGACTCTTTATCCTTGCTGACTGTTTTTGCTTCTTTCATTGTAGTTATTTTCAGCTATGTTCCTACCTCTGTATCCAAATCTTTCTTCTTCTTCCATAATCATAGAATCTTTGCACAGACCCTGGCCAATTGTTCCTCACCCTTTGAATCCTTGTCCTATATTAGGGTTTTTTAAATATCTTGCCTCCTTCTGTGATTCCATTTCTTATCCTCAGAGCTTTTGTTTGTTGTCATGGGGATAACCACTGGGACTTGTAAATAATACACAAAGAACTGAGGTGTCCTTTTTTTTAGTAATATTTTTTGCTATGTGAATAATTACAAAAACTAAAACCACCCAAGAAATTAAAATCTAAGAGAGAAGAAAGCAATATCTTAAATAAGACTGTGTAAAAATCATCTTTGCTTTTAGGCAAAGGAAGGTCTTTTAACCTCATGGCATGGCAACCTTGAATGTTGTGTAGGATGGAATCTAAGAAATTTCTTTMTCTCCCAAAGTTTGTCACTAGTGTCTCTTCCATAATTAAATGATGTRGAATATAAAGGATCAAGAAAATTATAAGATGCCTTATTGGGTGCTTCCAAGCTGGAAACCAGCTTTTATATTGCAGTGCCTTGAGAGCTCCTTCTGCACATGCCTTTTGGAGAAAGCAGCAACATTCTTTAAAAACTTAATGAGAATGAAAAACCAGAGAAAGTGACGCCTTTGTGACCCCTCTTGTGGAGACCATTTGCCACTTGCAGCATAAGAGTCTACATAAGCTCCTTGGCTTGTCTGCCTCCTCTGTGAGTTTTGTTCCTGTGTTCAGAGCCAAATGATGTGCTCCAGGGTTCATCTTCCCTGGACTTCATGAACTGCAAACTGTACCTACGCATTGATCCTCTTCTGAGCTGTGGCGTTTCTGTTTAGTATGGCCTCATGTGGGGACTAACACAAAGCCCAGAAGGAGTACTTTTTGACTATCCACGAAAATTGAGATATTGGTAAAGTTCAAGCCACACACTGAAACCAACACTGGCTCTGTGGTAACTCACACTGAGATCAGCAAGTAAACAGCTGGACATGTTATTCCTCAAATTATGTCTTACCATTAGTATAATTCCTATATAAATCAAAGAAAACTAAAACATTCTTTTAGAAAGGAGACTTTCTTGTCTGTGTGCATGCTCACACTTGCATGAACACAGAGTAACTATTTTTAAAAATTGAGCTATGAAAGGAACTGCTAAACCCAGTGAGTTGCAGTTGGGCTATGTCCTAATCTTTATGGACCACCAGTGTGGAGTTTCTTTTCACTGTTATGGCTGATCTCCAAGACTTAGCAGTAAGCTCTGCCTGATATTTATCATGCATTTATATTTAATGTGTATTTCTGAAAATATGGACCAAACATTAGTTTAAATAGAAATTGAGAAGTGTTTGTAGCTCCAGATTAGTTCTGTTTGTTTGTATGAATGTKCTTATATGAGCTGCATGATATAAACTATGTAGTTACATTATCAAGGCTGGGAATTGCAAAAAATGTCTGGGAATGCTTTTGCACTCAGTGGGATTCTCAGTGATAAAGGGAATGTAGAATTCGAGGCTTCATGTGGGGAATTTTGGGGTAGGACAGAATGAAACCCACTGTGACGTGTTCTTTTCGCAATTAGTCTGACACACTGATATATCTGACTGGTGCTCAGAGCATCTTAAAGCTAAAGCAAAGGGTACTTAGCATGCTGTTGCTTCTTCTTCTTTCTTTTTTTTTTTTTTTTTTTTTTTTTTTTTTTTTTTTTTTTTTTTTTTTTTTTTTTTTTTTTTTTTTTTCTTCTGTGTTGATTTCGAATGCAGTAACTGGTTTTCAAATGATATTTTGTTAGAATTTTTTTTTCATTCTCATTCAACTCATTCAATATTTCAAGGTGCTTTGTCTGATGCTGAGTATGGTGTCCCTGAGGGACTGAGTCATACTCCTGCCCATCTTAAGACTTTCCAAAGTATCTCTGGAACACTGCCAACTAAACTGGAAAGGCGTGGTTTAAGATGGGTGGCAGCTTAATAGAGAGAGGTCTCTCTTGGCAAGTTATTTCTCCTGATGTAACAGGAAAATGGAAGGAGTACTCACACCAGCCCTGTGAGCAGCGCRAGGGCCACGCAGTGAAAGGGGGCCACATGGCTTTGCATGCCTTTGAACAGAGGCTTTTGTTTGTCAGYGTGTAAAAGGGATTGGGGCCATGCCAGTGGCATACCAGACTTTGGGAGCACCGGTATGTGCAGCTGCGCAGGTGGACCTGCTACAGCTTTTGTYACTGCTTCCATTGAATAGGGAGAGCTGGAAAAGAACCAAAGGAAATCATCAAATCCAAAGCCTCCATTTTATGGAGTCCTTTGCATAGAGATGCTAGATTATGGTATTAAATGGCATTTTAGTCCCATGCTGAACGTGCAGTATATAACAAGATTATGTRCCACAGGAGTGAAAATATCTTAGACTCAAAGTTGCTTCCTGTAATTCTTCTCTGCAGTCCAGAGCCTTGGATTTGGTTTTGGGCACTTTTGTGTTTATTTTGTTTTTATTTTTATTGCATAAATTTATATGTATTTTAAAAGGATATATCCACTTGTTTATTTAAATACATTAATATGTATAGTAATTTTATAGTCTTGTTTAGTATGTTACTGATAAAGTTTTATTTTGTTCTTTGTTTTCTTTATCAGTTTGCTGAAAGCAATCAGAAAAAAGAGGCTTTACAAAAAAGCATTGAGAAATCAAAAATTGGACGTGAAGATACTGTAAGTTGCTTTGGGGGGAGGCAATTCTACAAGGAAGTAGTGCTACAAGTATGCACTTCTTGTAAATACTAATGTAGTACTTACAGGCATTTTAAGATGTAAAAATATCTTAGAACTTAAACTACCCAGAGGTGTGTATTGAAGTTGCCAATGTTTGCTGAACTGCCAGATCTATTAACTACAAACTTAGATGGTGGTTTGGGTTTTTTTTTTAATTTACTTGTARTATAGATTCCTAAATTACTTCTCTGAACAGCCATGTAAGCCCAGTGCTCTTCACATGCTGAAGCTTTTAACATGGACAAAAAATATCTAGGCTTCATGTTTATCATGCGTATGAACCAACATATTAGTTAGAAATATTTCATATGGTATTCTAAGTTGCTGATTTGCATTGAGATGCTCAGTCTAAAGTGATTTAAACCTCCAACAGAGGTGATTTAAACCTCTAAAATAGAGACAAGCCAGAAACTTGCAGGAGGAATTGAGTTTTGTAGAAAAGTGCYAAATCTTTGAAACCCAACTGTTTTGTAGAAATGCTCTAGGTTTTTCTTATGCATGTTTCATTTATCTAGTACGGAACAGAGTGAACCTTACCATCAAACTCTGTTTAAGTGGCAGTTGTACAAATTCAATGAAAACCTGCTTTTTGCCACTACCTTTAGTGGGGATTCTTTATTCATTCATTCACAGCAGACTGTGATCAGGAATCACAGGCAGGTTTCTCACATAGTTGTGCTTGTCATGTTTCCAAATACACTGTTTCAGTCTTGGGCTTCTCCARCTTGTGAGTCGCCCTACAGAAAGCTATGGGTCTGGAAATCTTTTCTTGGCTGATGTTTCCAATATTTTTATTCTAAAAAATCTAGATCACAATGTAGGTCTCTGAACATCTCACCTCCTTACCTCAGCATCTGGAAACTTTTATTTCCATTCTGCATTTTCAGAACATGCTGAATCCAGAGTGTTGGCAAAAAGCACTGGGAGTATGGAAGTTGATGGGTGGGTGGGAGGGAAAACAACCTTAAACAAACCCCAACCCACAAACCCCTCAGACTGCTGGGCTACCATGGAGATTGCCATTGGTAAAAAAMTCAGTGGTTTACAAACTCATGCTGTGTGGCTCTTTTGGGCTACCCTAACTTGTGTTATTTGAATATCAGCCAATTCCAGTGTTTGTAACTATAGACTGAATTACAATTATGTGCTGAGTTGGCTGTGSGAAAGCTCATGTTGAGTCAGTGTCTGCAGATTCTTATTGATCGATAGAATCTCTGAGGTCAATATTGTGTGCAATCCCAGCAAACACTACCGTTCATACAGACATAAATATCTGAATTTATAAATAAATAAATATCTGAATTTATTTTTGAGACCATTGCTCTTAAATGGTGTGGAAAAAGAAAGAAGAAAAATAAAATCAGAGGGTGTTCATACACAACATCTCAGTTTGTGGAAAGGTGGATGGTAGGTTTTTCTGTAATGCYGTCTTTAATTGCAAAACTAGCACTCCTAAATATTGCTAACTTTTTCAGCCAAATAATCAAGAGATGTCTTCAGAATTTGTCAGACTGTGTTGAGTTCAAAGGTTGTAGAAAATTGTTCCTTTATCCATTTTGACCTTTTTTCCRTCTAGTTTGTACTCGGTGTCACTTAGTGTCACTGAGAATTCTGCGTAATAAAATTAAATGCTCAAGTGGTTCATGGACAGAAAGCAGTAGTGAAGGTAGCTTTTAAATTTATGGGGKTTTTTTAAAGCTTTGCATCATGATTATTATTGTTTTAATGTTTGTAATTTTTTTGTATCTCCCAACATCCTTTGAATCCTCAGGCGGAACGTACAGCTCTACTAGAGGAGCTTGCTGCCCTTCGGCAGAAAAAAGAGCAACTAAAGGCAGAAATAGACAAATACAGGGAATGTGATCCAGACGTGGTTGAAGAGATGCGTAAGTTGTGCATTCTTTAAAGTGATCTWTTGGCTGAAAAGGTCTGCATTTCTTAAGCTTAAAATCTGGTAATCAGAGGTTAGTTAAAGAGTAGCTGCTTTTCATTTTAAAGCTGAGCAATACAAAACAGGTACACTGACCTTTCTTTTCATGTTCTGTGCTATTATATATAAAGAGGTTTACTGATATTTACTCTGCAAGCACCTGAGCAGTTAATAAACAGTCCTGTAATTAAAATACTCCGATGCTTTAGAATTAACATCAGGATCATTCTTTCCAGAACCATATTAATTCTATAACATTCTTAATGCAGGAATGCGTGTAGGAAGAGGAGTCTTTGGCTCCCATTTACCTTCCATTCAATGCTATTAAGACAGATATCTTTCTACTTACTWTGTCTTTCCTATTTAAAACAAAAGCATTTCATTGGAAACACTGAATTATCACTTATATGAAGCTATGTCATCACACTCTTGACTGACTCTCTGACATGGACGGTTTTGGTTGGAGTTTCTAGTTCTAATGGAATACAAGAAATGATGAGTGACTTTAATACAGAATTTGGCACTGAAATGTACTTAATATTCCGATCCTTAGCATGAAAAATGAAAAGCATGCATGAAATTTTATTGAATTTTCTCTACTGCAGCTTTCATGTTTTATTTATTAGGCTCTTACATTGCTACCCAAGCACCACTGCATGTTCAGCTTGCTGTAATGCCAAAATGCTGTTACAGAGTGATGAGAAACAGGGACAGAACTTTTTTCTGAAAAGAGATGTGGCTAAATCTTTCTCTTTCCTTATTCTACTAACAAAGTCCACAGCTTTAGAGCTGTTCTGAGAGAAAGCCAGGGACATAAACAGAGTTGGCAGCGCTCACCAAATTTGGACAGATATTTATTCTGAGGAGCTGTGACATTTTTTGTCAGCTGTGTTATCTTTCCCCAAGGATGTAACGGTATGCCAGGGAATAAGCAAACTTGAGACCTGAGGTTAGTTACTGTGCTGTAAATCCCTTGCTGCCTGCTCTCCTGAGGAGAAGACACATTCCAGCTGATTCCAGCTGTAAAAATGAATGAGGTTAGGCAGATAGCAACAGCAGAGGGATGTRTAGTGTCAGGTATTTTAACTGCTGAGGTGCCCTTATAGTAAGCATTTCACTGAATGGTTTGAGAGCCTGTCGTTTGAAACAATCACAGTAAGCATGTTCCTAAATACGGCACAAGGGAGCAAATCACAGCCGGAGTGCTCGGGCARGCTGCATTAGCTGGCAACATGGAGATAGTATCCTGGACAGAGAGAAGGAGAAGGAAATGTAATATTTGTTGCTTCAGTCATGCCCTTGTCATTTGTCTGTATGTTGTGGGTTTGTTTTTTTTTTTTTGTCCAAGTGTGTRGAAACTCCATGGGAATTTATGTGATGGAGGGATGAGCGTTTRAGGGACTTGGTGAGGTTTGCACTCCTGAGCTACCTGTAGGGTTCCCAGGGGAATATGCAGTAGTATTTCAGAATTAAYTTATCCTTGAACTTAATTTTAAAAGTTTCTGCTTCATTATATTCTGTGTCAGTTGTTGTTGCACTGGCAGTGTGCATTGTTGCTGGCWATGTATGAGTGAATAAATGGCGATGTCAGTTTTGGGGAGTTAATGCCTTTGTCAAAGCTGAATGGAAGTTGAAAGGCTTTCAGGAAAAGAGAGAATGAAAAAAAGTTAGGGGGGCATTTTTCTTGTTTCAGAACATGGAAACGTGCAAAGGCAGAACAAGATGCAGAAAGTTATGGGGTTTAGTGTAAGAAAGCAATAAAGAATCTTAGGCAATGGAATGCGTTCAGCTAGAYGTGAAAGTTACTGCTGCTGTTTCACAGAAAAAACCCATATTATAAAAGTTACTCAATCAGACTTTAAAGCATTTTCCAACTGCAYGTGGGTGATACAATTTTCTACTTCTGTACAATTTAGATAATGTAACCCTTGTGATTATTTTCATTAAAATCACCTGAGCTGATTTCTAACTAAATTACCTTATTTTAGCGTCAGAAAATAGAGATGGCTGTTACGATACGTAATCGTGTTCTTTTTAAGAGTTGAATTGTTCGGTTAAATATATTTTGTAATGGGCGGTTGTCGCCTTCTACTTTTAGGTTTTCCCTCTTCCTCCTCAATGACTTCAGCTTGTAAGGAAATCTTTCTGATGCTCAGTATAAAATTCCAATTAATTTCTCATCCCATATCACAGAAAGCTGCCTTGGTGGTTCTTGTGGTGTTTTAGGGCTGTATCAAATTGTCATCTGTTTTCASTGGCCTTCAAATTTGGTGAATGCTTTGCTGTGTCTTTTGGGTTGCCCTTTCCCTCAGTGGAGTTTTGCAGAATCAAACCAATTGCACAGCAGTAAGCCTCATTAAAACATGCATGCACACACGCACACACATATATTATTTTCAGGGTCAAAACAAAGTTTGAATGATTCATAGCAAATATTTGAAGACTCAGCTAAAAACTGAACATCTGTCTTTGCTTCCTGAGTCTTGTGGTGGGAAAGTCAGGCTTGTCTGTGTAACTGAATATATTATAATGCATATTCACAAGGGGCAAATGGGAAAACTAAAATAATAACTGATTTTTGCTGACTTCACTGCTTGTYCTTTTAGTGTCACTAACAAATGTTTTGCTCTGTTTTGGCTTTGTTTCCTTGGCCTTTGTATTAGARGTAACATCGCAGTATAAATTTTAATGTCTTCCCAAATTTGCAGCATTTGAACACAGAATTTGTGTGTAACAAGTAATTAGAGTAAATAGCAGAAGCAACAAGATTTAAGGACTGACCACTAGAGGAAGCTACGTAATAGTCTGGTCTTGTGGATATATTCAGATAATTCCATTTTACRGGTACAGTATTGTAAAAATACGTCTAGAGCAGCAAAATATGTGAATTTTTTTGTGATGACCTCTGCAGTTCAGAAGCTTGTCTTCGCCACTTGGTAATGTTTAAGACACGTTCTGTGAGTTAAGATTGAGTAATAAATGATTTCTCAAAGGCAGTAAAACTGATAATAGTCATTTGAAGTAAAAAAGCCTAACAAACAAAAGTGGGATTCTATACTTTTCTATTAAACATGTGATCCTGCCTCAGATGGTGCAGGACAGAATCAYTGTTTCTCAGCTTTGAGGCATGTCTGTGTAGGCTGGAATACACTCTCATGGGAGACCATCCCTTGTAGAGAGATTTGCCTCTTACGTGACATAGCATGCATGTGTGCAAAGTTGGATACATGTGATGCTACTAAATTCTCTAAAGGTTATGGTAGAGGACAAAGCCATGCAAAATGCAAGCTTATAGTTCGTACTTTATCTAGAGTTTCATGAAGTCAACAGAAAAAGCTCCATGTAACATTAAGATTAACCTGCTGCGTAAGTTTAATTCTTTCTGCCCAACACAGTGTGTTGTTAGGGAGCTAATAAAATTCTTTTCATAATTAATTTTATAGAAAGGTTTGTCTCGCAATACAAGTGTATAAAYGATAGAGGCTTTACTCTGAGTTGCTGGTCATCTTGTAATTGGAAACAGCTAAACATTTTCAGTGCTCACTGTAGAATAAACATTTCTAGAATTTCAAACTTCTTGTGCTTTCACTGCAATAAGAGGAATGTTGGCATTATTAAAACATTGCTGGGCCTTTGCTTTCTTTTTTTTCCCAATASCCATGCTTTCATTACTGTGTGCCTTTGCATAGGGCAGCTCTCTCAGCAATAGTTACATACTGACGGAAGTAAGTGACTTCTGTGTGGTATGACTGCATATATTTATGGGGCCTGGGATCTTGCCTGTCAGCATCCCTTTTTTATTTAGCATGGTTTTAGAATGTCCTGTTATTTGTAACTTCTATGTCTTAGTCTTTTATCTCTAAAACAGTGACCTGGAAATTTGACCTAATCAACTGTTTTCTCAAAAATTAGCAAACTACCAGATACAGCAAGTGTAAAAATTTTGGTCCACCATTTTACTTTAGCTCTCTTTGTTTATTTTATCCTGTAACAAGAGAGCAAATGGTTCAAATGGACATGATTTCAAAACACAACTATCCATATAATTATCCTTGTGACTTTCTGAAAATGTAATCTCAGAGGCATCGCTACCAGTGCAGTTCAAGGTTAGATTATTTTGTAAAAGTAATACTTAATGTGATTMTGTGAAAATAAATTTTGGGAAAATATCCAGACTTTACTGAATACCATGAAAATGTCATGCTATGTTTAGTATGTATTTGAAAATGTTTTTTTGGGGGTGTTTTTTTKGTTGGTACACCCAGCTATTCTCTTATGTTCAAATCAATTTGAAAATATGCCACRTATGCTGATGTACTTCATGTTACAAAAACTTTAGTGCCAAGTGCTAGATTCTTTTGGGGGATTTTTATTAATGTTCCCAGAAGGGAAACAACAGTGAGGAAACGAAATGGAGATTAGCCTATCCTGGCTAGTGGAGAGACTTTAAAATGAGTTGCATCAGTTTTACTCAAAATGTGTCAGAATGCCAATAATTGGCAAAAGGGTTTAATGGATTGTGTTTTATACTTTGTGGCAAAGATTGTTGTTCAGAAATCATATCAGAAAGGTCATTTAAACTAAAAAGCCTTGTCAGCAATATCAGTTAATGAGCTATTATGTGTCTATTTTTAAAAATGTAATGTTTCACTTGGAAAAGTGAATGTCTACAAATAATTTTAAGCCTGGTCTAGGTGCCACCAAGATCAGTAGTGTACAGATAAAGCCTATAGAGGAAATGGTTTTTAATCACACCTAGATGCAGTATGTTCAGTTTGCAATTGTTTCCTAGCTACTGACCATGAAATATGCACCTGGCATCTGAGAGACAAGCTGTGCTTTTTATGRTTTCTGCAGCAATGCCATTAACAGATCTGCAGTTAGAAATTAGTCATTCTGCTGATGTTAGACTTGTGTCTTCRCTCACACTTAGGTTCGTTTTAGTGACTTAAACTAAGCTTTCTTTGGAGTGAACCAGACACTTGCTTGAAAGTACATAGAAAAATAATAGTTTTAAAAGCAAGCAGTCCTTTTTTTTTCTTTTTTTACTCAGTCTCTTCTTACAGAGTATTGTATATTTAGGATATTCATCTCCTGAGGATCTGGATGAGGATATGACAGGAAATAGACAAAGGATGTTCATGTGTGTAACTTGCAGGCTATCTGCTACTAATCAAAACAAAACTATGCAGCTCACACACCCACCCCTTTYTTCCTCCTTAATCATGGAGTACCAGAATATATGTATAGATGTGCACCAGTAATGAAAGAACACATTTACTCTGCTAATTCTCAACTAATTGCGTTAAACTAAGAATTTTGTTTTATTTCCCCTGCTCCCTAAACTGTTCTTTGAATGGCTTGTCATTCATTTGGAAAGTTGACAAATTACTTGTTCAAAAGTTACATTAAAAGATAAAGCAAACTTACCTAACTAAATGTAACTTAATTACAAGGAAGAATAAGGAATWATAAATGTACTTGTATGTAAACATAGTTACATATAGTATAGGTGAAATTTTAGMTGTTGAGAACTTAATGATTGGAGTTACAAATGTATACTTGGATCATTGATCCAGGCTCCTTTGGTAATCAGAGGAAGGGATGTAGAATTGCAAGTTTGATCAGTGTATCTACTCCTTTATCTTTAGCCCTTCCATTTTTTTAAATCTTGAAAATCAAGGGAGGTTTGTTTGCATTTCAGTKATTGAAAAGGCTGGTCCTTTGACAAAGGAAACACTTGCTAAACAGAATCTGGCTGTGATTACCAGAGGCCATAATGTGGTGGTTTAAGGACCTTCCTTGGAAGAAGCAAGTCAAAGAGTTCTCACCTTGGCACTTCATTCCAGTGCTGAAATTCACCAGTGATAAAAGCAAGTTGTCAGCTCAGGTTAGGAACTGATGGCTCCTAACCATCTGTGTCTCGTGATGGATTCTCCTGAGTCTTGGGCATCTCTGTTTCCACCCAGCAAGTCTGTCACTGCCTTCTTCACAGAACTTTCATACATGTGGTCATGTGTCACGTATCTCACAGAATTGTTGGTCTTGGGGTTGTTGCCCTGAAGAGCAACCAGGGATCTTCTGACTAACTAGGAGCAGGTGACAAGTTTTCATAAGGGCATTTTCATGAACTCTGCAAGGAGTTGAACTGTTAGAAGATGGATTTAAAAAACACTGAATGAGGGAGGAATAAGAGTAGGTAAATGGGTGAGCAAGTTCTGGCACTTGGAAAGAAAACAGAATATAACAGCCATGAAGGATAATGAGTGAAGGGCCACCAGGACAAATTGGGCAGTTTAAGGAGTGTCTGCACATATATATGCAAGGCACGAATCTTAAAGTGACGTGTGGGGCTTTTGACTGAAGCTGGAAAGCTTAAGTCCAGAAGTGTAATTTGGCTTTCAACAAAAGGCCCTTATTCTTGGCATTTCAGAGAATTTCTCTGTCTCTGTGTTTGGTCTCCAGATAAGAGGTTACTCTGCAATGAAAAGCTATCCCAAATATTTAGACACATGCATACTTGTGTTTTTATACCTCAAACACATTCTAGCAAGGCTATTCCTCTTAGAGAGTGTCAACTAAAGYCAACTTGCTTTAAAATGAAGCTGCATTTTAGCTTGTTAAGCAAAAATGGTGTTTTGTCAGTGGGGCTTTTCTTGGACACTCAGCAAGGAGGCAGTTGGAGGACCAAATCTTTAGATAACATATGTTACAAACACCTTCTTAAATAAATTTGCTTGTCTGGCAAGCTAGCTTTTCTTGAAATCAAATGAAAACCCTCACAAGACATGTTTCTGTTCTTTTTMTTTATTTTGTTTCTTACTTGTTTATATTGGAATGACAGAATATGTAGAGTGAGAGGCTCATGGGTGAAATATGTGGGAATAGCTTTATTGCCTGAGCCAGTAATTTGTTATGGCAAAAGCTGTTGAACTGCTTTACGAATGGTGGGCACTTGATAAAATTTGTGATGTGGTAAATGGCTACTTATGGCTACCTTTATGATACTGGTTGATTTTGGAATGAATTGGTAACAATCCATTTGACTGTGTTTTAAAACCCTGATGGAAGTATCAAATGGAACTAATTTATATATCCRTTTATGTATGAAACACAAAGGCTTTTGTGGATTGAGTATTTTACTTCTGTCTCCCAGTGGTAGACCTTCTAGGTTAGTTGTTTATGGTAGCAGTCATTCATAACATTTTGATAAAGTTATGATGCTATTCAAAGGAACATTCTGGTCTATATATTTTCATAACTTTCAYGTGCAAAATTAGGTCAGGAAAGGTATTGTGGATTTTAGCTCATTGTCTTTAGTGCTAACATGGAGGACTGTCAATTGAGGTCTTCCCTGGCCTTGTTTAAAAAATGTATTGCCAATCTCCCATATTTTATGGGATGAGATGTTATATTTTCATTATGGGTTTAACTAGATTATGACTGCATATGCCTAATACAGATACTTTTTTCTGTGCTATTTAACTGCAGTTTTTTCRGGGCAGGTTGTATGAGTGCAAGACTAATCTTGGCACTGGTGCTGTGACAGTATTTCCAACAGGTTTTCTTCCCTTCTCACTTTAACATCTTATGAGCTAGTTTTACTGAAAAGACTAGGATAGCAGAGAAAAATTAAGAACAGAAAACTAATTTGGAAACACCTAAAACAACACGGGTGTTTTCTCTCTGCCACTGTAACAGATTTTTGTACATCAGGGGAAGTTTGTCTTYGGTGTTTTGACTCAGTTTGACTGTCTTAAGGATAGTAGGGAAATACAATCCTCAGGAAACAGCAATAGTGTGAATCTCAAACTACTTTATAATTTGTTAGCAATTCAGTATCAGAAAGGGATGTGGAATTGATGAAGCTCTGTGATATGGCCTGTAATGTATGTGCTACTCAGTGTTTATATTAATGAGCTGGATAAAACAATAGAAGATGTTCTTTTGTTACATTTGCAGATGGTGAAACTAGGAGAGACTGCACAGACAAAGGACAAAGTGTAATTTCAAAATGAGTATGACAAATCCAAAGATAGTCTAAAAAACACTGGATAACRTTCAGYAGTGACAAGTGAAAYGATGKTACATATATTCGAGGATATTGTTCTACACAAATGATCTGAGGCAGTTGGTTATGCAGGGAGGATTTGAATTCAAATGTCAGAGTTGCAGCAGTTCACAGGTTTAATGTAAGAATTTTTGTTGCGCCAAGAAAAATCCCTGTATAAGATACAAAAGCAGAAGTATAACCAACAATGAAGTGTATGAAATAATCTTTCTGCTCAAGGCAAAAAGTGTGGTACTAAACTGTGGCACTAACACAGCTTTAAGAGTGTGTTAGTGTATATTCTATCCAGATATTCCTGATATATTTCAGAATATTCAGAGTAGAGCAAAAGGACAYTGAGCAATCACATTCTAAGGGACAAAAAAAACTTTATGAATATGGGGTTCAAAAGAAGATTGTTCCTGGTGGGTTTTGCATGTCTGTATCTCCTTCAGAAAAGGAAAGGAATAGCCTGTTACTCAGGTTTRTGGAGAAGGTGGCAAAAAGTAATAGCCTTAAACTGTAGGGGCAGAAAAAGTTTAGAGAAAAACAAATGGTAGCAATAATTAAGCACAGAATTAGACTGTCTGGGAAGTCTGTAAAAGCTTAATATTGGAAGCCTTAAAAACAGGCAACAAATACCTCAGAAATGGGATAGGTRAAGTTGAACATGCTTTGATTCTGGTTACAGGGACCAGAGAACCTCTTGTTATGCCTTTCAGACTCTTCCCTGTTTTGTCTGCGACASGTGAGGTGACAGCAGATTGCAATGCACAACTGGTCAAAAACCATAGTGCCCTGGGATGGGCCTCTTGTGAAAAGTGTGCGAGTTCCTTTAGCCGTGCGGATGGTATGGAGTTTATTAGTGAATGAAGTGGGGAGTTGTTCACTGAAAGAAAAACAAAGTGKTGTCAGGGAGCCCTGAATCAGCCCTGAATCAAGTTGATCTGCTTGTTTCTGTTTTGCAAGCACTTTGCTTCCCTCTGCTCTTTGATGTGTTTTAGTTATGCAACTAAGATTTCAGCATGGGTTTTCAGGTGCAGTGCTTGAAAGGTAAATGGTCTTTTTCTGTAAGTACATGAATATAGTGAACTTAAGTGCAAGGAAGTTTTTGGTAGCAATTCTGACAAATTCTGTTGGACATTTTTCAAGGAGACCCTGTGTACATCCTGATGAAATTTGACAGTGTGACCTTTTCATATGGGACAGAGGGAGTTTTTTGCTGATGAGACTTGACACATTTTTCAAACACACTGACAAAGATTGCAGAGCCTTTAAAAGCATATTGTCAGCAATGTGGATCAGCTCCTTAGTAGCTTTACTGTGCACTGCTATGTCTCAGCAGATATACAAGCCTGCCACTGTGGTATCTTTGCTCAGGTTTATTTTCAAGTGTATATACACAGGTGTTGCAGTAGAAATGCTGATTGAATTAAGTCATTATCACTGTTCTTGAGTTTTTCCATCACAAGTAGCTTATATTGTGTTCCATGCTTTTCAAAATATTCGTRGATCAGTAGGTAGCATTCGTAATTGTCAATGTTTTTTCTTGTAGTGCTGAAACTTTATTCAGAGTCTAAAATAAGTCAGTATAAAAAGTTCTGTTGAGTTTGTGATGCTATTTAAATGAGAAATCATACTTACGTATTGACTTGAATTTAGTTATGAATTCTGAAGAGTTATGGCCTGTTTGATTAATATCATGAGGATAAGTGTTGTGTGGGATACTGGAGTATGGAGGAAGAATGATGTGTTATTTTGGTTTCAAAGGAGTTGACAGAATTCTGATGTGCTATCACTTTTCTCCACTACAGCTCTTTATTTATAACAGGAAACACCTCTTTGGGAACCATGGGGGAGGATAAAGATCTCCAGTAGTGTGGAGGTATCTGCTTAATACAGGGTTACGAAACATTCCTGTAAAGCTCTTCTTGCCACATTGCAATTCACTCTGTTGACAGTGTTGTAGATTACTTATTCTCAAAGATACTCAAATACGAACTTTTAAGAAGCCACTTCATTGCATCATTGCCATAAATAGTCTCCAATAGCAAGCCACAGGCGCTTGATCAGAGGCTGTGGTGTYAGTTTGTGAATGGATTTGTGGTAGGAGTTACTAGGCAATAACCTTTTGTACTTTCTGTGGATGACAGGTGTATAATTTCCATGTTCACCTTCTACCCTGGCCTTTAGAAATGGGCTCTTTATTTGCATGAGATGTTTTCATTAGTGGAAAAAATTTTGGCAACTGCATCACAGAATATTATAGTGATGCTGCCCCAGGATGACAAATCTGTCACAGTGTGATGATGGCAAGGTAATATTTCTGGAAAGTAATGGCGACCTGTTTACAGGAGAATGGATAACTCTCAGCAAAAGGCAGTGGACAGTCAGAGTCAAGGGAGATTCAAGTTCACATACAGTTCCTATGGTAGTTGCCATTTTTCATCTTTGAATTCTGTGTAAGTGAATACAGAATTATTACAGGAATTCAAATCCACCTAATGCACTTAATTTACCCTGACCAATTTCATGAGAGAGACTGGGAATCATTGGGCTAATAATCCTCCCTGGTCCCTGAGAACTGTTGCAGCTGTTCCCTGCATTTCATGCAGAAGATTTGTGATTCACGCTGTAAAATTAGTCCCTTGCCCACATACTGAAGCCTGCAGTTGTATTTTGTAGGTATCTGCTAGCACCTTCACAGGCTGATGGGTGACTGTCTCCTTGGTAAGATGCTAATTTCTTCTGCAGTCATGTGCCTTTCAAGTGAGAAAATCTGTACARTTTTCTTGTGGCATTAGTTGTGGTAGGTCAGAACTGTCACCAAAATGTGTTAGCTTTATAAATACAATTAGCTTTTGCCGTTTTATGGAAATAGAGGTTTCTGGACCTAGAAGTTCTTAAAGTTATCTGAAAAATGCCAAGAGTAGGATCTAGGAGGTCAAAGAAAGCTACAGCTCTTTGTTCGTTTGTACCAGCTCAGGTAGTTGTGAGCTAGTTGTGGCTGTTGGTTTGTCATTGTTTTGTTTAGGTGGAACTATACATAATGTATTGCCTTTACAGTCTGAATTTGAATACTTTTCCATGACTCTCCTTAGTGTTCCTTTAATGATATGTGTGAGACTTAAAAAGGATTTTAGGAAGAACCTAAAGTAGCTTTGAAAATGTGAGGAGATGATGGTGGGTGGTRGTTGTTGCTGTCAGAGCTGTTTTTCACCCTGTGGAAATATTTGAGACATCTACAGCTTTTGGCCATTCAATTTTGGAATGCAAATAGGACTTCTAATTCCAACCATCTCACTCTTTCAGAGAAAAAGTGAGAGAATCTGGGGGAAGGAGGAAAGAAGAAAGGAAAGAGGAGGCTGTGGTTCTGTAGTATGCTGAGAATGACTGTAGGGCTTCCCGAGTCAGATCAGAAATATTGTGGCCTTGCAATGATTTGAGTCAATATAAAATGCCTTGAGAGAGATTGAGAATTGTTAGAAACACTGCTGCACTGATGTTCTATGCTGCTGGCCTTGACTCCTGACGAGGTGCTGTCTGTTTGCTTTAGAAACTTCTTAATGCACCTCTGACAGCTCTCTATGTCTCTGTCTCTTGGCCTGCTCCAAAATACCTGCACATTGCTGGTAGAACATCACTTACCTGCGTTGAAAAGATGTTTCCAATCCACCCTCACTTTCTTTTTAGACATTTACTGCTCCTGAACCTTCCTTTCCATACCTTTGTTTTCCTCTGTGGGGATACAGGGGATTGTCCCTGTGATAAGGACAATCACAGATGCTTGGGATAATTGCTTAGCTCCCAGAGCTTTTTGAGTTCCATGCAGTTCTCTAGAGAAACCTAGGGTTAAGAGAAAAAGAGACTTTCATGGGGACTGGTAAAAATAACTCTCCCCCCTGTAGCCCTTCACTGTTTATGGCATATTTTCAGSTGTATTTTGCTTACAGAACAGACCAGCACTTCAAGTCTCACTGCTCCTGGCCTTGCATTGCTCTACACACAGTGGTTGCTTGTGTTCAGTTTTGGAGAAAAAATGCAAGCTTCCGCTTTTTTTCTTAGAAAATGGCAAATGTGCTTGAAATTAGCAGAGGATACAGAGGATACTCCGCCAAATGAATGGCTTGTATCCTGCAGAGATGGGAGTGGGAAGGACTATTGATGCACTGTCACATAGGTGAAATAAATATGTAATGTCCAGAACAAATGGATTGTTTTGCTGCTTCCAGACAGCAGTTACAGATCTTGTCAGCCTATATGCAGTATATAGACTGTAACTAGAGCTTAATGACAATGAGAACATCTGGTGGCATCTGGCAAATGTTGCTTCCTGTGTTGCTTACCTCTACTGCATATTTGGCCTTTCATTGTCTTGTGCAGATTCATTACTGGAGCACTATTTAGTCACTGCCAAAACATCAAGTTCAGTTAGAGCAGTTCTGGTGAGCAGGAGGATCAKAAGGACTCCAGACAAGTTTGGGACTCAGTGGTTGTGGTGGTTTTGGCAATTAGCCAGTTGCCCTTAGTGCTGTGTCCAAGTTTGTCCTTTTTACAGTTCACACAGTTGGTGTCCTGATCCTGCTTTGGAGCTTTGATTTCCCATGCTATTGCTGGGGGGTATCTGCTTTACTACCCCTCCTTTATCTCTTCCTCCATGMACATATACATACAGATGATGCAACCAGTGAAAGTTCCAACAAGCAACTATAAGAGTTCCAGAAAGTAGTGAAGGTGGAGATTTCTTCATTTCTGTCAGTTCTTATGGTGTAGTTGGAGGTCTGTGGAAGATGCTGGCAATGATGCAGATATGGCTGGTATCTTCAGGAGATACAGCTCCATAAATACCAAAGCCTACCTCTTGTTCCTTTTCCAGGCATGGTATTGGTTACAGCAGACACACAAGATCATGCAGTAGAATCACAGGCGAGACTTAAGACTGATCCCAAGGTACTTAAATCTTGCCTTCAGGTAGCTAAATGTTTACCTGCAGCAATGAAACACTATATATATATGTGTGTATATATATATATAGTTACAATGGATGGGATTCCCTGTTGTAGCTTCCTGCTCTCACTACCATGTTTTCATTCCTAGCCACAGCTCTGTATAGGCAGTGATTGCTCTTCTAACTTGTTGTCCAGCCTATGTCAGTTGTCACCTCAGCCTTCTCTTTGACAGAGGTATGAAGTCACATTTTCAGAACACTTGATCACATATGTGTATTTTCACTCACAGGCAGTGTTTGCAGGGTGACTGCACCATGCTGCTATTGTTTTGCTGGTCAGCTKCTTCCAGCAAAGCAGAGCTTTCTGCTGAGACCTTGCAGGTGCTGCAGAATAGGTTGGCTCACCTACCACCAGGAAGGATACTGTCACCTCACAGCTCTCAGTCCATGGAGTTTAATGCCATCCTACTTTCCCCCACTTAATTTCAAACTTCATTACTTGGAGTCAAATATAGCTGCCAAGTTTTATTGTAGAATTTCAGGAAGATGCTCAGGGAAGTATTGTAATTAACACATTTAAAGTCTTGACCACTGGAAGCTCTTACTCTGCAAACTTGATTTAAGTAGGGTTAGGTTAGGTACTGTTCCAAATGCCATTAGCTGCAAGTATGTTGTCAGTGCTGTCAGTTGTGGAACTGAACAAGTAGGGATGGCAGCAAGYACTCAGCAAATAAGGAATATCTCTCTCAGAGAAGGGACAACTTGAATTTCTGATGCATGCAAGCAAGCAAAAATGTAATTTTCTCTCCACTCGATTTTTTGCCCATCTTTTGTGCTTTTCTTCGTGCTGTGCCCAAACATTCTAATTGTAGGCCATTTTTAGAAACTATACTGGTTTTGAAATGGCATATTACTCCAATTAAAACATTTTTCCTATCAGTTACTGGAGTATTAAGGTTAGAATAAGTACTTACCCTCTTGTGTGCTAGCAGATGAGTTTTCAACATAATTTAATTTTGATGAAAGTATAATGTGTATAATAACAATGAATACCTGATCATATATTCACTTCTCAGTGCYCTAGAGACAAGTTTTATGCTGACCATTCAAATGAGTGTTATGCAAGTACTAACAAGACTGACTGGGGATAACTAAGTTACATGTAGGCGTGAGAGCCATAAGGATTCTGATAAATTCTCACGTTACAACCTAACCAGCTTTGATTTGATCCAGTACTTACCTKAATGGGAGCAAGGTGATCTAAGAGGAAGTTTTCTTGATTGTTTTACCTCATGGAAACTATACAATATCTTTTTGTAGTAATGTGTTTTGTTCTAGAGTGATGTTAAGAGAGGTAAGCCAAGTTTAATAGCCAGAAACATTATTTGTCTTCATTTCATTGAGGGGGTTCTAAAAGCCTGGGARACCTTCCAGAGTTATGTGATAAACTTCTGGATTGATGTGATAGACTGCTGCCTTGTCATTTTCCTTACCCATACAGAGTAGTGCATACCCATGTGGTGGTTTACTTATGTATGGAGAGGATTATGAAATACTTTCTGTCTGTGTTGCCTCTGGTATCTTCAGGCCATATGCCTAGTTCCAGTCTTGRTGAAGGCAGTTAAGCCCCTAGGCAAGCCAAACTGGGGTTATTTCATTTTAAAATATACTTTAGAAACTTACAGTTGTTCATATGGTATCTTTTATGCTCTTTGCTCCTGTTTGTCTTTAACCTAGCTTTGTGGTTGCTGGAACCTTAAAAATATAAAACAAGTGTTTGGAAGCAGTAGAATAACTTTCTTATATTGTGTGGTTCCCTAAAAATTCCATCTATTAAAAGATTAGTGTCTGTGCCTTGAAACTGTGTGATGATTTTACTGTGATATATGCTTTTATGTTGTTGTTTTTCTCTGTTTCAGGCCAAACAAACCAAGTGGCCAAGGAGGCAGCCAACAGATGGACTGGTGTGTATTGCARTGACAGAGCTTCACACTAGAGCAGTTTCAGGAAAAGACCTACTCCATGTTAAGAATTTTAAATTTGCTTAGGACTTGATGTTGGATAGTCCTCACTTATAAAAACACAGAGAAATTTATTTTGCTTATAAARCTATCATGATTCAACAAAAAGAATACATCTTCTCAGCTTAGTTACTGAATSAACTTTGTATGCTTTTGTCCTTCTGGTGCTGTCTTATACACTATTAAATCCTGCAATTTGTTTCCTTGATTGGGTTAAAATCTCTTAAGATCAGGAAAGCAATAGAGACTGGAAATGGTGATACCCAGATATTCAGAAAGTTTAATTCTATTCTGAACGTTCATTTCTTTCTAAAAAGTAGCATGTTTTGTGGAATCTTACTGCTGCTGCCATGTGATGGATTCTGATATAAAGTAGTTATTTCTCAAAATAATTGATCTGTTTTGACAGGCGAAATGATGCATAGTTTTAAGGAATGTTACTATGATGACATATCTATGGAAYTTTAACTCAATTTTCTGTTGTTGTTTAGCTTTGCAGTATTCATTTCCATTTTGCAGAGCAAGCAAACTATATGTCCTCATGGTTTTAAAATTATTTAGAATATTGTTTATAACTCTTYGTCTAGAATAGATCTCCTACTGATGGACTTCTTGCTATCATTGGTTATGCCAGGTGCAGCAGGATATCATTATCTTAGTCTTTGGACTATTATTTTATATTTGGGTTGTTTACTGCATATGGGGAAATAAAATTATGTATTTGAAAATAACTTCGGGAGTTGTCAAGGCTTTCTGCTGTTGATGACAGGCTTTTCTCAAGGCCTCAAGTGAGGTAAAGGAACTGTGTTTCAGCCTGTAGAAAGTACTTTACTGTATGCTATTTAATTAGACAATTTGGTTATATGCTGCAGCATATTTTTCTTTTGAAGAGACAGTTTTAAAACCAAATGTGTGATGGCTAAAGAAAGATATCTCTAAGCTSTGCAGAGACAGAGAACACTTACTCTCTTAAGGAATGCTGCAGTTTATGGGTGTTAAAAATGATGTAATGGGTTTCAGTAAATGCTGCAGTGAAAARTTGTGTTAAATTGAACAAAATGTGTATGTTAAAATAATAATGTGATGCTAAAAGAGAAGTGCTGACTAAAATAAAGCTTCTTGAATGTGTTTTTTTTTAACTTCCAAAAAATACACAGTCTCTGAACCAACACTCAGGACTAGAGAGGGCCTTACARTAAATTTATATCTAATTTTTATAGCTGTAGACGGTCACATAGTAGGTGTCTAGTTGAAGAAGGACCTATAAAATATCCACTATGCATATTCACACTTACCTCATCACTATAGCAGGCTTACATGTAATTGGAGCTTTCAGGCTCCTTGTACAAGAGGAGTGAAAAAAGATAAAGATAACATATTTTTACTCGGTGCTAAGTAAATTATTTCCTCTTTTTTGGAAGTTATTAACAAAAGCCTTGTGTTTTCTGTTCTAAATCTACTTAATAATGATGTTCCCCACTAAGTACCTTTTTCATATACACAAGAGATATTGCAAATGAAAGGATTTTGTTGTTGACAAGACTATAATTAATGCTTTCCTAAATACTCAAGATGAATGTTTTCCCTTCTGTTTACAGATAACATCTTTTCAATAAAGTCCTGGGCCAAGCGTAAATTTGGATTTGAAGAGAGCAGAATTGATAAAGGTTTTGGAATCCCAGAAGATTTGGATTACATTGATTAGTGTTCAGTTGATAACTGACATAGTTGTACATAGTTTATTACATATTCATGGTTGGCATATAAATRTGAACCCTCTCCAAACAGGTGACTGCCCTTTAATTTGCTGGTTTTGTTAAGGTTAATAAAATTCTAAAAATATCTTCACTATTTTTTTTCTTATATTCTGTAGATAGTAAATCTCTTGGTTTCKTCTGTGAGACAGAATGGGGAGAAGTTATAGAGAATAATTACTACAGAGTCTTGGGACTGGATTTAACTCTTCCATTGTTTAACTGGGAGTACTCAGTTCTAAGAGCTAGAAGCTCTGGGACTGATGTTTAAACATATTGAAGGCCTTGGAGTGGGAGTAACGGGACAACATGGAATAGGATGAGTATTTCCCTCATCTCATCAATGAAGTAGAAAAAAAGGCATAATCCTTTAATGGAAAGCAGTAAAACAATAAGGATGTGAGTAGAAAGGCCTGATTTCAGTTAATTTTTTATTGTGTTGCTAGAACTGCTTGTAAGCTTAGTGATGAAATTTTGTTTGTTGTTGGAAAATACTAGTTCAAGAGAGCTGAATCTGTTGAATATGTTTCAGCAAATGTATTGGATTTGACAYTGATAAAACTCTGGTCAAGAGAATATCTTCATAGAAGGGGGAGCAAACAGCACCCATCCATTCACACCGTGGTGCACTGAGATTTAGGATGTTTATCTGGGATGTGAGAGACTGAATTCAGTTTGCTGTTCAAAACAGAGCATCTTTGGRTTTATGCACATTTTTCAATTTCAGACTAAAAGTGCAGCCTGCCATCATAGTACCAGATTTCAGAGCTCCTCATTTTTGTTTGGTGAAATTTCACAAGCACCTCTCTTTGTATCASCTTTTCATTTCTAGTTCTGATCAGTGCATGGCTACAGCAAGTGTGGTGGACAGTGGAGACTAGTCTTCACCTTCCACAGCTGTGGATTGCAAGATGACATTTCTGCTCTACAGCTCTGAAGGATTTAAGCTTTGCCTTTGGGAGGCAGGTGGGCCTGCTGCAAGGTATCACTGACAAGTCTGTCTSTCTTTTATGTAACATCTGATGAGAGAGCATTGCTGAAAAGGTGGCACTTAGCTGGAGGTATGCTCAGAAAAGTGCCTCTTGTGACCTTTCCAATTAAAAAATTTCCTAGCACTTCAGTGCATGTTAAAATCCAAGGATTTCAGGTATGCCCCTGGCTATTATCATCTCATGTCTACAAAACCAGCAAAGTTACTGGGAAGATAACGGATGGAAGATACTCCTCTCATAGAGATAGCATAGCAAGCTATCCGTTGCCTAAGGAAAATGTATGGGATGCCTGGTACATAGTAAAATGTCACTATGCTTAAAATTGCAATAGAGACGTTTCCTTTTATATGTTTGGAAAGATTTTATTCCTAATATGTCTCATATTGAACATTGAGAACAGCTGCTGATGGGTAAAGGTGTAAGGCAAGTAGGTGGCACTGAGCTGAGTGCAGTGCTGGAGTGTTCCTTCACAGGCCTGGCTTTTGCTTCCCACGTAGGGGGTGCTGTTTGTGTTTTTCTGTGACTATTCTGTACCATGTAACAGGTGTGAGAAGCTCCTTGGCACATCTGTGTTCAAGAGCACATAACTGCCATACAGTAAAGATGATGATGACAACTCAAAAGGCTTGTTTGTGTGAAGGAGCATTGAGCACGTGGAACTTACTGATACTTTTTGCCTGTTAGAATTACTTTCATGTGGCTGACCTTCTTTGTCAAGGAGCCTCAGGTAAGTTATGGTTTGTAGTGGCTCGTGCACCAGTAATTCCTCTGGTACCTTTGGGGATGAGGGTTTCTTACTGACTTTACTGCTTTGGCTACTTTCCAAATTCAAGAGGGAAATGAAGATGACCAGCTATGTAAGTGTAGCTGCAATAATTGTGGCTTTCTGTCTGTAGAGTAAAAGCATTGTGACCTGTAATAAAACCATTAAATATAATAAATAATAACTGTACTTGAGGTAGATTTGCCCATAGATACTACAGTCAGCCAGCATGAGCTGGCTTTAAAAATGTCAAACACAGCCACTATGGTTTGGGCACAAAACATAGGTAGTTCAAGTGTAAAKAATTTCTAGCCTTATAATTTTCTGTAGAGTTTTGGGTTTGTTTTACAGGTACGGAACAGACGCAGACATGCAATGGTACTCTCTTTTCTGTTCTGTCTCCTGGTGTGGTTGGCAAACCTGGAGGGGGAATGCTTCTGTAAGGACACAATTTTAGAACAGTCAGAACAGAAATTTCTCAGCTAAAAAGAAYAAGGGAGGAGGTGATGTGTTTTCGGAAACTGATTCTTACTCCTGTATAGAATAGATTTATTTTGTGCTACCTTTTTGTGAGTTTGGATTGTTAGTGTTGATGAATTTTAACAGGAAAAGCAAAGCCAGATCCTTTCTGAGAGARAAAGAGACAATTTGTGTATCTTGTGTATTCCAAGATACTTTGAGACTGCTCACTTCTGAAAGCTTTTCTTCTTAAAAAGATATGCAGCAGACTGCTAAATCCCACAGTATGAAACCATGGAGGATTGTGTGGTTTGAGATGAGTGTTCACTTCAGTTTTCTGGAGAAGCTGATACTTTTGTCTTCTGC
Organism: Malurus melanocephalus; assembly: GCF_030028575.1. Taxonomy (NCBI): domain Eukaryota; kingdom Metazoa; phylum Chordata; class Aves; order Passeriformes; family Maluridae; genus Malurus; species Malurus melanocephalus. The sequence goes on along the minus strand of NW_026623241.1, from coordinate 4,422,900 downwards.
TGAATTAAAAGTCAGTTAAAACTATTTTCCTTCTGAGATATTTTTTCCTATTAGCCTATAGCAAAAATGAAAACACTTAAGCTGAATTTGTGTCCCAGTTTGTGTTTTCAGAGTTTTCCTGAGAAAGAATCTGAAATGTTTCTAAAGAATCTAACATGAAAACAATGGAGCTTAAGTGCTTACTTCTACTGTTATTCTTGTGGTTATGTCACAGCTATTTTATGTATATGTCTTCCTCTTTTGTCTTTTTTTTTTTTTTTTTTTTCTCTTTAGGTATTTTTGCCCATGTAAGGTATTTGTTTTCAACACGTACATCTGAGTCAGGAGGTCAGGCCATTACTACAATTCACATTTATAATTAAAGCAGTTACTAGTGCAATAGGTGAAAATCATAGTTGTTTTTAGCAGTCTGTAGCTCTGAACAGCTACAGTAGCAGCATCRGGTCCAGCTTTTCAAAATAATCTCMTGAGGAGTTTATCTGTGCAGTACTRGGCTGAGGTGTTGRGCAAGCCTCCTCTTTGGGACTGATGTTGATTAGCCACTGTGAAGTAATATAGACAGAAGAGGAAATATTTATTTCTACCTGATAAACCTTACTTGTTTAAAGAAAGCTGCTGATGATATCTGCCCCGAAACATCCCATTCTTCCTTGTCTTTGAACTTGCCATCCACATGCTCTATACAACACCACGCATCAGTTCTAGGAGTCCCTTTATGATGCTTGCAGAGTGTTAAATGTTAACAGTCACAGAGGTTTAGGTTTTGACATTAATGAAAGGCTTAGCACCTGATTTATGTGTCATCTAAAATATCATTACTATTTGGGGGTGTTTTAAAAGGGAAAGTCCAGCCTCTGATGCAAATGGCACAGTGATGGTATGATCACATGGCAAAGCTGGAACTGAAACTTCTTGGGAGTATGAAGGAAAAAGAAACCCAATTTATGATGGTGACTAAGAACTTCGATGCAAGAACTCCTTAGGTAGTCTTCCTGTCACCCAGGCATTTTTCCACCAGTCRTGTGATCTAGTTGGTGTTAGTCTTGTTTATTGTCGAGGTGAAGTTTGTATGATCATATTTTTCTATAATTTATCTTCTCCTTTTCCCTCTCAGTGTTTCTAAATTACCTGGTGATTTCAGYTGAGTGTACTCTGAGGGCTCTAGTACAAGCTCGAGATTTATCTATTTTGCTTGGCTGCCTGCCTAATAAATACAGACTTTCCCTTCCCACCTACCACTTCAGGGATCCGAGAGGGTGAGAGCCTGCTGGAAGAGGGAGGAGGAAGGAAAGATGTCAGAGATGGTGATGGAGTGTATGTGAACGTCTGGCAGCATTGSTGGGGCTGGGATGGGATGTGGTGTGCATCCTCTCAATGGGAAGGAGCATGTGCCTTCAGCAAGGGAAGTTCTCAACTAATCCTCAGTGTTGTGCACTGGGTTCTTCCATGATAGCAGCCGTTAGCTGCCATCTACACACAGTTCCTGTGTAAATATTCTTGTGTGTAAGGAGTCTGCCTTCTCAGCAGGGATAAACTTTCTCTTGAGCTTCTCTTTCTCCTTGTCCCATTTGTGTTTTCTCTTCCACCCTTCCAATGTCATTTCACTTTTAGATCTGCTTGTAGCAACCATGTAGGCTGAACAAGCGATGCACTGCAGTCTGTGCAGATGGTTGTCTGTCTTCCTCCTCCTCTTGCTGACACTGCTGTCAGCACACACACCTTCCAGTGCTCAGGCATACAAGGGAAGCATCTATGTTAGAATTGTCTCTTTAAACTGCAGAGGGTTGCATGTCAAGAATGCCAGAGGGCAAAAAGATCTGTGAACACCACCAGAAGCACTGCTGAACTTCTCAGGGTCACTTCAGATGCTTCATAATGCCTCACAAATGAATGAACAGTTGTTACGCTATGTGACGGTCATACCTTATGTAGTTARAAAAATTTTCCCTATGAAAAACAGAAATTCATGCTGAAGTATTTATAAAGAGCAGTTTTCAAGCAAAACCTGCTGGGCAATTTTCTGCTTCCAGTGTTTGATGGAAACCCAAGTTATTCTGAGAAACAGTGAGCTTTTCCATATGAGCTGAGTTTTAAAACATACTCCATCCTTTTGTTTCAAAAAAAAACCTTACTCATCTGGCAACCAGTGCTAAGTAAGGCCTRTAACACATCCAAGGGACACCTTGTTTCAGGTGAGATGATGAACTGCAGCTGTGCTGCTCCTGAAGCTCAAAAGGAAAAGCTGTTTAAAATTATGGCTTGTAGAGAAAGCCAGTGGTGGAAGAAGTTGCATTTGAAATGAAAAGGGCCTGAGTTACCATCTRCATGGTGAAGCTGTGTCTTACAGGGATCCCTTTCTTTCCCTGGACACCTTTGATCATGTCACCTTCCTTCAGGCTGCACCTTACTGGCATTCTGGTGATAGGATTTTTGTGCTGAGATGCAAAAAAAAAAAAAAAAAAAAGAAAAAAAAAACCAAAAAAAAAAAAAAAAAAAAAAAAAAAAAAAAAAAACATTAAAAAAAAAAAAAAAAAAAAAAAAAAAAAAAAAAAAAAAAATTCTCATTTTTACAGTCTACAGTGRGAAAAATCATGTTTTCCCTTTTCCRCTTCCTGCTAAGAAAGAAAAGGAGAGTAAAAAAGTCAATCACAYCATGTTTTCGTGCATTATCATTACTAGCCATGCAAAATAATGATTCTGGCTGATCCTAACATTCTGGAGGATTTTTGAAGGAAGACAAAAGTCAAATTTTCATAATTTGTTTTTAGTTTCTCAGAAAAATTATCTATTGAATCAGATTTTTTTTCTTTTTATCCTGTACTTGGTCAAAGACATACTCCCAGTTGTAGAAATGCTTTTTGATTAATTTTTTTTGCGTGGACATCAATTAATCATAATAAACTCTATTCTTCTGTTGGCTTTTTTTTTTCTCCTGAAATATATTCTAGTCAGTTTTCTCTTCACTATGTTTTTAAAAGTCAGTCACAGATCCTGAGATCAGTGATTAAAAAAATCAAAAATCAAGGCTCTGCAGCAGACCTGTTTGTTATTCCTGTGGCTATTGATGCTCTACCTGTCTGAAAAGGATATATAAGAAATAACACTAAAGAAAGCTACAGCATGTGCTCCCAGAACACCAGTCTGTGTATCATCTGGTGAAAGGCAGCCGCCRGGATGATAAATTCCATTTTTGGTGTAACTACCATCAGAGGTTCACTGAATGAGTAATTTTTTTTTTCCAACAGATACATTGAGCAAAGCAGCTTCATATCCGTATTTGGAGTCCCATCAACTTTTTCTGGTACTTTCAAGTTAAGCTGTTATAGAAGTGCTGGTTTACTGTTCTGACCCTAGGTTGGAGGTGGTAGAAATGAAAATAGATTCAAAATCAGATTTTCAATGTAAAATGTTATGTTTAAAATTGGATATCTCATCATTGAAGTAATCTCTTTCTTAAAAAAAAAGAAGTCCAAGAGCCCTTTCTTTTTCATTTACTGTTTAAATCATTAGAAGATTGAGCAAACCTGGGAGAACCATGCATGTCTGAGTGGGACATATCTTCAATCTTTCAAGYAGGCATGATCTAAAATCTGCATTTTGAGGTTGTGTGTTTTCATGCTTATTCTTCAATGCTTATGCTAGTTACTGGAACAAAGAGAATTTTCTGTTAAATAGCCTTTACTGATATGCAAATTTGATAAAAACTTGGTAAAAGTATGGGGAAATGRAAAAAGGGAATTTAATGTCAAATTTTTTTGTTCTTTTCAGACTTTTGCCTTGCCAGTCTTGAGTCAACAGAATGGGCATTGTCTGACCTATGGTTTKAACCAACTTCCCAAATTAGAAAACCATAAATGAAAAGCATTGATTCCTGACTTGATATGCAAATATTTTCTATACCAACTTGCCAGCTGCATCATCCAGCTTTTGGTAGGGAGCAGACAGAAAAGAACAAAAGTGAAGAGTTTTTGCAAAGTTTCTTTTTCCTTTTTACTGTTACTGTTATTGCCTAGGATGTCTCCATCCTGAATTAGGGCCTGAGGGAGGAGGGTTTACTCCTTAAGAAGCACAAGTATATTCTATAGATATCCACTTTTGATAGCAGTTTCTAGATCCAGCTTTGATCCCCTCTCTGCTCTCCTAGACAGCTTTATTTTTGACAGATTTRCCTAACAAATGTTATCTTGGTGGTGAATAGTTGTACTTTCTAATATTGGTGCTTTTGCATCATAAACAGTATGCAGTACTGTAAGCAATAACATAAATAAAAATTTTGAGGGTCGGGTTTGCAAGTGTATTACAGAGTTACTGAAAGAAACCTTTTGATGTTGAGCTGCCTACTTTATAATGTAATTTTTTTCAAGATAATAACGTATTTCAGAAACTTTAGTTTCATATGCCATGCCAATGCTAWTTGCACAATTCTGTCACCTCTTGTATGAACAACTGCAATGATAGTGGGACACGTGGCCTTAGCTTTTATTAAAATGAAAGAAGTTTTGCCAAGAAGCCAGCAGAGAATGATTCTGTGCAGAAGGTTCTGTCTTCTTGAAAAGGTGACATTTCTGCAACATTTCTGCACGCTTGATTTCTGAATACTTGCAAAAGCATCTAGATCTGATTAAGTTAATGCATTTTCTCCTCAAGCCTGGGGTTTGCCTCTTGTCTTTGCTCCACCTGACAGGTGTCTTCTTATCTTGGGTTTGAGCCGTTAGAGGCTGGCCCGGCAGTCRGGGTTGCGAGGTTGTTCTCCAGTGCTGTGAGCAGAGATACTGTTCCTTGGCTGCTTGTGTGCAGGGAAAAGCCTCCTATCTGGGAAGCTGAAAAGCTCTTGATAGCCTTGCATGAAAAATATTTGTGGCAGTGCCAGTAGAACATTATTCCCTTCATTTTAGAATGTATTTCCCTGTTCAAGTCTGTGGYCAGTGTCCCATCCCCCGGGCTTCATAGTAGGAGGAGAAGCAATAAAAATAAAATATAAAATAAATGCAAAGCAGACCAAAGATTAATGGAAGAAAAAAGCCTCATGACTTCTACTCTGAATTTGAATTTTAACTTTGTGTTGAGAGAGATCCTAGGGGTCCCTCCTATCTCCATTACCTTGGATAGCAGGTCTTTCTCAGTTTCTCCTGTCCATGCAGCAACCGTAGGAATAAGCGAAATGCCGTCCTACATTCAGCCAGTCCCTGTGTTTTTTGCGTTTGGCAATTGAAGTTTCAGTCTGTCAGGGGAGAAACCTCCTTCATCTACAACTGAAAGACACAGAAGAAAATGAAACCTGAATCAACTAACTTGGGCAGAGGTGCTCAACTGTCTTTGGTTTTCGAATGCTGAGAGATGCAGTGCCATCAACCTAGCAAAAGCTGTGTCCTGGGAGAAGCTTTGGAGTCCCGTATCTATAGCTTTGAAGGTCATAAAATCACATCATAAAATGTCATAAAATGTGATGATTCCATTTAGCACTGCCATTTCATGCCACTTTAAAATGTGTTTTAGTTCTGTGGGTCATCTGGTCAGATWATGAGTTCAGTTAGATGAATTGGGATGCTGATGGTTCACCATCCTTTAAAATAAGCTCTGTACCATAGATGCTTTCTTGTTATTCTCAAAATCTGTTTCCATGGTAACTGTCACTGGAACAATCTTTCTGTCGATGAAAAGGAAGAAAATAATTTCCTTTTTTAGGCATCCTCTGCTCAGCCTAGTAAAATTCCCTTTTTGCTTGAACCCTGTTTTGCTCTAGGGAATTGGGATTTTTATTTCCATTCACCTCCACCGAGTGTGCTCAGGGTTTGACCCCTGCAAATTCTTTCTTCCACTCCTTTCTGTCTTTTGAGTTTAAATCATTACTTTGTGCTTCAGGGATAAAATCTGTGATGTTTGTGCTTCAGAATTCCTTGGCATGTGGCTTCCATCTTAACCTTCTGGCTAAAGCTTTTTTGAATTGCCCCTGATTTTTATGAAAACAGAATAACTTAACAGAAGTGCTCTCTGCAGGGGGTCTGGGARGCCATGTAATGCAGGATGCTCAAACTTCTCACTTTTCCCTCTTTATTGCTGCCTTGTTTTTACAGATTAGTCACTGGATGCCAAGACTGAGCCTGGTGATCTCTGGTAGTGTGGAGCTTCTCTCGAGAAAAACTTGTGATTGCTCAGAGATCAGTCAGCAGAGACTCTCCAAACAAGTCTTGAAYTCTGTGTGTGTTGTAATGTCTTGCTGTACAAACATCTGTCAGTGTCCAAATGAGATGCAGGAGGCAGCTTTAGCCCARTGTGGGGAAAAGCAGCCTCTTTGCAGCTTCAGGTGGCTTCAAGACTGAATGGCTTTTGTGGAAAATGTGCTTCAGTTAAAGAACTTAAAGAACAGTTAAACCACTTAAAGAACAGTTGAATTGCAACCTGGCCTATGGAAGGGACCAGCCTGAGCATATCTTTCCATGAGCATCATCAACGAGTATTGCTAATTTTTTTTTTTTTAAATTAATTCCATTTTACTTATTCTCTTGTCTTACCTGCAAACTTAGGGAATGATCTTATCCCACAGTGCAATTTCTCAACTGCAGTTTTCCTGGCATGCTTTAAGCACAGTACAGCATCTTTTGCCCCTGGTCCCCCAGGCAGGTTATTGAGCATTTTTCAACATCTGCCTGGACATCCCCAGAGGTTCGGAGTACAGTTGTGCTAAATGCCACATGAGGCATTTAAGCATCTGTGTCTCTTCAGAGCTTTTCAGACCAAACTCTACTGAAATCAGTGGGAACCTAAAAATCTGTCTAAGTCTCAGGTCTCTTTCCTTACTGGATGGATTAAAATAGATAAGGGAGGTTTTGTGAGGGGTGTTTTCCACTTAAGCTTTCTGTTGTTGAAGACAGCAGGATTGTAAATCATCCTTTGCTGCAGGAGCAACTGATCCTGATTCTGAATACAGCAGGAATATACAAACTAGAAAAACGTAATTTTGCCTACTACTGTTTCTAGAGCCCACAATACATTGAACTAGATCTGAGGTCTCAACCGAGATCAGCAGTAAAGCAGATTTTTTTTTTTTTTTGTTAATAACTGTTTTTGGAGTTGACCATAGTCTCATGTCCTTTTTCAGTTTGAGAATCAGTCTCATCCACATTTAATGCTTTTGAAGGATGGATGCATTACCTTCAACTACTTAAAGCAGAAATTGAAACAAACTAGGTTTAGTACATAATGTTTTTTCCCATGTTTTCTTGATTGGAATGGGAGTGTTTGCCAGGAGATATAGAGGTGAGTTTGCACTCTTTTCCTTGAGAAAGTTTCATCAAACATCTCCTCTGTTTTCACGTGCTTGGCATGCTAAGTATAATAAAGAAAATACTTTTAATTTTTCCCAAATKGATGGAATTGGGTGCTTAAATTTGGATATAGCAAAGAAAGACAGTCTAGCTCTCCTGCTGAAGACTGATGAGTTGGCACAAAACTGAGATGTGTCCTTTTGAGGATTGAGTTACAGTATGTCCATGCAAAATCTTCACCTCTGGTTCTTGAGACTGTGAATCATCGGGAATATAAGATTGTGGTTTTTTCATCTTACTTCATGTTTTTTTGGTTACTTGCACAAAAAATTGACCTTTTAGAAATATCAGCCTATCCTCCTTGTTATTATATGTCATATTAGAATATAAATATATAAACAATTTCAGAAAAATTTCTCCTGTGACTTTTTGATTTTTTKGGGGTTTTTTTCTGTTGCTAAGGTGATTACTTAGTGAATGYATTTAATTGATTCTGATCATTCATAATTGTATGGCCACAGCCAAATCCAAGTAGTGAGGCAGCAAATCAGAAGTATGCATTGAGTAGTAATCTGTTTCTTTATATGTTCAATTAAGAGCAAATAAAATATGCCAACAGMCAATATAATTCCTTTAAGCAGTATTTCTAGCTTGAGTGGTAACATGCTTTTACATTCATATGATTTACTGTACCTCTCTGTCTGTGTAATCCTCTAGTTCGTGCTCTTTACACATGGCAATTACCAGACCACAAATATATTTTCAGGCTGAACATTTCACCCTTTTTTGCTGTAGGAAAAAYAGTTGCATCCCTCCTTTTGGTGTTTCAGGGAATTATGATAGTGATGAAATTGCCYCTTGAGATTCCTGTACTACCAGTTTCTAACATATCTGTAAAAGRATATTCTTAGCATCAGTTCTACTTAATTATTCAGTCTTTAACCTAATTATGAACAAGAAAAAAAAGTCAGTTGGTAAGTTTTTGGTTTTTTTATTGTACTGATGRGTGCACCCAATATGTTTTCCTGAATCTCAGGATCCTGGAGACTTGAGAACGAGGTACCAGGGTTACCCCTATGTGCTTAAAAATGTGTTTGCAGTACCTTGACTTGGGAGTGTCAAGTTGATGAACCATCCCTCTGTAGCATGAAGCACCTGAAGCGAAAACATGGGCAGATGTAGGCACTGCGGCRTTTGGGTTTCTCCTGTCACATATGGGGCTCTGGGCAACTGTGTGGTGCTGCTGGATGGTGCCTGTGGGTAGTCAAACCATCCAATGGGATTCTATCCTGGTTTTTTTCTTCCAGGACTTGGATGAAATTGCTAAACCGAGCAAGGAAAAAGCAGGTGGATATTCCCTGTCTCACAGGCTCCAGCATGCAGCTCTTACAAGCCTGCACAGTATTTCTGGCTGTATTTATTTTGAATTTGCTGCTCAGTTTTAATAACTGAATAGATCTCAAAGTTGGAACAAAACTGTGAGTGACAYGGCCCTCAAGGTGCCCCAGAGCCTCAGCAGCAGTGCTCATCCATGACCTTTCACATGCCAGCTGGCTCCCACGTGGCCCAAGGGCATGGCAGAGGGGACACATGCCACCCACCAGCAGGGACTTGAGACCCTCTGGGACCTGCAGTGGGAGAGTGTGCTGTGCATTGGCAGGGCAGGAGTGCACACAGCTGCAGGAGGCTCCATGTGTACACCTTTCTCCTACTGCTCACAAAATGAATACACTCAAAAGTAGTTCAGCTGCAGGGATGGACTGTAAATTTCCTTAGTTTAAATGAACTGGTGCAGGGACTATATTCCCAGCTGGGGTTAAACAGGGCACATATTGTTGCCTGCTTTTTTACATCTGGGAATAAGCTAGTAGCTTGTTAACAGTACCTAGCAAGTGAGAGAAGAAAAGTGGCCTTAAACCTGACTCTGGCAAGGAGGAAAATCAAATGGAAAATATGCATTTTTAATACRCCACTGGGTAAGTTTATAATAGCAGGACATCATTCGTTGTAATCTGATATCCCTCAGGAATGAGGGAAAAGCTGACTGCTTGCTCCACTGAGCCAAAAAATAAGAAAACATGTAAGTGCAAGCGTGCAGTCAGCAGTATAAGGAATAATTCTTCAAAAAGCCAAGAGCARAGCTGGAGCTCTGAATGTTAAAAGGCTAACAGTTTTACTTAGAACCCCAACTTATTATTTGTAACCTATTTGTAGGGCTGTCTTCATTATCCTAAAAAGTCCATATCCTTGTGCATTTATCCAGCCACAAGATGGATAACAGCCAGCTGTTACAGCAGAATCTAAGAAGTATTTCATGTTAGCCATCTTCTGATTCCTTGCTGGAAACTAAGCAGATTGTGGACGTAAAAATGTAATTCATTGCAATAACCAAAACGTATTTCCTGTGGTAGGTGYATTGTTTTCAGACGTCTGATGTTTTATCAAGGCCTGTAGAGGAGAGCCATAGTTGCATTTCATTTGAATTTCACTCAGCATTTCCAATAAGTTTGGAAAAGCAACCCTGYATGGCCTTCAGGCACCTGGCAGAGTATATTTTTGGCACAGCAGCCGAATAATGAGGCACCCAGCTCCTGTGGCTGACAATGTGCACGGCTTCTCATCCAGWCTGTGCTGGAGCTGTACTGCTTCCTGTCCAGCTGTGAGTGCTGTGCCACTGGGAATAGCTGGTGGGCAAAGGRCCACAGCCCTTGGGATGTCAGTACAGCAGCTGAATGCTGCCACATCCCTGGGGAAAGGGCAGAGGTGCTGTGCTGTGCGTTGAAAATATGCTCCCCTAATGAACAGAAAGTTATTTGGAAGGAGGCTGTACAAGTGTCATTTTCGAAAGACAATGATAGCAATTACGGTTGCAGGGAATTGCAGATGTTCTGTGAAAAGAAACGAACAAGCCTAAAATTGCTCTCTGGGAAATAAAATAAGTCTTCAAAATGTCCAGATCACCTGGTTTTTCTGCAGCGCTTTTCTAGGCAGCATTTGAAAGTGGATTAGAAAGTCATAAATATCTAGGCTGATTCCCGGCTACAGGAATATGAGAAAAAAAATTGCTTTTTTGGCTGTTCCTAGGGTGTCCTGAGTCTCCCTGGTCCCCATGGTGCTCTGTGTTCTACCACRTCACAAGGGCTTCTGCAGAGACCCTTCAACGACCAGATGATTTCAGGTGAGGGGGGTCATGTGGCTTCTGTCCCAGGCCAAGGCATTGCCTCCGCACCCTTCCTTGGCTGAGCTGTCAGTGGGTGCTGCTCAGTTCAAGGTCAGTGGGGTGGGGGTTCATGTATGTTTTGTGCCTTGGAGGAAAGCTTGTTTGTAACTGGGCACCCTTGCCTGCCATCCTGGAAGAAGCATCCTGCATTCACACGTGATGTTCAACTTCAGTGGTGATGGAGCTGGGTCCCTGGAGAGGACTTCAGTACCCTGTAAGGCAGGASTGCCACGAAACACTCAGCTCCTGCCTAGGATTTTCGTGCTCCATGGTACAGGTATCCAGAGAGGACTGTTGATGCTCTGGGTTGAGTTTGGGAACCATCAGCTTTCTTCTCCCCATGTCAGATGAGTTGTACTGCTCCAAGTTGTCACCCATGCCACTGCTGGCCATGCAGCCTGGCTGTGAGGCAATGCTTCTCCTCGTCCCTCCTTAAAACCAGCCCTGACATGAGTGCTGTTAAATGCCAATGCTCTGGGGTGGTCAGGAAGGCCTTGTAATAGTACCACTTGTTCTCAGGGAGGGATTTATTTTCTCCTTTGTTATACTGGGCTTTGCTTTTCCCTGAAGGAGGAAAGAGCTAGGTGCTGGAGAAGGATACTTGGTGAGAAACTGGTGGCTGCAGCTGCCAGATAGGTGAGCTGAGAAGTCAGGCTGTGCCCAGAGGTGATCCCTCCTCATGGCAGCTCACACTGCAGGCAGGGAACCTGGGCCCCATCTGGAGAGCCTGACCTGCATGTGCTTCCTGATGCCCTGGCACTGAGCTAAGCAGGAACCAGACCCCTGGGTTCTTCTTTGGKGGGTATTAAAAAAGAGGCAACCTTAGGGCTGTGGCATGAAAAATCCCTGGTACTTCACAGACTGCGCACATTACGTTGTTCTGGGTTACCTAAATTTCCCTCTCAGTTTTGGATGGAAGTGAAACTCTTATGTGCTGTTAAAACTGATGGGGTGGTGGGGGAGGGGAGAGGATAATTTTGCACAGCAACATCTTTTTTTTTAAACAGGTTATTCAATCAAGTAACTGCAACTCRCAGGTTTCCGATTGCTTCCCTAACTGCCCTCTGGCCGGTACCATGAAAGAAATAAACACATTCAACTTCTTTTTTGTAGAAGGAGAACATCTGTGTCCCATTAACATCAGATCCTGGGCTGCACAGCCAGTTTTGGAAGCACAGCTCTGGCAAATCTGCCATTTACTTCTCCAGGAGTTTGGCATTGCTGCTCTCTTATGTTTCATCAGCATGTTTATTTTTGTTATAGTAACACTTCAGGACTTAAAAAAAGAGCTACAGCAATATTTTATGGTGTTTTAGTAATCTAACAGTAATGTTTCCAATTTGGRTGTATTTGGAAATGTGTTTTACTTTTGTGCTATGTTTTTTCAGTGTCGTCAGTGCATCTTCCTCCCTCAAGAGCATCTGCACGCATGTGGAAATGCTGCATTCTTGACAGCTATGCTTTTTTTCTGGCATACTGTGGTATTAAACTGATTCTGCTTGCTTTACTCTTTTGACCAGGCTTCAACCCTTTGGGGTCAAATTTCCCATGCCTGTTACCTGCTTCCAACTAGTTTRTGTTCATTATTTTCAGTTGCAGAGAAAAACTTTTCCCCTGGACTGAGGATTGTGGTTAAGTAAGCCTACATTTTACCCCCATTAGAGCCTTTTGCAGTGATTGAAATTGAAAATTAAGCGAGTGTCAACTCTGCCATGGCTCACACCGTCCCCTTTTCCAGCCCATCGAGCTTTGTCTGCAACAGTGCCCCAATGAAATACTGTGGTCTTACAAATGAGATGCAGCCTGTGAGACATGACATGGCTCTCCAAGTGTGCTGAGGTGTGCCCAGCTTTCACTCAATAGTATTTGTCATGCTGTGAAATCCTATTTTACTGTTTTATTTCTAAACCTGCTCAGGCACCATGGCTTTCTAAAAAGCTGGTATCTATTACACCTGTTTGCTACAGACTGTCCTTTCAATCTACTTATGGGCCTCCTGTACCTGACTTGATCCACAAAGTGYTGTTTTACATGGATCATTCCTGGTTTTGTGTGAGTCTCCCTCTCCTCATCATTTTTCCTGGTGATAAGAGCACCAGGGGTTTTGCCAGGGAGGCCTGACAAGGCAAGAGCAGGGCCACTTCAGCCCAAGAATGCCTGTAACCTTCACCACCTGAGTGATGTGGCATGGGTAGGGTGGATGCTTGTTTTTAGGACTTGAGAGGATTTCATTCTCTTGCCTTGAGCTGTTACCAATGCAGTTTCTCACTGTGGTTATACAAATTACATACCCTTGCCTAGAAATGATGACGAGCAGGGTTGTACATTGAAAAATGAGTGCCTGTTCGGGAAACCACAGTTTTGCTGATGCCTGTTTTACTGCTCTTTACCTTAGCTTGTAGGTGGTGTAGTTCTGCATTAAAAGCTGCCTTTTGCACAATCCAGGGATGTGCAAACCACTTAGACCAGAAGCCGGACATCTCCTGGAGGCATGGCTGCTGCATCGCCCCTTGTTTTTATTGTGTGTGCTCTGGCTGTTGTTTTTCTTTATTCATAGCAGCTTAGAAACAGACATAGCAATGGTTTAGAAATTATTCCAGAACGAGATAATAAATATGCATAGGTACAAATGTCAAAGGCAGGAAAAAAAWTTAGAATGCTTTTCTTCCCCTTGGTGCAGGCGTGACCTTCAGTGGTGGAAACTCGATGTGTGCCCCAGATTTTCTGTTCCCCCCCTCCACCCCCTTTCGTGCCTAGGTACTGCCAAGCTCTCAGAGCACCGTGTCATGTTTTCTACATGATGCCATCACTTCAAACCGTGCAGTGAACTCATGGGTTTAGGGAGTCCAGCGTCATTGTCTCTGAAGCTTTCAAAGCTTCGCTTTAGTTTTAAATGCCTCTTTAAGCACAGACAATGCTCCAACAGGCTTGCTGAAACTAAATGAAGCTTATAAAGCTTTGAACGCTATTGTAACATGGTGGGTCCCGCAGGAGACTGCAAAATCCTGCTGTGTGCAAGGATCCACCACGCTTTCAAGTGGATGCACTGTATGTGCTAAAAAATGTAGGCAGAGCAGGGCAAGAAAAGGACAGAGCATGTCAGCATATTTTTTTAATTACCTAGCATTTGATTGATACCGCAATGGTAACATTGCTTTTTAAAATAAAAATATTTACTATCCTTTCTTCTTCAGTACACAGAGGAGTTGGGGAGATATATATATATATATAAATATTGTATACTTGAGATTCCAGGGCAAGCAACTTTTTTTTAAATAGATCATTTAACCATCTTACTTTTCTTGTCAATATTTCATTAAAATAATTTATAGTTGTCCTACATTTATTAAGCCCTTTGTGTGATCATATAGATGCAGGCTTTACCGTGCAGATTTTTTCAATCAAAAATGCATGAGAAGAGGAAAAAAAAAAAAAAAAAAAAAAAAAAAAAAAAAAAAAAAAAAAAAAAAAAAAAAAAGTAGGCCAGGTAAGCATCCAGTTTTTCTGTCTGTGTTTAATCACTGCCTAGAAAGTCAAAGCGAGCTGGCAAAAATTCTGCTTAGAAACAAGATGTTTGTTATCCGCAGTAATGAGTACGGTGTCATTAACAGCTTTTTGGGGCAGTGCCGCTGCCTGTTCGCTTTCCCGTCCTCAAAGAGGCGATGGATGGGCTGCTGACCCAGATCAGGCGCGTAAGACGAGAGCGATTCCTCCCTGACAAGCCCCAGCAGTGACAACTGGTCATTAATTGTAAAAATTCTGCCAGCTTGTGGTTTTAGAAACAATTTGTACTTCTTTAATTACGCTGTCAGGGCAAGCTTTGTCCCAGACACTCTTATCAGGCTGAATTAGTCTTTAAAAGAATTAGGCTTGGCCCTGCTCGAGCTGCACTCACCATCTTCGTGAAGAATCTTTGCTAGGAATGGGGGGGCAGGGGGGGAGCKTGCAGTGGTGGAGCGCATGACAGTAATTGTCACCAGAAGGAAGAGAGAAACTCTTGTTCCCGTACTGTTTTATTATTCTAATGATGCAGAGGGGCCCCGACGGAGATCGCAGCCCCGCTCTGCTGCGAGTTACACAAACATTGAGATGGAGGGAGACCGCCTGCTCCCAGAASGCTGGCTGGCTAAGCAAGGCAGCGGGGCGAATGCCAGGGAGAAAAGGGAGGGCTGCTTATCTTCAGCTGTCACACGGGCAACCGAGCAGACATTTATGGCTGTACCCTGCCAGGTTCTCTGTCGATAATTTTTTTTCCCCTTCCTGTGCATTCACCCACGAGCTGGTCTTTGGGGAGCACGTAGTCCTACGGCACAGGTTGGAAGGACCTGGCTTTGGTTGTGTGGGACTGAATCCCTGGTGATCTGTCTGGTCACCCAGCAGTGCGTGTTTGGGGAAGGACTGCCCCTTTGGGGAGGAATGAGCTAGCTGGGCGAGCAGATGACCCAAGCCAAGGCGTTATCACTTCTCAATCTCTCKTTGGGATTTGTAGCCTTATCAGAGGGGACTGCCCAATGCTGCACTTGCTGATAGTGGAACGGGTGTGGGGATGTATAGCCATGGGGCTGATAAAGAGGAACTTGGCAAGGGAAGGGGGCCACAGGGGAGGGTGAGGAGAGGCCCTGAGCTCCACTGGAGCCTGCCGCAGACCCCAGGATGGGCGTGTCTCAGCTCATGCCAACSGGGCTTGTCACTGSCGATTTCCCGGCTGGGGATGGCACRGTGAAGGTAACATTCTAGAGTGAGTTGAYCACTTCCTTGGGACTTTAAAAAARAAAAAAAAAAAGCCCCCTTCAGTGCATACTGTCTCTCAAACYGCACCTAATGGAAATACCTAAATATGCTCAATTTACGCTGAGCATTGAGYRCATATGCTACAATATATGACTGCAAATGATGTGATTGCATACTTCAGCTAGAAGGGTTTCTGCTGGGCTCAGTTCCCCCAGAAATTAATTTTGACTAGTGTTCCTGTGAAGTCTCACATCTTTTTTGAAAGGCAAGTAGCAATTCCCATGTTGCAAGTAATGGGGATTTGTAATGGCATTTAGGGCTGGATTAATTTCTGTGTGCTTTATGATTTGCAGAAGTTTACAGCAGTATCTGCTGTAGGTAAAACTCAGCTCCTTTCCCTTGTAGTTCAAGGGCAAGGCAAACAGTAAAAATAAATATTTCAGCAGCACATCCTACTACTGAAAAAACAAGTCAAAGATTTTAAAGTATGACAGCACAGGGATTTGTTTTGCATGAATAGTAAATACGTCTACAGCCTCAAAAGAAGCTTTCTCTAGCTGGAAAACAGCATCAGCAATAGGTCTGTGAGTTTTGGAAGAGCACTGTCACATTTGCATATAGCAGAGGGTGCTGCACAGTCCACATCAGGTTCACGAGCAGGACCATGCCCTCCTGGTGTATCGTCCAACAAGTTCCTCATCCAGATATTCTAGAAGTTGTTTTGCTGGGTGAGTGGGGTGAATCTGTTGGCTCCAGATTAGTCAGTAATTTCTGAGAAACAGAAAAGTACCGTGGTAGCCCATCAAAGAGAGGTGGCAGGGACTTGCCAGCAGCTTTTGTTTCCCCTTTCACACCTTCTCCTTCTCACCAGTCAGGCTAGAGGGGCAAGGTTGCTCTAAATAAAATGGAGCTGTGGCAGCGAGGAGGCGGCAAATGTAGGTCGGATGCAGTTGGGAAGCTGCTGGTGGCGATGCTGATGTGCACACAAGCAGCCGGTGAGGGATGTGGTGCTAGGGATGCCCCGACTGCCTGAGGAGCAGGGTTGTGTGTCACATGGCTGCTCACTGCGGGCAGTGCTGAGGGGAGGAGGAGCAGCGCAGCCCCTGCCAGGCTGTGGAGCSAGGCAGACCCTCCCTGGGGGAATTGGGGCCAGCACCCACCAAGYTGGCTGAGAGGAGAAGCTGCTGTGAGACACGGGGGTCTCACCCATCCTGCTGAGCAACCCAGGCCAAGAGATGCTGGTGTTTCAGTCTGGAYGAGGCCAAATATCCATTCTGATGATTACAGAAGTCACTTGGAGCCTTACCTGGGAGGAAAAGCTTCCCCATGTGCTTCCCTCCTGCTCTGCCTGCCCACCCTGCCCTGCCCTGTCCTCCCCTGTGCTCTCTGTGGTTGGTGACATTCCTAGGGCTGTCTGAGGAGCATCTCCATGTATTTAGCATCAGGTTCATCTCATCTCATCTCATCTCATCTCATCTCATCTCATCTCATCTCATCTCATCTCATCTCATCTCATCTCATCTCATCTATCTCACACATGAGGAAGAGTCCCAGGCATATTTTACTGGTAGGGGGATGCACAGCGGCACACGAGCAGCAATTTGATTAGATTGCCTGTTCCCATCTGATGTCTGTTCCACAGCATGAATCCCCCCATCCGATTGCAACATCTGTATCATGGCCCTGATTTCCTTCCAGGCCTGCCCATTGCAGCTGAAAAAGTCTCCAGAAAGCAAAGGTGAGCTGTGCCATTTGGTTGGAGCAGCTCTACCATGACGGAAAAAAGCCTCACTTCCCCTGCTCCCCAGCCCTTTCCAAAGCTCCAAACATCCCCCTTGTTTTACAAGGAGAAAGGAGGAAGCATTTCCTGAATGAGTCTGGTCCCAGCTGGCACTGCAGCCCAGATCAACTCTCTCACCTAACATTTTTAAGCATGCTTAGCTAAACCAAGACAGTCTAGGAGTCTCCCTCTAAACCCCTACGTATGTCCAGCCAGACCCCTTCCTGMATGCACTGAAAATGTAGTTGACTTCTAGACAGGCAAAAAAATCATCAGCTTATGCTGGCATGATATTTTAAAAACTCGGCAAGAAGATGCTAGTAAGTTGAACAATGTTAGTCTGCAGCTCTAACTGGTACTCCAACTGGAACCAGCTGTAGAAGTAACGAGAACCATTCCCGACTGAATGCACAGCATGCTCATGGTGCTGTGCAGCCCCTGGGTGGGRTTGTCATACAAAGTTTATGCCATTTTAACTCTTTCTTTAAAGCAGGTATTCAAGCACCTTTCCAAATACAGACACATTTGCTGACAGAGAAGCACCCAGCCACTCCTATCTTGGGCTGTGTTTCTCTGCAAGCCCCACTGTGCTCTGGGGCACAGGTGGAGGGGTGCTACGATGTTTCTCCCTTTACATGTGGGAAAGCCTATGCAATGACTTTAAAGACAGGGTGCCAGTGTGGAAAACAAAAGACACTTTTAACTTTTTGGGAGCAGAAAAGAGGGAAGAGAAGAAAGCAAGGGGAGGATGTGGGCAGGAAAGGCTGCACTGCTATACWTTGGCTGTTGTGCAACATCGAGTACCCAAGTCTTCTTTAGGAAGGGAGTCAGCAGTGCTTTTGTGGAGACCCATCTGCACCTCCAGTCAAACCTGAATGACCTCTGGATGGGAAAAACTCTTCCAAGCATGGAGCAGAAAGGGCATTGTGCAGGAGATCGATTGTCCTTGGGACCAAGGTCCCAAATGCATTCTCAGTTCAGAACTAAAATTTTTTTTTTGTCATGTGTTTGGATTTATTTATGAGGCTTTGCTGACCAAGTCCCATGTTGCCAGTGTTTGTATRAGTTACTATGTGTGACTGGTAAGCAGAGAACCAGATGCAACTTGGGGGCTGTGCAAACCTTGTTAGCAGAGTATTTGCTTTATTTTTCTCCTCAAGGTTTGCAGAACTAGTTTAACAACTGGTTTTTTTCCTGTAATTTAAGCATTTGAGGGTTTTTAATGGTTTTGGTTTTAATTTTTTGTTTTAACAAAGGGGACTTCTAAAAAAGCACTTAGAAATGCAATTAGGTTACATGAGATGCATGTTAAAACCATGTGACCCCSATACAACTATGTCTGGGCTCTGTTCTACACTTCTGTTTTACAAACACTCTGAGAGACCCAACAGGCACCAAAACAGTTGCTTAAAACTTTAACACATCTGAACAGCAGCAGCGACCCTCAACATATGCTTTCCAGCAGCCAAGAAATACTGAAGCGAATGAACCTTACTGGTGASAGAGCACTGGAATGGGATGCCCAGGGAGATCGGCGAGCCCCTCTCTCTAGAGGCCTTCAAWACCCATCTGGWGGAGTTCCTGTGTCACCTRSTCTAGATGATCCTGCCTTGGCARGGGGGTTGGACTGGATGATATCCAGAGGWSCCTTCCRGCCATAACGATTCTGTGGCATCTGCAAATTTTTCTTGTCTTCCCCCTATCACTCGCCCCAGCCTTCCTCGCTGCGCTCTCCTCTCCCTATTCGCGCCGTATCCTGGTTTCCTCCCTTAGCACTTGCCATGCTTTTCTCTTCCTAAAAATCACCGGGGAGCCCCGAGCCCCGTGGCGGTGACACCCCGCACGGGCGGGGTGGGGGAGTTCGCGGTCCGACCGCACAGCCGAGGTGACAAAACCCATTCRGCTTCTCCGCAACGCCTCCCGCGCCTCCCTGTCGCTCAGCGCACACGGCYGGGCAGCTCCGGGAGCGGCAGCGATGCTCCGGGC
>NW_026623241.1:4303756-4402989 GCF_030028575.1 Malurus melanocephalus | reverse complement strand
TTTTTTTTTTTTTTTAACCAGTGCATTTGTGCTCGGCACGCACTAAATGTACCTATGGTGAATATGCATGCCTCAATATCTCAGGCCTGCTCAGGTGAAGCCATTTTCCCCCCCTTTAAATGACACATCATTTATGGTGCTGTTCCTCTCTTCCAAGCGCTTTTTTTGGTCTCGTTTAGCCGCTTTCGTTGTGCACTAACAAGACTTGATAAATTCTGTTGGTGAGAGGAGCCAATATGGTACAAATGCCCGGCGGGGCTGGTGAGCGAGGAGGGGCGCTGGAAGCGGGGTCTGGAGTTTATGGCATTCGAGGCAGTCATTTAACTCGCACTGCACTGACGGACTCTGCCATATGTTGAGCTGGGCCTTCTAGACTTCAAGGCACCAGGCTCATAAACGGGAAGAAGCAGTCCTTAGGGACATAATCTTATATGAGGGGCAAAAGCGGGTAATTTATTTGTCTTAAGCCCATATATCATTTTCTGTTCAGTGCTCTGCCATTGACCCGTTAATGTAAGGAAAAATAGCAGAAGTGCTGCTTCTTTCTTCAGCTAGCTAACGATTGATGCCGCTTACCAGGACCCAGCATTTTGTACTTCRGTGTTATGAAAGTATTATCTATTGTATGTCCAAATAACGCTATAGGATACATTTATTGTACTGTTGAAAATTTGCCTGGTGCAGATGTGGTAGCAGCTAAGGGAACGTGTAAAGTTGCTATGCCCAGAGATGCTTAAGGAACTCAGCCTTTTGCGTCTGCGTTCCTTACATTGCAGACATTAAGATGCATTAGATGTAGAACTGTGTAATGTAGTCATTTATAGTTGCTTCTCCTAGCGAAGCTGCAATTGAGTGATGATGACGTGATGTTTACTTCCTGAGGAGATTAGGTCCTCTTGGAAAACACTTTGTTCTTGAGCATCCTCATAAAAATTAGCTTTAGCTTGGCTGAAGGAAAACCAGGCATGAGTGACCCGTGAACTTGGCATAGCTGAGCATATGGTCTTGCTGAGTCCTTGCAGCAGTGAAGATGAAGCTGAGGCTGCTGCTCCTCCATCATTTCTGTAGGGACTGYGTTAGGTATGTGGGAAATAAACTAGTCTTTTAGCTTCAGTTGTGACAGAGTGAGAAGTAAATTGGAATAGACTTGCTGCAATAAAAGGTGTTTAAGAGGTTAGAAGTCAGATGAGCCAATCTGTGCTTACTGGTGGTGCACAGACTGGTTTGCATGGCTTTCCCCTCTGAGCTTGAGGCCCGCAGCAGCATCTGATGCTTCGGTGACTACAAAAGCTGAAGCAAAAGGGCCTGGGTTCCTCAAACAGGTTTTAAGACCAAAATTTGGTTACAGGCCTGACCCTGATGCTTGATCTTTTGTTTCCCTGGGGACCTGGGCTTTACCCAGCCMCTACTGGGCTTGGGCCCTGTGGCCACACTTGAAACCACCTTTTCCTGTGCTGGGGTGAGGAGGAAAGGAGGCTTTCCTTAGTCCCTGTGGATGTGGTGAGAGACACAGCACCTCTTTCAGGGAGTGGTGGCACTGGTCTGCAGTGGCTGGTCATGACTCTTCTGTGGATGCCAAAGGAGTTGAGAATTGCCCACCCAGCCACAATCCCCTGCAGTGTCTGTGAGGTTCTGAAGGCATTTCAGCATTGTTGCCCTCCTGGGTGACTGTTCCGGGCTGGTGAGGGGCATCAGTGGRGAAGCCAGCATCAGTTCCTTAGATCTGGAAAATTGCTACATCTGTTACCTTCATACTGCCCTTTGTTAGAGAGATGCTTAAACTTGCAAGTGGTTTATTGCTTGTTGATCACGTTTCGTTTTAAAAAAAATGGTCTGACCTGCTGCTGCTACAAGGAGTTTTTCCGTGTTCTCTTTCTTGCAAGAATAGATTTTCTTGGTTAAACCCTTGATGAGGGTTGTTGCACTGTGTTCGTGTGTCACAGCATTGGTGATGTGCTTCCTTAATAGTGAGGAACTATTAAGAGGAAGAACTTCCTTGCTTTTAAGTGGATAATAAATGTTTGGTAGGGAATATCCAAGGATTGCTTCATTCACCTGTTTGAAGATGGGTCTTGGTGAAGACCTTGGGAATAGGATTGTCCTGGCCCCTTGATTTTGTTTTCCTGCTCATTTTTGGAGGGAGTGGGGCACCGATGAGTGAGGATTTCACCTGCAGAAGTGAAAAATCCAGGGAAGGAACTGTGCTTATTCCTCTGCCAAAGCACCTCCCTCCCACCACTTTCAGCAGGAAAATGGATTAGGGTGCCCTGTCTGCCAGCCCTTTAGCYTATTTCTGGCGGGTTACCAGTGCTGTCTGAGGGATGTTTTTCTCTTTCTGTCATGGCTTTRCACTATTATCTTATTTTCCATGCATCATCAGCTGCCTGCCTGTGACAGAGCAGTTTTGAGCATTCCTTGCTGCCTGCAGAATTTGAGGATGAAAGTTGGATGGATTGGTAACCCATTCAGCCATCCGGCTGCCTGCACATGCTTTTGTTCCAGGAGCATGTAGCRAATAAAGACATCACGTTAAGGGGTGAGGGAGGGGAAACAAAGCATTTTAATATTTGTAGTTGCTTTCTGGGCCTTTCACAGCATCGCTTTGTCTACGTGAACTGCATGAATTTGCATRCTGGAGCGCAGCCGCCCAGGGCCCCCGCGCCTCCACCCCGCTTGGTTGTTCTACCTTCTGTTTCCTCTTGCTTCCCTTTCATTGTTTGTGCTTCTCGYATGCCCCCTCCCAGCTTCCCTCTTATACATATTTGTGCTTTTCCTTTCTTCACCCCCCCTCCTGCTTATGAGCTTTTGATTTCAGCTTCCTCTGAAGCTGCAGAGCTGTTTGGGGATGGCTCACCTGCTGTTGCTCCGCAGCCGAGCCCAAAGGGTGCCAGAGCATTGCAGCTGGTGAGGGTGTGCGTGGGCTCATGTGCCGGGGCTGAGGGGGAGCTGGCTGTATCGAGGCCTGCTTACAGTCTTCCACTGGTCTGCTGCTTCCTCCAGCATTTTAATGTTTCTTCCTGGATTCCCTTTTTAGCTCTGAGGCCAGCTGGTTTTCCCAGTTGGATGTGGAGGCTATATTCTTTTGTGTCCATCTCTTCTTTCTTGTTGAAGGTGGTGTGAAGTGGGGGGTAACCACAGAGCACCCGCTGAACTTGCTGTCCTTCTCCTTACACTTARCCTCCCTTTTATAGGAAGTGTCCCTGGGATGGGCAGCTGGCTTTTTCAGATTTTGACATGGAAAATCTTGAGTGGGAGAGACTTGATTAGAGCAGTTGTGGTTTTTTTTCAGCCCCTTATAATTTCGTGGTTTTGCATGTTTGTTTGTAACTTGTTAGTACTAACTTAAGTAAAATGCTTGGGAGAAACGCTCCTTTGTRTAAGACTTGACACCCAAGCCATTCACCATTAAAGGCTGAAAAAGCTCCAAATATAAACAGCCAGGTTGTAGCACTTCACTGCAAAGCTGAAAGGTCGTTAGTTGTATTTTGTGTTTGCCGAAAAAGAGAGGAAAGGAGGACAACAAAAAGCACAGTAAGAGTATCAAGCCAGCTGTTTCTATGAGTGTATGAAAGAAGCACAAATGCCRGTGTTTCATAACCTACACCACTTGAAAGAGGTATTGGAGAGTCACAGTTGCATGTTTCTGTCTGAAGAAACCATGTAGGTGCTTACTGGGAGCACCTGAAGGCAAGGGCAGGTGGGTTGGGTACCTGCAGAGCGCCTTCCCTTCAGCCACTTCAGTCTGGGGGGAGGAACTACCTCAAAATGACATAATGARGGTTAAGTTGTGGTTTTTGTTTTCATGATTGAAAATGACAGTAAGTCACCAAAGGCAGTGTATACCAAACTTTATTTTGGTGTCAGTGCCATGWTGACTGATGTGATGGGTTTTCTGCTGTTCCTCTGTGTCACTTGTAGGAGAGGAGTGAGATGTTTTATTGGAGGAGCACCTCSTGAATGTTTCAGTTTGCTTGCAGATACTGAGGAGATTACAATGACTTCTTGTTTCAGTTTACTGTGACAGTGTTTCAGGTGCTTGGATTTTAGGAACCATACTGCAGTATTTACTGTATCATGGTTGTTATAGACACTGGACAAATACAGAGGCGCTGCCTGGGTTTTCACTGGCAAGGTTCTGTTTGGGTCTGAAAGATACATTTTTTTTTTCTTTCTCCCAAGTAGTAGCAACTTGTCTTCAGTTTCTGTTCTTCAGTGAAGCTCAGGGACTAATAAGGTTAAGAGTTCTACTGGTTTTGAAAGCTGATGGAGACCTTGATCTTACATATATTCATCAGAGATATGCCACACTGCAGTGTGTCGCTAATTATCCCATCAGCTGTGCACAAATTAAATGTACAGAGTCACCTGCTTCAAAGYAGGTTTTGTCTGAAGACACACAATTTTTGTGAAAGTCTGAGACAGGCTTGGGGTGGGAATTGTGTTCCTCTTTRAGCTGTTGAAAGGCTCCTCCAGACTCCCAGCTGAGCTTCTGGATGGTGCTGATAGGACCTGGGGTTGGTTGTCCATGCAGATTATGCAGTAGCTGTCAGCCCAGGCTCTTGAGACTTGTGTGACACAAGAGGGGTGCTTTCAAGGGCTTTCCAGCACAAGATAAGCACCTGCCCCWTATTCAGGATAAGGTTTGGAGGAAGGGTTTTTTTTTTCTTTTCATAGATAGACTGCAGGGACATGCATTTTAACTTTCAGGAGGTTCCTTCCCCCCATAGTCCTGTAGTTTGAAAATGCTAGGTTTTTTCTTTTTTTGGTTTTTTTTTTGTTTTTTGGTTTTTTTTTTTTTTTTTTTTTGTTTTTTTTGGTTTTTTTTTTGTTTTTTGGTTTTTTTTTGTTTTGTTTTTGGTTTTTTTTTTGTGAATCCGGTGTAAGCATACATGTAACCTGTGTGTGATCAGAGTTGAAGATGATTTTAAATTTTTATTTTCCTTGCACAGTTTTGAGATGTTATGCTGTGTCTACACTGTAGATTTGTTGCTTGGGGAAAAATGAAAAGAAGAAATGGGAAGGTGGCTGGTGTTAAGGGTGAGCACAGTGTAATGACACAGACCCAGGTTTCTGATGCCTGGACGATGCTAAGCCATTTAAAGGAGGAACTAAGCCATTTAAAATGAGGATAGCTTGCTAGCTGGCTGTGGCAGAGRAGCTGTTTCTGGATGAGGTGGGTAAGGAGTCCTCTAGTTCTGCTTGGTATTTTACTGAGGTCTCAGAAGTACAAAAGAAGCTTGGAGAAGTTGGAAAACATGATGGGTTTGTACTGTGCCATCCTGGTGGAGTCTAACAGCAAGGCTTAACAAGAGGAGATGGCTGGGTCTGCATGGGGGCCWGGACCTTTAGGTAGAACTGTGCTGAAGAGCTTTGTGATGTGCTGCAGATCCTGGACAATTAGCACGGTGTCTCCAACCTCTGGCCARGTGTACAGAAGGATTGTCAAGTCCTCAAATTGTACTTCCCTGTCAGTCTCATTCCAGGTTTGGTTATGTTATGGTGGAGGCTGTGCTGCTTCTCTTGAATGAGCTGCTTGTGACAAAAGATGGATGTTCAGATGCGTCTGGTAGCTTTTGGCAAAATCTGTAATAATATTAGCCATAMGATCATTATTYTGGGCACAATAATRTTCATTATTATTATTAATATTAGCATTAACCATATTTGCTGCCATGATGTGGTTGTCATTTTTTTCTCACTTCATGAAGCTCAAGTCTTCAGAAATCCTCCTGTCTGTCCTATCAGTAGGCAGGTAGGGCTGTCTGATCTACTTAAGCATCTGAAGCCTGTAGAAAGATGTTTAGTGTTTACAGGTGATTTTTTTTTTCCAGTATGTAGTGAAAATAGCAGGTAAAAGTCAAAGCTGGTTGCTTGGGGCCTGTTCTRTGATATACTTATGTGGGAAATGTGTAGGAGGGGTGGTGGAAAGTACAGTCTTCTAATTTTAAAAGATTTTTTCCCCCCACCTTGTCATTGCTAAGGGCTGTAGTTSGTGTCTTACAGAACCATTACCTGCAGAAGCAGGGAAAACTCACCAGCTGTTTCCTGGCAGGATGACTGTGACCTCTTCTGCAAAATGTTAATCTCCCTAAAGTTGTCCCTGGTTTCATCAGCAGGGGTTGAGTGGCTGTAACACACTTCATTTTGAGTTGTACCTAAAACGTTCCTGGAGATATTGGCCAGTTCAGAGTAGCTACCTCCTTGTTTTAAATGGATTTCCTGCAGGGAGCTCATTGAACCAACACTTGAGTTCATTTTTGTGGACAGCTCAAAGTGGTTTGTGGTGAGCTGCAGGCTGACACAGTTCAGCTGCATGTCTTGMAAATTACCTGAGTCCAGCAACTGAGCTAAGATGATGTGTTCAGAGCTGCTGCTCTGTCTGCTTTCTGTACGTGCTGCTAATCAGTGATAAGATGTGGGTTTGGGACCTTACCATGCCAGTTGGAATGTGGTACTTTGCTTTTGCTTTTGACATTCACAGGTGATCTGCATTTCAAGGCATTCTGCATCCTATTTCGTCAAGTACTRGCTAATGAAATTTACTGATGGGGGMAAATAATTTCAAAGTGGAGAWAATAGTCTTCCTTTAGTTTGAGGGCAGTTGATGGCTTTAGATTGAAATTCTGTGTGTGAGCRGATTTTGTATAGATGCATTAGCATAAATGGAAAGTGAGTCTGTTCAGGCAGCATTTGGGAAAAACCAGCAGARTAGTCACTATTTATCTTTGGAATATAAGCTGAAACCTCAAATGGGATGTCCATCAACTACCTTATTTTACTCATAAAGGAGTTGTAGGAATTTTAGATTTCTGAATTTTGTTTTGCAAACAAGTCATAGGAGAATCCATCTGTGAAGGAGTTAAAAATGGTACATATGCCCAGTGTAGTATGTTGCAGTTCTGAGATTCTTACACTGTATTTTCTCTGTTTGTCAGGCTGATTCGGAGGAGGATGTGGAAGAGCATCCCCAAGAGCAAAGGTAAGCTAAACTCAAATGGAAATAGGAGTATTGAAGCTCATTTTGGTTTTTGCTTTAGGAAATTGGGCAGACTACAAATGTTTTKTTTTTTTTTTTTCTCCTGCATGCTAAACAGTTTTTTATTACTTGTGGCTTGCAGTTTTSTCAACTTCATGTTGCTATTGATTTGTTAGCAAAACCAAAAAATCTGTGCTCAGTGTATGCAAGCACAAAATACCTTCTTGCATCTCTTTCTCCTAATTCTGTCTCTGTGATGAATTTGCTTCTCCTTGCTTTCACACACRCAAAAAATCTGTATATTAATTAAGTTTTGTTGTATATTTTGTAATTAATTTGTTTAGGGCAGGGGACAGTTTTCCATTATGAAATTTGTAAGTATAAGTAGTCTCAGAGTATTAATTTGTACCAAGGCAAGGCAAGAGGTAAAGGAGATTTAAAGCCAAAAGTTTACTAATGTACTGCTGTGGAACAATAAATATTCTGCCCTTGTTTTGAAATCAGATAAATAGTGAAGCTCTTCAGAACTGTAGCCTCAACTCTGCTGTTTCKCTTAATATCAGGCCTTTGTATTTTGAAGAGTTGACTAAATAGCATCACAGATTATTTTTTAAATACACTTTTGTTTCCTCTGAACGTCCAGGTTAAAATGCTTGGACATCTACCAGTGAAACACTTCCTTCCTTTGGTATGTGTTAATGTGGTTACARCTTTCAGTGCCATGCCAGCCAGAAAGATCACAAGACTTAAAATAAACATGTGTAACAGCACCGTTTTCTGATGGCTGCAGTTAGCCAGAAATGCTTTTCTATTTATCTCCAGTCTTTGTCCTTAGCTTAGGTTTCAGAACCAATAGATCTGATAAAACACAAGCCTTGCTGGGAGCTGGCAGGATCAGTAAACCTGGGGGGCAGGAACAGGATGGTTATTATGGGTCTATCCTGCACTGCAGTGCTTCTTCACATGGCTTTTCCCCTTTCTGCCCCATTGGGARCCTTCTCATCTGAACCCAGCATCACATTAAGGCTCCTGTGCCTCATCTCCGTGGGAATTACAAAGGTGGTATGGAAACAGGATGTGAGAATTACTGTGGCTGCTGACAGCTGGTGCTGATTACTTGTGCTTGCCTAAGTGCCCCAATTCCTACCTGCAGAGGGGATTTCTTTTTTCTGCCGACTCTTGTGAAAAGAGGGGTAAACTATTGAAAGCTGCATTTCCCTGCACAAATACAGAAGTTTCTGATTTTTTCGTCTGGGAGCTGTTACGGTTTGGATGCAGAATTTTTACTGTGTAACTTTATTACCTGCATGCTTTCTTTATTGAGTGGTAGTCAGAAGGCAGCAGATTAAGTGTGTGCTTAAGATTGTTCCTGAGATTTTCCTTAGTAGGCAGAGAAATGTAATTTAGGCAGAAAAAAAAATCTCTACTTGCCTATTTTTCTCTGGGGGTGGATGGGGTAATTGGCTACTATGGCAGTAATAAAAATACTGTTGAAAAATAATGAGTTCTTGAGACTTAGAGGAAAAAGTGATTTGTCTGGGGTTTTTTTTGGCCATTCAGGTGCTTAAAGATTTTTCTAGTAATTATTAATTTTCAAAAATGAACTTGGTTTTTGGCAGTAAAAAAGCACTTGCATGGATGGAAACATCCTTCTGTTGTCCCACTGAAATGCTTCAGGGAAACTTGTCCAAACAGATCCTGTCTTGTGTGTATCTTCTAAACTGTTTTGGTTTGCTCTGTACATAAATGCATACATAGATCTGTATGTACTCTATATACTGAAGGAATGTTACAGTGTAGAGCTTATGAAGAAGACCCAGCAAAGATACAGTCGAAAGACTAGAATTTATTAGTTTATTTCCAGATCATCTTTCATTCCCTTGGCTTATATTACTATATGGTGAAATCATGGGGATTTCCTTTTCCTGTAGCAGCAAAACCTGAAGCTTCCAGCATCTTCATCTCATTGTCTGACTGCATGCCCTGGGGAAATCAGTTAAAGCTACTGTAATTTCATGTGAAGTCCTAGAAGCAAAGCACCTTAATGTAGGGGGTACAAGCAGAAGTTAAAGGAGATAGAGAAATCAGAAATTTCCCCAGAGATGAAGGAAGTATGAAGAGTTCATCATCTCAGGGCATAGAGGAGAAAGTCTCTTTCCAAAACATTGTTTTTTTCAGTTTTTAATTCTGGGTTAGTGGACTCCCTTGGGAGCTTGCTAACCTACTTTAAAAAAACCAAACACAGCAAAACCAGTAAAGTATTAACAGTCTTTTAACTGACTTCCTGTGCATGTGCATCATAAAATCTTCCTTTTGGGGTGGTCTTCTTGGTTTGCTGTTGTTCTTGTGGCAAGTGCACAGGGGAGATGAATGTGATCTTAYCATTTCTGCCTTAGGTTTAACTTTAACAAGCAGAGAAATTTGCATGGAGGTAAAAGATATTGTCAAAATAGCAATTTTTGTGAAAAGCTATTTCAGAGTTGAATGAGAAGTAGTTGATTTGTCGGTCCATGGGTTTGCAGCTGCCTGCACGAGAAGAGGATCATTATCAGGTCCTTGATTTCCACTGTGTGATTCCTGCTGTTCTGATTGTTTGGATGCTTCCACAGGTTGCTTTGTGCAGTTTTGTGTCTCTCTTGATTAGATTCTGAAATAAGAAATGCAGCACAGTAGACACTTGAGTATTGCTTCAGGCCATAGACTTTGACAGAAATAAAGTTACGTGTATTTGGACTAGCTTATTCAAAAGCTTCAAGTTTCTTAAAAAACCTTTTCTTATATTTGAAAGTCAGCAGTAAAAGATGCCTTTCAGAACAGTCAATGACAAGTGTTGACAAGAAAGGGTTTTGTTGTTGTGTTTGTAGGGTTTTTTTTTGTTATTTTGTTTTTTTTTTTTGTCCCCTTGCCCCCTCATCCTGGTGGCTTCAGTTACCASAACTGACAGTAGCAAATTTTGAAGGTTTAGGTGTTTCCTGAATGAGCATAATGAGTCAGGACCCAAGGGAATTGCCTGAAATTGTGCCAGAAAGTTTTTTCACCTTTACTGGTTAGGCACTGGACCAGGCTCCCCAGGGAAGTGGTCACAGCACCAGCCTGRTAGAGTTCAGGAAGCATTTGGACAACACTCTTGGGACATGGTGTGACTCTTGGGAATGGATGGTGCTGTGCAAGGCCAGGAGTTGGACTTTATGATCCTTGTAGGTCCCTTCCAACTTGGCATATTCTGTGATTCTGTGACATACAGAAGTCTGGCACAAATAAAGAGACGGTACTGTCAGGTGATGTGCACAAATKATGCTATCAAAATTTTTAGCTTTCTGTTTCAGTGAATTAGTCATTGGACTACAAA
Organism: Malurus melanocephalus; assembly: GCF_030028575.1. Classification (NCBI taxonomy): domain Eukaryota; kingdom Metazoa; phylum Chordata; class Aves; order Passeriformes; family Maluridae; genus Malurus; species Malurus melanocephalus. The sequence continues at coordinate 4,392,664 of NW_026623241.1, read as the reverse complement.
AAAAAAAAAAAAAGTAATTTTGCACGTGTGACATTGTTAGTACTTGGGTTTTGAGGACTTCTGGATGAAGGCCTTTGAGGGTCCAGTTTCCCAGCTGACACATGAAAGAATATTTGCATGAGAATAAACTACTGTACTCAAGATGTGAACCATGTATTCCTAATATGTGRTGTGCCATGATTGTCTGTAAGAAGGGAAATCCATGGAATACTGGGAGTATGGAATGAAATTTACCAAGAAGAGGACATTTTCTAACTTTTGCTTATAGCAGGGCATATTTTGCTTTGAGTAGATGGCATCAGCTGCTAGGAAAATTCAGACTGCAATGCAGTTGGCTCAGCCAGGCATTTCTGTTGAACCTTTGCCTTTGATCGCTGGATAGCRTTTGACCCTGTGGAGCTGCTTGGGGCAGTAGATGGTATCGGCTCCCAGTGGGTTCTGCTCAGGTGTCAGTGCAGCCTGGGAGTGACAGCTGATGCCCAGCACTTTGACCTCTCCTGATTGCTTGGTGGAATTACTCCTAATCGCTGTGTTTGTGAAACAGTGCTCCAGATGTGGAAGTGAAATTGAAGGTAAAAGTAGCAAGGGAGTAGCTTACTGGTTGCCTGAGAGAGAGCAAAGCARTTAAGGGGCACAGACTGCAGAATTACCAGAGGGTTTAGGGACTACTTAGGAGATGTAGTTACAACATTTGCTTTCCACGAGTGGCAGTGGGAGAATGAGCCTGCTTTGCCTTGCTGTACATGGCAGTTTCTCCCTGGCCACAGCTTCATCTCCATTCAAGATGCACAAGTGAGGACTGGCATTGTGGATGGAGTATTAAGACATGTCAGAGGTAACTCATCCTTCCAAAAAGCCTGTGGTCTTAGTGCCATAATTTTTGACAGTCCAATTCTTGGAAAGTAGTGGCATGAGACTGTGTACCAGATAACCAGCTTGGGTGGTGGCTAAGGCAGGAAAGGAAAGATTGAAAACTAGGTTAGGATCAACCAGATTTTCTTTTTCCTTCTGCTTTTTCTTACTGAAAAGAATAAATGATTTTGTGCCAGCAGAAATGTCTGAATATTTTAAAAAAATTGGTTTATGTTGTGCTTATTTTTTTTTTAAATCAAACGGAATATCCTTTGAGAAAGGGTTTCAAAATGAAAAGCTGAAAAGTAGTTTTGAGAGTGTCGGTGAGTGCTTGGGCTGTCTGAAAGGAATCATGTTAAAACAATATTTTCAACCTAAGCTTGTATGGAGTACCACTGATMATTTAGATTGTCATTACGCTTAACYCCAAAAGCAAGTCTAGCTACATGAGGACTTTCCCTAGAATATATGCTTGGTCTTGTAATAATGAAAGCTTCTTTTATTAAGTTTATWGTGGTTTTTAAAACTTTTGTTTTACCAAAGAAGCAGAAATCTATGTTTGTATTAAAAAAAAAGAAAAGAAAAAGCTGGAATTCTTGGGAGAAAGCTTTTGAGTCACATTAATATACTTGCATAAGGTAACAATTTCTACAGTATGCACAGAATGTATGTTTTTAGTGGTTAGCATGAAAAACTTCTTCAATATTGGCTAGTTTTTGWTTTCAATTGATAAGTCATGGCTGTTGTGCCCCGCTTCCACTTTGTTTAGATCACCAAGGGACTATAATTTCAAGTTTTACTGGATGCCTGAAGAAGTTAAATTTACTTTACATAATACTTAGAAGTAAAAGAGGGCAATTGAGATACACACACCCACCTATAACACTTGGGTGAAAATCCCCACCTATAGCACTTGGGTGAAAATCCCTAAGGAAACACCTGTGGGGAGCACAGGATATTGTGAAACAAGACTAAAAGAAGCTTACTGAAGAGAATTGCAAGAGGTGAACAAAGTTGGAGGTTCTCTTGTAGATGAAGAAACAGATAGTTCCTTCCAAAACAATCAGTGYTGCTCTTCCTCTCCTTCCTTATGCTTCTGCCAGGCACAGTTAGGATGGCAGGCTGAACTCCTGCTGCTTTGTTTATCTCTGTTTTATGTGGCAGTTGATTCACTGATGAACTTTGCCTTGCTGAACTTTGTATTAGATGCTGCTAGGGACAGCTGTTCCCTTCTGTGCATTACCTCTTCCAAAATACTGGTCCTTTTACAAAATTACGTTGCTTGCCTGCTGGTAGAGKGGGGTAAAAAATGTGTTATGCTTTTTACCCTGGGACATTGCATGGCATGGTTGTGTGGTAACAAATGTTTCAGCTATTGGTTGTTTCTTTATTTCTAAATTATTTTCAGAACATTTCATAAATGAGAGCAGTTGCCCGGGCCAGCTGCACAGTGTTYCACCAAACTGAGGAGGTGACCCTGTGGCTTTCTCTTTCATGAGTTAATGGCAAATCAGAGTCTTGCACTGGTTTGTGAATAGCWGTCAAACTTCTGTCTTCAGTGTAGGTCCTACTTGACCTTGATGGAAATATCTGWAAGGTCATGTGTGGCCATGTTTAATTACTCTTGGATTTGCTGTTGTGGCCCTACTCATCATCAAAATCTTGTCTGTTTGCCTTGAACAAACCCTACTGGAATGTGTATATTTCTCTTATTTTTGTGAGCCCTCATGGGCTGGAAGATGCTCATGGTTGGACCAGAGACTCTGATCATATGTCAGCTCATATGCTACCTTAAATGGACTTTCTTATCTATGSATAACTACTTGACTTTGAGAAATGAAGGCAATCTTGGTGTGGTAGTTGCAGATTGGCACTTTTATATTCATATGGCTCATGGTGCCTTGAAAAGACACASAGGCTTCTATGGAAACACCAGTTTCTATACTGGTAAAAATAGCAGGCTGAGGCTATGAGGTCATTGTTTGTACAGGGATTAGTGTGTGTGAAGAAATTGTGTTTGTGGATATGTGTGTGCTACTGGAGGAGGCTTTCTCACATGTAATGACCTGTTCTAAATGGACAAACTCRGCTTTACATTTTGGTGCTCTATGTAGTTCTTTCGTTGTTTTCTTCTGTTAATAATTTCTTTCTGTTCTCTGTATCTTCTGCAGATCTTTTGTGTACTGTTTTATGGCATCTCTACTTTTTTTTTTTCATTTCTTTCTGGACCATGCCTGAAATGGTTGTGGTTTCTCTACTGCAAGAGGAGGAGTCTGTCTTGCACTCTTGCAGGACAGAGAGATCTTGTTGGGTTTAGGAGTAATGCCTTCAAGTCAGTGGCTGATGGGTAGGATGGGATGAGYGGGGTAAGACATTTGCCCAGGGATGATGGATAGTCTTGGAGACAGCTTGTGTGTTTTGGGTGGATGGTGTGGAGAATGGCACAGTGCCAGCACAGTGTGGACAGTTGAAAGCCAGTGCACAAACCTGTACATCATTTATTGTGCATGTTTTTACAGGTTGTTTTTTTTTTGGCTCTTGGTAAACTCTCTGTAGCCTGTATTTTGGGACAGAGCCCACCCAGAATGCATGAATGCATGCCCTTTAGAGTTAGGACAAGCCTGATCTGAGCAGGTGGGACAAGGGCATATGGTGTCTTATTTCCCATTGTGTTTGATTCAGTACTGGCTGCAGAGCTTTCCAAGAGCAGAGACAGATCTTGTGGCACAGCCTGTTGGTGTAGTCATTCAGCAAACACATGGGGAAGGTCAGCTTTTATTGCCAGGCCAGTCACGTGCTGTGAGGGCTGTGCAAGTCTGCTCTGGAACATGGCATTTTTCTTGTTAAACTTAACCTATTAAACTTAACCTACCTTGTTTTGAAAAAGGGGATGTTGGGACACATTTTGTATGTTTAGATAACAGGGAAAAAATCCAAAGTAAAGCAAAAGTAAACAGCTGCTATGGCATGTTTGTCCATGTCCATTTGTAAACTTTGTGTCCCCCTAGCCTTGCTTGGGGGAAGCCCCCTTGCTTCTGTAATATAAGTAGTTCAGAATAGGAACTTTCTTCTTAATGCTTCTACTTTTACATTTTAATACAGTGGTAATGGATTTCAGATGTCTGTTAATCTGAGGCTAATCCTTCTGATTTGTGGGCAGTGGGCCACAAAGGATTTAGCTTTTTGTCTATGCATTTATTGTTAATAAATTATTTTCACCTCCACTAAGAAACAGTAGTTGTTTCTCAGTTGCACATAAAGAGGACTTAATTTGCATTAATTTTAATTTTACCATTATGAARTTAAACAATAGACATCTGGAATCATACACCAATGTCTGGAGTCTGAAAATTGACACCCTATAAGAATTTAGCTTCATAGTCTTTTCACTGTTGCAGATTCGCAAATTGTGACAAAATAGAAAAAAAACCCTAAACAGTAGTTGCCTCCCTTTTAGAAATTTGCATAGTCTTCTTCTGAATGATCAACCTCAGCACTCTGGTTTGATTCCTATAAGCACAGCATAAAGTAACCTGATATCTATCTAATCCAATATAATAAAGGAGTTATAGGCTATGATGTTACCTGGTTCTCATCTTCCTAGATACTCAAAGGTGACCCAAACCTAGCTTTTAATGACTCATGTATTTTTATTTGATGAGGAAATGTGCTCTAGGAAGGCTGTGCTCRTGCCCTGGCAGTAGCTCTGACTGCATGACTTGTGGGCAGATAGGTGAAGGAGCCTTTTCAGTAGGTTTGGTGTTTGCCATAGTAACATAAGTAAAAACATGAAAACAACATTAACACCACTTGTAGTTCAGTATTGGTTATAAATTCAAATCTGAGTTTAAAAAAACATCTTAGTTATATTGTCTTAAACATAATTCTTTGTCCACTTGCTTTAGTATCTACTTTGGAAAGAGACTTTTTGGTGGTTATTGCAATATGACCAACTCCCTTTTCCATGAGGACAGAAGGGCCCTGTCCACTTCAGGGAGGGTAACAGTATCAAATAYTACACTTGCATGTGACTACAGTGTGTATTAACTCTTTTGCGGGTTTTGAGTACTCACCGCAAATATTTGCTTTATATTTGTGGAAGAGTTTGCTTTCATCAAATAAGCTGATCACCTGGGAGAAACATGTGATCAGTATGAATCATTTAGGTGTCTGCTTGTTGTCTCAGGGGTCCACCATTCTRTGTTATGTCCAGGCTGCCAACTGAGATAAGGAAGAGAGAGGGCAAAGCTGGTGGTGTTAGTTGTCACCTTATCATCTTCTCCACCTCATAGTCCCAAAGTGGTGTACAAATAAAGCTGCATGGGTGTTTATTGTGTGTGTGTCTTAGTAACTTTTAGAAATAGCAATGGAAATATGATTAGACAAGGATAACTCAGGCTATTTTGTGCGAGTGTAAAAACAGACCTTACTTTCTATAGAAGAATTGAACTTTATATAAACATGGTAATTTCTCTATCAAATCAGTGAAGAAGATTTTTTTGCTTYGAATTGTGAGGACAAGAAAGAAAAATATTTTCTGAGAGGAAGGGGAAAGTAGGCCCCTGATCTTAGTTTTTACTGAACTTGTCATCTTCCAGATAGCCTAATCTGCTTCAAGATACTGTTGCAGTACCCAGTGAGCTGCAGTTGTTTACCATCTGACCACCTGCATACCAGAACTCTGCAGATGGCAAAATCAATAAATTTGAAGTGCAAAATAATGCTTTTAGTTACTGTCTGATAAAAGCCAACTTCTTCTTTAAAACTTTGTGTAGATACATGAAGGAGCTGTAAAGACTTGGAAATAAAAATGAGAAAGTTAAGATGGTGTATCATGTTCTGTGTTGTCAAAAGTACAGGCTGCGTTGGCTCTGGTTCATGGTTTTGTTGTGTTTTGGGGTTGGATTTTATGAGAAAGGAAAAGTTCTGCTTAAAATGTTTGTCTGCAGCATGCTCTGTAAAGAAATATGAGAAATGCAGAAAACAACTCAATATTTTTTAAGCCCAAACCTTTTTCTTTTGGCCAATGTGGTGGTGCCAAAAGCAGTAACATAGTTGCGCTTGCATTGTGAAAGAACTCATTTCCTTTGCAGTACTAGGATTTGAAGCTGGTCTGGCCTTTGGAGACACTTTTATATCAATTGCATGATAATTTGGCACTCATCAAAATGCTTGGGAAGACATTCAGAAACCTGAATTTATATATATATATATATATATATATATATAAAGAGAAAAGTGACCTTTAAAAATTGTTTGGACAGAGATTTTTGCTAACTCTTTTGCATATCTAAATCATTATGTATTGCTTTCCAGTTTTTTTAATTGCTATTCTTTTTTTAATGTTTCTCTGTGGGTTTATTTTCTTTGAGAGAGTGAAGCACAATTCTGTTGCTGCATACATATGCACTTCTCAAAACAAAAAGTTAACTTTGCATTAAATAGGCAGTCTGAGCTTTTACAAAGTAGATAAAGGTAAATGATGACTGTCTGCCTTGTCACTAGCACATTTATAGTTATCTCCTGTGGAGAATTTCCCAGCTTTTTTGAATCCTTTTGGTGCTGATATCTGATCTAATAGTAAGTTAATAATCTCTTTTTTTACTGTTCTTTGTTGTGCTTTTTTAGCCCTGAATTCTGCCATGTTTTTATAGTCTGTTTCCCCTCCTGAATTACTGGAGGGCTTGACTGAGAAGCTTTTGCARGTCCCGGGAGAGGATCCAAAAGGGAATTGTTACAGAAACTCGATTTCTAGGTGCTCTAGGGACTGGCTTTGAGTCACTGCAAGTGTTTCTGTTGACTCCTTCACACTTCTTTCAGAGCTGACAGTGGCTGTCAAGCCATGAATCCAAATATTAATACTTAATRCTTTTTAAAAATTCGTTGGTGCAAACCTTTTGAGGTCTGACCTTTCTTGCGAAGTTGCTTCAATTATTTCTGTGTTTTCTGGTTATTATGAAAATCAAATTGAAAAGATCATCGGCATCCTGCTTCTTCTGGTGGTACTCTCTTCTAGTGAGCATTTCCAAGGAGTTCCTCCATGGGCAGCAGGTGATGTTGATGACATCAGGCAACTCTTTGCAGCCCTTCAGYCACAGGTATTTGGTTTTTATCAGTGAGGACAGAAACAGGTTCAGCAACCAACAACAGGTGTAAGACCAAAATTGGGCACATATATGTGTATGCACTTTAATGCCATCTCCTGGCATTTGTGGAGCAGTGTGTTGTGCTGCCTTTGGGAATACACTTGGAACAAAGTGGATCTTTGGAGACTTCTTTGACACTGAGCCAACAGTCTCACTATGATGTGTTCAGCACAGGAGAGAGCAAAAACAGATGCATGCTTGTTTTTCTGTTATTTGGGAGGAGGAGGACCCTTTGAATGGCTTCCAAGGTCTTGAGGTTCCTGCATGTTGTGCTCCTTTAAACTCCATGGCTGTAGCGCGCTTGGACGAGGTGCAGTTTACACAAGCAATTGAAATCGCACGTGCACCGGATTTTTTAGGCTCTCAGACTTCCTTGCTGCTTGTGTCAGCGTGCCAAAGTGCACCGTGTTCTAAAGGCTTTTCAGGGTGGGAATATGTAAAAGCTGTCAATTACTCCTCWGTTCCAGGCTGGCTGTTTTATAAACAGGTGTGGTCTATGAGGACATTTTCCTTGTTTAAAACCCATCATCTTAATTTACACTGTAGTGCTAGCTATTGCCATTGCACAACACAGCTGAATCCCGAGAGACTTGTAGGCTAAAAAGCAAAACTAGTTGAATTCTACTGAATTATCTGACAATAGTTGTTTTATTTTCTTGGAGGATAAATCSCAGTGATTCATTAATGCAAAAGTTGGTTGCATTTGGTAGAAAATAAAAACTGTAATTTTAAARTAATTACTTAACTGCTGCTACTGAGGCACTGCTTAGAATATGAAGATGCTCGTTGCATGAAATTCCAGCATTGTAGGTACTTGGTGTCATCCTGAAAGATTTGGTTGCCTTTGCAGCAGTTAATACAGAAATTATTGTGTGAGGTTGTTCGTTCTCTACTTGAAAAGTAGAGACAGTCTATCAAGGATTATTGGAAGGATTCAAAATTGAAATATAAAAAGTTTGTCTAACAACCAAAGTTATTGTCAAGTGACCATCATTATGCACAGAACTGGACACTCATAGTTTTGGTGYAGTCTGGCATCGAGCACCAGATCCTGGCTGAAGTAGTCCATAGCAGGTTGGCTCCTGCACCACCCAGTAGCCACAAATCCTGAGCATTTTGGAGTACTGATGCTGTCGCTGTAAGTGAGTGCTGCCCAATGCAGTGGTTACACTGGTGTCTTGATGTTGAATCTCCGGGTGGAGGGGCAGTGGGGTTTTGCTGTGGGATGTGGCACGAGGAGGGGTGGTTTTCTTTCCCCATGTTAAGTGCCCACTGTCTGGCTGGGTGCCCAATAGTGTTGGTTTCACAGCTAATAYACTGTGAGATTGCACTGAGTGCAGTTTGTTCCTCTTTCCATCCCCTCTGGGCTCATCAGACCCTGGTCCCAGCCAGAGCTGGAGGGGCTGTGCATGCTGGGGACAGGGAATGGCAGCAAGGAGGCAGCTGAGTGGGAAAACCAGGCATGTTACTGAGCCATGAGACTATTTTGCAGTATTGAAAGTATCCCACATAGTTACAGTACCGTCTTGGCATTTGTGCATTGCTCATCTGTTGCTTGAAGGCAAGGTGAATGTAGATGGTACGGGAGCGGTCATCTTGCACCAATCATGGTAAAAAATGGGTTTCAGAGCAACAGAAGAGCTGTAACTACAGCAGCCAGGCAAGATTCACCTGCACTGTGACCTGGAACTGGCCCATGGTGACAGGCAGGATCCATCCCCACCACCGGTACCTGGTCTTCCCTGTAGAGAAGCTCCTTCCGCAGGTGTGGGACGGTGGTGGAGGAGCAACTTCAGGACAGAGCTTTAGATGTTGTAAAGAAGACTGGTCACTTTYAGCTCCTTGTGCAGTGAGAAAGAGGTTTTACCAGAGCATAGTCAGGGAGTTTGTATTGCTTTGAGCTGCCCTTGTGAACAGCCTTTTTTTCCCCCGTCCTTGAGAGGGAGGGGGAATGACAGGTTTCTAATTTCAGAGCCCAGGGTAAGGGAGTGCTCGTGTCCCCCTAGTCTTTCCTGCCTCCACTGCTTCCCCTTGGTGCAGGGAGTGAGCTGGGAGGTGAAGTTGTGGCAGCCTCGTCAAACCTCCAGCATTTCCGACTTGCCTGACTTGCCCTCTCTGCTCAGGTTTACATGTAAATTCAGAGACTTGAAGTGCCCGACCTCAGTTTTTGTTGTTTTGGGGCAGAGGCTGTGCTGTATCTTGGATCCCACTGGACTTTCTGCTGCAGAGACAAWTGGCACCCTGCAACCACCAGACCTTTCTCTGGGAGTGCCGCTTACAGAACTCATCTGCTTTGATACCCGGGGCTCTCCCCTTTAGACTGATGCCTCTTGCCTAAGCTCGCAGTTGGGTGAGGCAAAACTCAACTGAAACAGGATGCCACCATCCATGCATGATTGCCTGGCTGGGGAGAGAGGCTGGGCAGCCGGCAAATTGCACATGGCACTGAAAACTGCTTGGGTACGATGCTGAACATGTTTGGGCTAGAATTTGGCAGCAGGGCAAGGACGGGATGTAATTGCCGGAGAGGTGAGGATAAGGGCAAAGCATGGTAACAAAAAAAAAAAATAGTAAAGGTTGTGAACAGAAAAAAAAGGCAAAAAAAAATGCCCCAATGAAAACATGAAGTGAACAAAGATACTGGTAGGTAGGGAACAAATGAGAGCTTGCTCATTTCAAGTGATTGGCAAAACTGATAAGGGACAGCACCAGATTTCAATCTAACAATGAAGAGAAAGATACACAATAGCAAAAGGGAAGTGAAATGGGAGAAAGGAGGGAGTGACTAATTTGTAACTGCTTGCACCTTGGGTAACCACCTCCTCCATTCACGTCAAATGATTTTAAAGGTCTGTGCGAAACAGAATCAAGTCTCTTGTCTGTGGCTGGCAGATGTGTGCAACAGTCCTACTGCACACTCATTTGATGTCAACTATTATGCAGTCAGCAAGTCACCTCACTAGTGACATTGTAGGTCACCTCTTAAATTTTTTGCCTACACAAATATTTTTTGTGGTGAGYTATGTTGTTCTATCAATTGCAGTTGTGGGTTGGCATTTTAAAATCAAGGCGTCTGCACGTCAATAAATGTACAGCAATAAAGACCTGAACACAGAGATGATAAATACACTAACCGTATACAAGCAAAAATTGTGTGATTCCTGTTTTTTTTTGTTTGTTTTTAATGAAACCGGAAGAACAAGATGCATTGTACTGCCCTCACCTAGTGAGCAGCCCTGTATTATTGTAGAATAAATTTTGCAGTTCCTTACTGTTTTGTGGATTTAACATGTCTGCTCAGTTTTTGTGCCTGCCTGCTGGTGCTGTGTGCCATGTACGTCTCTGGTTTGTGTCTAAATCTTGATTCCAGGCAACTGAAGAAGGGTAGAGAGTTGAAGGGCCTGTACTTGACCGACTCCTTGACCCGTGCTTTATGTGCTTTGTTGCTATTAACTGCCTTTCTTCAATAGCTATTGTCTAATTTCTGTCTTGATGTGTTCTGTCTTTTATTCGAGGCCTTTGCTGCAAGCCTGCTGCCTCCAGCTTGTGAGGTGCCTGCTGCCTGCTTAGGTATTTCTGTGGCCTGTCGCTGACCCAGTTTCTGCAACGTTTAAACTGCCCTTTTCAAAAGGGGACATTTCTGGCCTTTGTGAGCATTCTCAGTGTTGCTGGGATAATGTGGCTGATCCCACAGATGCGGGTAGTCGCTTTAAAACAAACACACACCCCTGCCCTGGTCCCCATGCTTTCAGTCTTGCTTGGATTTTTTTTCTCTCCTTGTAAATAAAAACAATTATCCATGCTTTCTGGTCATTGAAGCAATGGGCTGTGTTGCGTTGTTCCTGGAACAATTACTGAAACATTTGCTGTGTGGGGAGGGTAGGGCAGTGCCTAGCCATATAGAGTGTATGCTTCCACATTTTACGATGGGAACCTTTGCTTTTGTTGCCAAGCTGAGGAATCTTGTTTGGGACTTGGAAAACTTCGGGTTGTTCCATGTCATCCATGACTTTGTCGTGATGCCTGACTTGGAGGTTAAGTCATTCCAGGTGTGTGTAGTGGGCTGGGGACAATGACACTTGGTTTGAACACTCACATCCTTATTTTCCCTCTACCCACTGAAAGCTTGCAAATTGTGGAAAGGTAAGATCCAAGTGTTAAAAATGWGACTTTGTGGTAACTGCAAATCTGCATTACCTACTGCTGGTAATGGTTTGGGGCAGCTTCTTCATTCCATCTCTCTTTTTGCCATATTCCTGCCAAAAGCCACATCTCCCATTTTGGCATGATGGAAGATCTGCCTTGCAAAGCCTCGTTGCTCCTTTTTTAGTGTAAAATATTGCCACGGAGTGACAGAAGAAGCCTCTTCAGAGGCTGGATGCACTTGCCAAGCTTTATGTCTTGCTCTTAGTTCAGATGCATGTCCATCCATGTATCCAAATGCTCCCATAAGAAAGTCCAAAGTGCTGTGTGCCAGTCCTGCTCCTCAGTCCACCCCAGCTGCCCCCCTGCCTATGAGAAGCCCTGCTGGCTTCAGTGGGACCTTTGTGCAGGTTCCTGTGTGGGACCATGGCATTGATTTTCTTATCTTGTAGAGGAAGAAGCGTTGAAAGATGTATGGCCAAGACCAGTTAAATAGACCTTTAGGCWGCAGAGGGATCTTTGGCTTGTCTGGAAGAGCTTTTCCTCTCATGGGCATCTTGAGAAACCCCATGTGGGGCAGGCAGARGCAAAGTGCATCCTTTATTGCAGTGGGTGCAGGTGTTTAGTTTGAGGCTTGTCAAGAAACTAAAGACAGTATTGCTGATGCTTTGCCTTTGATTTCACAGGTGAATATTTCAAGTTGGTGAACTCTGATTAGCTTCCTAGCTTCAAAGTAAAGGAGGAAATGCAAGAATCCAGGGGAGGTGGAATTTTAATATTGTACTTGATTGCAAGTACTTTTTTTTTAACTTGCATAAAATTATCAAAAGCTGACTTCCTGCTGGTTTTTTTCAGCAAATTTTCCTCCTTTTCCCTTCCTCACCACCTATCCTGCTGAAGGAAGCAAATACTAACTTGAAGACTTCAGGTGCCCCTTGCTGGAATTCAGAGCCATAAAATAGCTGAGGTTTCTTTGGTGGTGGACATTTTGTTAATAAACCTGTGAAACAGTGTGTGTTTTGTATAGTAGCAGAACGCTGCAGCATTTTGTGCGTCAGAAGAAATTGGCTGAGAGCATAGGCTGTGCATTGGCTTCAACAAATCCCAGATGTTTTGTAAGGACCTGGTRGTTTCTGTGATAAGTGTTAGAAGTAGTAATCCTGGTAATGCCAACATTTTGGTTTGTATTTTTGCCAGTTTTAATTTTCTGGTAGAAATTTTTTCATATCTGTGTTCCCTTTAGCAACATAATCTAGTGAATTATAAGTACACGGTTGTATTTAGGAGTTGGTCGCAAATACCCTGTGAGAGTGCTTGCTTTTATTAATAGCACTAAGTCATGGAGCTGTCTTTCCATTTTGCACACCACAACCCAGGGTGACAAGTGACACAAGGCAGGAGAGCTCAGCAAGCTGCACTTCGCAAAAGGGGCATCCGGGGAAATTTTGCAGGCTGTCTGCATGGTGTCCAGTCACTATGGGGGTTTAATGGCTTTAGATGAAAAAGTGGAAATGGTCTGATGCTGTGGAGGATTCACCTTTCTTTTTCTGACTGCAGGAGGGGATGTACTTTAAAGTATAAACCAGGGTTTTGTATGGGAAGCTAGAAGAGAAAAGCTCTTCATTTGAGAGCAGGTTTATATGACTGTGCTGTTGAAGCACAGAGATGAAGATGAAAATGCAGTGCTGTCAGTTAATAAAATACCAGTGAACAATAAAAATAGTCTGCATTTTTTTCCATTACTATTTTTATAAGGTTTTTCATAAGAAAAAGGTTCTGTATTTTGTGTCCCGTCTAAAAAAATACCACACATCACATATGGCATAGATTCAATGAGTTATTGCATCAGAGAAACAAGCTTTGTCAAAAGATGCCAAAACATTTGGAGGGGGCACTAAAGAGGATATGATACATCCCAGCTGGGAGGGGTGGATACAAGAACAAGAGCATGATGCTCCTGTGAGATGGAGGTGGTGGTTTGGGGTTGCAGCTACTTTTTCACAGCTGCTGTGTGACTAGTGACTTTAACTTTCATCCTGAAGATTGGTAGTGGCCCCTGGGCTGTGGGGGAGCTTTATGTCCCTGCCGTGCGGAGGATGACTCTGTGACCGCAGCTTCCCTCTGCAGCACCACACGTAAAGAATCTTTCAGAAAAGTGTAGCCTTGCTTCTTCTCCGTGCATTTTTATTTGCATCATATTTTCACATTCATGTACTACAGCTTGTGAAAATGCTTTTTCAATTATGTGAAAAATAATGTATTTTTTAGGAAGCTGTTATATAGTTTAAATTTGTGGTAGTTTGCACATGCTTCAGAAGGTCTTGTATGAGGTTTTATCTGCTGGAGGAGATAATTAAGTTTGTAATAAGTTTGGCAGTCAATAGTGGCAATAGTTTTTCTCCTTATAAAACTGAAACACAGCCCTGAGAAAGCTGGTCTTGGTTTATTACTCAAGCAAAAGTTTGGTGAAAAGATTTTGCAAGTGGTGCATGGTTTTAAGGTTTTGAGGGACTTCCCCAGTGTCTTATCAGTTTGTAAAATTAATTGTTGCCAATGCAGTGACACTGTATATTGGAGTGTTTTCTTTTTTTTTGCATTTGTAGCATTTGAAGTTGTCTGTTAAGTGCTGTGGAGATAACATGTACAGTTTTCCATACTGAGCTCATTTTGGCTGTCTGTCTTCATACACTGGTTTAAAMAAGGCATGGTTTGAATTGAATGCTCATAGGTAATTACCGTTCTTGAAGGTTGATGCTCGAAGATTGTGCTTGGTTTTTAAAAATTTGGGCTGAAATTCACAAGAGGGGGTAAAATGCAAAGTCCAGATTAATGTTTTCCATGTTGGATATGTTTTGTAGATTTTAGACATGATCTTAGTGACTTTTCCATAACTTATTTTCAGGGAAGCTTGTATCAGATGCACTGTCCAGACCAAGGGGAATGTATTAAAAGCAGAAGTTACTACTTTTTAAAGTCCCAGGTCTGAGTTTTCTTGTATTTGCTTAGTTTCCTTTTCAGTTAGTATTCTTTTTTCCTGGGGAGGGGCAAGACACAGGGAAGGACAGTGGTTTCTTAGTACTTAATAGGTTCAGTGTAAAGGTTTCCTGTGGGCTGTTGAGATCCACCAGGCAAATAGATGCTGTCCTACAGGCCTGTACTCTCCCATTGTAAAAAGAAATTAAAAGGCTTGGATTAATGTACAAACAGCAAAAGGCAGCTCCCATAGGAAGATTATCACTCTTAATTACTGTAGGAAGATTATCACTCTTAATTATTAAGCAGGTCAAGCTTATCAGTGACCACAGAGCTCTTTCATGCATTTTGCTGAACTGCTGTAAATTAAAATGGTTTCTGTCAAGATAGAAATTTTTGGCTGTGCCTGATGTAGAAAAAGGAAATGGTTGGGTGCAATGATATTTGACAAAAATGTAACTTCCTATTGCTGTGAGCTTTGTAGCCCCACAGGGCTTCCTGTCAATGCCTCTTGCTTTTCTCAAGGCAGGAACCAGATTCTCTAAGCTGGAGGAAAACTTCTTGAAGGAAGAAAGGTTGTTACTGTCTTGTCAGAAGTTGGCCCTTTGCTCTTCMACTTGGGGAGAGTTTTGGAGTAAATTTGGGTGTGCTTCATGAAATAAATTTTAATTTTAACWTTTAAAAACAGAACTGCAATTGGTGTGTTAGAAAGATGAGGTCTGTTTTCACTTGAATCTCTTCCTTCTTTACTGCTAATTGTTCTGTAGACACATTGCAGGAACAGCAAACATGTTCATTGTTACTTTTGTGGGAATTAATTTTGTTGAGGCAGGTGTGATGAATTTGTTTCTTCTGAAATACCTGCCTCTTGTTTTCTTCAGTTTGTAATTGCTAGTACAGGACTGCTTACAAACTGCCCTTGCCACTAAAATTTTCTGCTGTCGCTTTGCCATTGCAAGGACAGAAACAAGGACTTTGCTCCCTAATAAGAAAAAAATAATTGTGTTCTTTACGAGGCAGGTGGATTTGTGGCCTGTCTTCTTACTTTTTAAAGGTTCTTTTATCCTGCCTCTTTCATGGAGCTGTGCTGTGAATTTTGACTGCTTTCCATAAAAAGCTTTGAAAACTGTGGGTMGGGACTAGTCATTTAAATTTCATGGTATTTCAACTCTGGGCTTGCATTAGTGCTTTGTTTTTAGCCAGAGAAGGCATTGTGTCGATGCCGTGGAAGCCTTTTCTCTAGATACTTCTCCATGTACCCTTTCTCTMGGGTTCATGGTTCCAAAGTGTCTGAAAAAGGCTGTGAGCGCACATCTCACTTGAAAATGTTTCATTTTCAGTTCAGAGACACTGGGCAGGACTGTGGCTAGACAGCCTGATCTTGCAGAGGTGTGGACACTCAGCTTCTCGTGTAAGGGTTTCGGGTTGTGAGAGCTGAGCGGTGCTCTTCAAAAAGCAGCCATTTCTTTACATGCATTAAATAGGCCAAGGTGCTTCAGGTTTGACTGCCTTTCTTAGTGAATTGACGGGCAAAAATAAACATCTCAGCAATTTTTTGTGATCTTAGTGGCAGTTYTTGAAGAGCAAACCTGTGTTATGTGGGCAGTTTAAATGTTCTTAGGTTTTTTTTTTTGAGGGTTTGGCAATTACAGGGCAAGCAAATTACTCAAAAAAGTGAATTTGGCTAAAAAGTTTTGAGGTTTAGAAAGGAAAAAAATGGCGTGAGCTGCCTTTGATTTTTGGTTTTATTTTGGTTTTATTTTGCAAACTTAGGGGCTAGAAGCAGTCTTCAAAGAGACTGAAATGCAATATTTTCTTACAATCCCCCAAGTCCCGGATCTGGTAAAGACAAAACGTCAGGAATACCAAGGCTCCTGATGGAGCCAAAACTATGTTTGTATTAGGTATGTGGCTCTTTTAATTTGTCTTGGGAAGAACTTAGAAAAGAGTAAATGATATTGTTTCTGTAATTCTAATTTTAATGGATGACTGCTGACTTCTTCGAGAAAGAAAAACTGTAAAGCTTAAAAGAGAGAAAGGCAAGCTAAAGGTTTTATTTAAGAGCAGGTAACAGAGTACCTCATGAAATATTGCAGAATGAAAAGGCACTTGTTGAATTATATGAAGTCAAAAGTAAAGTGAAGGTAGATGTTCTGCCTGCCAGGATATTTGGGATTTGCTGGCAACAGTAGAAGTGCTCCAGAGGAAAATGTTTGATGTGCATTTTGAACTAGTGGGTCCTGCAGTCATCCAAAACAAATAACTTGGTTGCTGTCTGTCCAAAATGCCTAAAATGTGCATGGTCCCCTGGACCATCTCTAGAGAGTGTTGGTTGTTGCTTGAAATTCGGGTGACTAAAGAATTTCAAAGAAAAGGTTTCATAAAATTACTTCAAATGAATTCAAGTCRTTGTGAATTAATGTCTTAATTTACTACAGATTTCAGTTATTCAGAAGTTGGGGACTGATTTATGTGAGAGAGTAATTCTGTTCGGCTCTTAAACATGCTTTATTGTGCTGCTCCTGCTACTAGAACACAAACCACAGGCGCAGATGGGGAAGAAAGCCTTTTCACCAAGATGCTCACCATAGCACTTTGTGCCTCACTGATCATCATCTCCCCTAGATTTCTTCATGAGTCTTGATCTCATTTTTATTATGGTGTGATTTAACTTCTTTGGACTTTTTCAAGGAGACTGTTYAGTTGTGAGGGTAGAGAGAAAAGCCAAGTTTTTTTTAATCTGTATTTACATCCCATTTAGAGATCTGGCTTTAAGGGCTATACTGTGAGATACTCTTGAGTTTGTTCGTTGCAGTTTTATTGTTTTTCTGTAATGGAAAAAACCAAAGGTTTAGGTAACTGTCGTGCAAATGGTTTGTATAAATGCTACTGCAGAACTTGGTAGGCAAAGAGACCACAGGCAGTGAGAGAAGGTTGCCCAGGAAGGTGGCTGTGGAAATACCAGGGTTAGAGTAATGGAGCAGAGGAAGCTGCACAAGTTGCTGGAGGAGAGCAATGCAAAAGGGACAGAGTGGAAGTAACAGAGAATGKTTTGTGCTTTAAGCATTGAGCTAGGCATACCTACTTCTCAGTTTCTCTCTGCCTTTGTAAATAAACTAAGTATCAACTCACTGAAACTTTTGTGTGCAGGTCTTAGCTGTATGTTGCTTTGCCAACTTCAATAGTTTAAGAAATAATATAGTTTGGTAGACCTGTCTCCCTTCTTAAATTATTACTTTGGCCATAAATTATGGGAATTGTTTTTAGAGAGACTGTCTCATCCATGTCACTAATTTCTTCAGGTTTAGCTGCCCTTTCCTATTTTCCTGTAGCCAAAACATCCAAAATAGTAGGTATGCATGCACATGTTAGTTGATAAGTAGCACTGTTTTGGCCTTTCCTGCTTTCCACAGTCTAGGAATCAGTCCTTGATGTACATAGTGTGCTTCAGAAATAAAGGTGACCATCCTTCTTCCATAATCATGGAATGGGTCAGAAGCGGCCTCAGTCCAGCTCCAACTCCCCCGCTGTGGCAGGGGCACCTTTCACTAGACTGGATTGTTCAGAGCCATTGTCCAGCCTGGCCTTGAACACTTCCAKCAATGCRAYGTYCACAGCTTCCCTGGGCGACCTGTTGCAGTGCCTCACCACCCTCAAAGTAAAAATAAAGGTCTCTTCCAGAAGCTGCACAGCTCTCTGGTAATGCATGTAAATGAATTCCTGATGATGGGTTACAAATCCCAAGCATTCAGAAGCAGTGAGTCAGTCCTCCCTCTCTTCCCTAAAAAATGTGGTGCTAAAAATAAGGGAGCCTTTAGAYTTCTAGGTTTCCAGTGTTCAGAATTCACATTTGTGTTCTTCTACCTGTTGGTCATTCTTTTTCTTTAAAAAGTTAAAAAAATCCAGAAAGACTGAATGGTTCCTGTGTTGTCACAAGTCAGTACAGGGCTTCAGGAGAAGTCCTGTGAGTCTGTGGAGCTGAGGTGGCAAGTGTGACTGCTCTTCTCCAGGTGCCAGAGCCCTGCACATATAGCTTGCCCATGAGCAGTGCAGGGTTATTGCAAGCTGGACAATTTCCTGCTTTTTGAGGACCCTTTCTGCCTCTAGGAAGGAAGTTAAGGTTACCAAAAAAAAATTAAAACTCTTCCTGTTTCTGGTTTTGGCAGAGTTGCCTTGACAGTAAACTCAAGTTTGAATTTTCTATTTCCAAACAATTTCATAATCTCTTTCAAAGCTACTGTRTGTCTTTCAGGAGCTGCCCTTTAGTGTTCCTGATACTGGTTGGTGCTTTCACTGCCTTTGGTAAAGGGGAAGTTGAGAGAAGACAGGGATTAGGGATGTGATAAACCAAAGCTTTGTACTAGCTCTACATAAGACTTCGGTTCAGCTGCTTTTTCTATTTCTGCTTAGTTATCTCTTAACTGCCTGTTTTCATTTGTCAAAATAATTTCCTTGCATCAGCTATAATCAGAATGATTGAAAGTGTCTGGGCTTGGTTGTTTTTGTATGTGTCCCATTCTGCTTTTTATTTATCAGGTGTAGTCTAGAGGAATGAATCTAAAATTAGTCAGTAAATGAGCAATTTTATTTCCTTTTCTCTATTTCAGTTTGCATAAAAAATGTGCTTTCCTGTACAATATACACACGCTTACGTACACGCTTTCATATCACAAAACCTCATCTTGTGGGTTCACTAACATGGGTGCACTGGTGGTGTGAAGTGCCAAAATGCTCAACATAAGTAAAATTTTACTTTTATCAGTGTACTGAAAAATAAAAGAATACTGCCTTAGCAGATATGCTAAAAAAGGACCTTCTGTACATTTAAGAATTCAGTCCTTTTTGCCTGCTGCTTCCAAGAACACCCTACAGCCCTAAAGCAAAAGACCTGGCAATAAAATGCCTTTCCCTGATTTGCTTTTTCAGCATGTGCTGTGAAGAAAGGRTACAAAAAGGAAGGAAGAAGAAAGGGAACCAAGGGGCAATTGTGATTATTTTCAACTGCAGAATCTGAGTCATCAGATAATATGCGTGCTAATATGCATCAGATAATGTTAAGTAATCAATTCAAGTGAAGAAGTAAAGATACAAGGAAGACTTTAAGGAGTTAATAGAAAAAAAAAAAAAGAATAATGCAAGGATAAACTTCCTTCCAGGAAATGTCCTTCATTCCTGGTCAGATGCAGCTTAATCTGCAGATTGGGTGTTTTATAATCAGATGAATTAACTCAGTTTCAAAGTGTCATTAAAAAAAAAAAGCCAAACAAAAAATCCCAATGCAGTCTCCTGCAGTCTTTGGCAATTTGTTCAGAATAGATCTGCTCTTTTGTTTGGATTTTTAGGAGAAATGTATCTCTTGTGATTTYGACCAGTGAAGTATGAATAAATCTCCTGTGAAGACAGATCTGTTTCTGTTGGACTTTGGGAGAAATATAAAGGTTTAGCTTATTTCAAACAAATGTTTGTAGTATACATTGCATAAAAACATTAGGGTTTGGGACCGAATACTAGCCTGGTTGTTTGCCTGTATTTACTCAATACATCACAGACTAACAGAACTAAAAGAAGCAAGGGCAAAACAATTTCAATGCTATATTTAACAGCGCTCTCAGCATCCCTGTATTAGCATCTCTTTTCTTTAGTCCCACATCAACAGGACACCAAAGTGTTCTTTCCTGACACAGGAAGTGTTGTAAAAGGCTGGAACTTTTCCATGTTCAAGTATCTCTGGGGCTTCTTAGTGGAGGGAATACAGTACCTTAACATTTTATAGCTCATGCACCTTTTAAAAAACAACAACAAAATCCCCTAAAATTGCTGCCTTTGAGTTACKTGTTTCTCTCCCTGCACAAGTGATTAAGGATGCGTACATTCCTCTATCCTCCTCTTTTCCCGTGCTGTCACCCCTCTTCCTTACTCCACCTTSCCTCCAGCTCCCTTTATTCAGCTCCACATCCACCTTTCTCCCCAGCAGGCATTCCTGATACTTGTGTGCATGCTCAGGATTTATCCCTCTCTGCTGGGTGTTCTCTGCAAGTGAAGGTGATGAGGTGGAGGTTTCATGGGCTCACCCTYACCCTTCCTGCCAGAACCTGTTTCCAAATCTTCCTGGTGCTCTGGGTGACCGTGTGGTGATCTCCCTCACCTTGTCAATGTTTCTCTTTTCCTTACACTTTGTTCCTGGAGTTGGGTGGTTCAGGGTGTCAGGGTTTTAAATACATTTGTATGGACGGAGGAGGAAAGACATTGAATTGTTGGGCTGTGAAGTGGTAACATTACCATTTAAACCAGGTTTTTGATGCATACTGAGTGTTTGAAGTAATTGCCAAGAATTTCCTTCCCCTCTTCCATTTCTTTCTCCTCTTTCCCTCCAGTTCACTTGTCCTTAAAAATGTCCTCTGGAATGTTGGAATTGAACTGCTCTATCAAAAGCTGTCATTCATAAGTCGTTCAASTGGTCTGCCATAAAAAAGAGAGATGCCATTGAGTGTGGGATCCAGCTTTGTTAGATGGCATGTTTAATGAGATGTTARCAGATTTTAAAAGCCATGGACGAGTAGCTGGAAACCAGGCTTTTTCTGTTGTGAAAAGGCCTGTTTCTCCATATTTGTTGTTTCAAGACTTCCATTCTTAGATAYTTCTGTCTTTCCCAAGTCTGTAACATTCTCATGAAAAGATCCGTGCACTTTTTTGGACACGTCATTTGTAGCTAAAAGAGTAATTTTTGGCATAATTTGAGGTGAATCTATTGGTGAGATGATGTTCTTAGAGGAAAAAAAAACCTGTAATTTTTTTGTTAAAAGTGACTTCAAATTTTAAATGTCTCAGTAAATTGCATCAGTGTTTATTTCTGTGTCAGATCCCTCACAGAGACCAGAACTGTGTTTGGAGCATGGGGATGCAGAATGGTGTTCTGCCAGCTTCTGCTGGCTTCCAGCTGCCTTTTAGAGACTGTAACTGGAGAAGTGCACTTCTAATGTAGATGGGCTTGTCTCTTTCTCTGTATAGTGATGCACTTTAAAGTGCATCCTAGTTGTTCAAATGTCAAGAGCAGAATGTTCTCCTGCCCATTCCCATTATTCYGACCTGTCATCYTTTCCCTTGAGGGAAGAAAAAAACCCAACCCAAAACAGKGGTAGTTCTCTTCCCACTAGTTCTGTTGTTGAAGAAACTCAGCTCTCAGGTTATGTTTTGGCACTGCTTTGGGGCTGCTGATAAGCGGTGCAGACGCCCTGGAGCTGGACAGTGGGCTGGGTGATGGGCATGGTGCCRTAGGAATGTGGCTGTTCTGCTTTTACAGCCAGGCTGAGGCTTGAAGTGATTTGGCAGCTTTTGTGGGGTGCAAAACAGAAGCTGGTAATCATGSGACCATTCCTGGTCGACTGGTGTGCAGGGATGCTCCAAAGTTATCTCCATGCTCAGGAGCTACCTCAGAGCCTGCAGAGGTTGTTAGCTGAGGCTTGGCTTCAGCCACCCGGGGTCCAGCTGCCTTCTCCAGGATCCTCCTGCTGCTACTCTCATAGTTTTCCCACTTTTTGACTAGTAGAGGGTTGGCTGAACAATAATACAGTGCATTGTTAAGACACAGTGCTACAGCATGGCCATGGTCACCAAATGAAATGTGGTCTCCTACATCCACAGCTGGACTTGCACCCAGCTGSTGCGTTTGGTACCTATTGCAAAGAGCAAGGATTGAGAGGAAAAGAGCTGATGCTGCTAGAGTTCCTGAGGAGGAGGATTAGTAARTTTTGGAGAGCTACGGCTAATTACATGAACTGGCAAAGAGAGGCGCTCAACTTCTTGCTGTTCTCAGCTAAGATTTCRCTGGTGAGAAAAGATATTTCAGCAGTACCTGTAAAATCCTGGAAACTTAAGCAGTGGTGGGGTTCAAGATGATACTGTAGTGCATAAACCACTGGCTTTTATTCTGCTGTTTATGTGTGTGCATACAATAAAAGGATCTGGGGATCTTTAAGAAACATGTCTTCCCCAAATGTCTGTGGCTTTTACTATAGTAGTAATTTTAATTTGTAAATGTTTACAACAGTACTCAGACTTTCCTTCTGGGTACATCCCTGAGGCTGATTTTTGGAAGGGGAAGAAGGTGCTGGTTGCTGCAATGTTTCTAGGGATGGAGCAAGAGCTGGCTGCTGCAGAGGCAAGGTGGTTGGAAGGAGGCTGTCACTAGCAGCTCCTCAGGAATGTTGCCTGGACATATTGCATTCCGCCTGCTACAGTAGCAAGGGAGTTTTCTCCCTTCTGGATTCCATGTTTTTGTAAAACTTGTGGGATTTCATAATAAKAAACATTATTTTTCCTGACTGGTAATAAATTATAATGTCTGTTGTTTTGGAATGTGACAGTAGGATTATGTGCACACTAATAGATATTAAAGGTGTAATGTTACAAAACTACATTTTAAAATTGGGAACCAATTGACTGTACTACCACAAATTACGCAAAGCAGCTGGATAGCTAATGAGACCACAGTCCATCTCTCCCTTCTCAGACTCATCCTTGCTAGGATGCTTATTAGCATCATCCAGTAAAGGTGAAACTGGCTCTGGCTATTCAACGTGCAGACTGCTTCTGGGGAAGCTTTTAATAGAGTAGCACTGGGTGTGCAGGTAAAATGGACAAATGCTGGGCTTCTTTCTTACCACTGGGATCATTGGGACTTGTGGAGGACAAGTTATAATTGAGAACATGGTGAAGAGATCCTGAAATTTCTATATTACAGGGTATTTGGTAATGTTGAAATAATCTAAAAATGTGCTAGAACTGATGGGAACTTTATTGTGAGTTTTCGTAAGGCAGAGGAAAGATGATGATGTATGTGTTTCACAGTGTTTCTTACTCTCTTTTGCACAGAAGAAATGAGCTGGCTTTTGCATTAAAGCCACAGCTACACAAGTGCTTCTTTTGATATCAGCTTTTGCCCAAGCTGCTGTTTGCTTCTCTACTTCATCATCTCTCTTCTGTGCTTGTACCAGTGCTTGCATAGATGTCTAATTGGYGAGACTGCTCCATGCTGATGTGGTTTTCATTTCTCAGGGCTCTTTCCAGTTGTTTTCCTTCTGTAGTTCACTGCACAGCYCCATAAACAGGTGTGTTAGCGTAACTGTAGAGATCTGTGCTAGTAAGGGAGATTCAGAAT
This sequence comes from Malurus melanocephalus, assembly GCF_030028575.1. Classification (NCBI taxonomy): domain Eukaryota; kingdom Metazoa; phylum Chordata; class Aves; order Passeriformes; family Maluridae; genus Malurus; species Malurus melanocephalus. The sequence goes on along the minus strand of NW_026623241.1, from coordinate 4,369,393 downwards.
ATAAAGAGTTAAGAGTCYGTAATGTATCTTCCTTCCCTGCAGATTGTAGCATCATGCCCACTAAATATTAATTGTGGCTTCTTTTCCCTTCTTTTCAGCTTCTCAGCAAAGATGCCTCCAAATGGGAAGGCCTTACATTTTCACCCATCAGTTCTGCATTTTGGAATGCAGTGAGTATCTTACATTATTGTTATTTTGGTTAATAATGAAGTGTGGAGGAACAGCTGTACTGAGCTCCATTGGGGTAAAAAGCATTAGCTGGGATCATGGCATCTTCCAAAAAATAAGAGAAGTAGTAAGTAATTGCCACAGAGTTGGAAGTGCCTTTCTTGCCTTGCAGTGTTCTGTAAATTAAAACCAACATAGTTCTGAGAAGGAGCAAAAGCTAATAGGGAGTATAATGCATTTKGTGTGTACAGTTCAGGTGATTCTGCATGGGTGTCAAATAATTGCTTCATGCTGTTCGTTTTTTTGAAGATTGCCTTTCTAGTGGAGGAGGAGCTTCTTGTTTCCTTTACATTCTGAAAACAAAATCCAGGGAGTCCCAAGTAAAACATACTAATAGGCTATAGAGAGTAGAATAAATGAGTTTTTTCTTATTTCTCTTTTAAGAAACCATAAAAAAATATTCTTAAGTGATAATCAGCCTTTGATCTATCAGTAACTGAAAAGAAACACAGTCCCCTTGTGAGTAAAAGGAATGTTTCAGAGGATGCACTGGAGGAACGTTTAGATCTTGGGGTTTAGGATGTACTAGCTAAAGCAAAAGCCTAAGAGCACCATTGCTTTAGCTGATGAAAAAAGACTTCACTTATTTAAACCCTTTTATTCAAAACTTTGTGCTTTGTAAGGGTTATTTTTTTCTTCARATTCTAAAGACTCCAATGAATTTTGGCTAGATGCACCTATCACATCCCCATGTTACAAATTTGCCTTTGTATACTAAAAGCAAAATTTGTTTGGCATGTTTCCAGAGATTAATTACAGCTAGGTAATTGTTTCAGGTCGACATGTTTTAGAGTGATTTGTGTTTGTTGCTTTTTTCATGCATTGCCTCAGTTTATAAAGTGAATAATTTATTTCTTCTTTTTTTTYCCCTGCTTTAGGTTACTGGGGTTACCCAGAGCTAAAATGCTGCATGCCTACAACCCTAGTAGAGATAGAGATGTTGTAGTCAATTCAGTGTTTACAGCTACTAGACAGTTTCATGTGTCTCCTGCTCATAGCCGGGTGAGTGTTGATGCACTTTTGGGCTATGTAATGGCTAAATGCCAAGTGTTCGTGCTTYCTTTGGCATAAGCTCTTCATTCTGTGTTTTTGTGCTTTTTTGTAGGACCTCCAACTATTTTTCTGTTTTGCTAGTGGTTTTTTTGTACGCTTCTACTTAGACTTGTTTGAGAGAAGATATCCAAGACCTACAGTAGGAAATACGTTTGACAGTAACAGAGGAAGGGAATAATTTTTCAGTGTTAAAGAGGCTGTTTAAATCTCATTCTGCTCTAAGCAGCATWATGCAGTAATCCACAAGCAAGTGGGTGTTTTACAGCCATAAATTTTCAGTCTTTTGAGTGGCCTTGCATATTCGTCAGAAAAACCTGCAGTAAAATGTTTTATGCATTTTGTATTGCAATTATGAGCATAATTGCCTTTATGATCTAAGATCATTATTTTAACTCTGATTTTTTTAACAATGTATRACAATGGAATGTGTGTTCAGAATGAATTGCTGCTTCTCAATTGTATGAAGCCCCRTTTTTATCCTCCACGGATGTGCAAAGGGGTTTTATTTTGTTTTCATCTGATTTTTGCTCTTACTACAGCTGAATGGGTATCACTGTGCAGACATGAATGTCATTGTTCTTCCAGCCAGACCCTCTGGTTGCTAACAGTGTTGCCAAAGTTCAGCTTTGACTCATTTGACTGTGTATCACAGGGCTATTGATTGACTTTGCAGTAGCCATCTGTCTCTGTAGGGAAGTGTTTCTGTGCAGGCAGAGGCTGTTGGTGCTCTGTGTGTAAAACCTTATGCAAAAAGAAGCCTTGACTGATGAGGCCCCATGCTAGCTGAGAAACTCCAGCCATAATTTGGCAAGCTGCTGTGTGGTCTTAGTTCTTCTTTGCAGTAAGAGTTGAGAATTGTGCACAGATGAAGCTTYTCAGCACTGAGGTTCTAGGATCTACAGACAGAAGTGTACATGTGGAAATGTTCTCTAGGCCCTGTGACTGGATGGTGGGGATGTAGTCACTRGCACCAAGCAAATTTCTTTGTGGTCTCTGCAGGTGATTCCAGCGATGGGAAAGATGTCTTTCAGAGTACTCTTCCTGCCAACAGAAGAAGGCAGTATTGAAAGCTCATTATTTATAAATACCTCATCTCATGGAGTACTTTCATATCAGGTAACTACTCTTACTTTTCATATAATTTCTTTTTTTGGATTTACTTATGTTTTAAAAAGTTATTCTCRTAGTTTCAGGGACTTTAAAAGTTGAATTCCTGATACAGATGAGGTGGGGTAATGTTAACATTTCATCCCTTTTACCAGATTGTGCTAGTGTCATGATCACATACATATATATGGTTAAAATTACTGTTAGTTATCACTACTTGTGATAGTAAAACCAAGTCTATTTGTATGTGTGTACTTAAAAGATCATGGTCTAATTGGTTTCATGTATTAGTGCAGTCTAGACTGCACTGTACTGGAGTGCATTTGTTGGGAAAAACCCATTAGGAAATACTTTATGTGGTTTTCAGCTACTCTGCAGAATTTTATGTAAACACATTGGGGATGTAGCACAGGGTGAGATGTTTAGGCCCTTAAAACATGAAAGTCAAAATAATGATTGTGCATTAATTTTCTGACAAACTGGTGAATTCAAGCAGGTCTTTAGCTTTTTAAAGATTTTTAAGGGACACTATATACTCCAAATTCTTGGCTTTGAATTATTTGTCAAAGAAAARTCTTAACTCTGRATTTAGTGATTAARAAAAGAATGGCAKCTTTAATCAATCATCAGKCTTTTTCATTCCCRTGCTTTGATACTGTGCTGTAAAACAAAGCTCCTTAAATAGAARCTTAGGTAAGTTCAATTGAAATACATGGGGCTTTTATACAAATGTTGCGTTTATCTAGTATTTATTAGAGGTAATGCCATATTTRGCAGGAACATTTCATCAAGGATGAGGAAGAAGTACATTATAGAGCGATTGACCTTTTCTTTTTGACATCAGTCGTCTCCCTGCGCTCACTCCTGACCCCTTCATTTATTGCTCAGTCAGCTCAGCCTTYTATCAAGTTGCAGGGAAGTAGTTGTCAGTGCCACCTCAAAATGGGTTTGTTTGGACTGCTGCAGAAGTCAGTAGCAGGCTGATTTTCATGGACATTTTCACCAGCCGCCTGAGACAGAGGAAGCAGCTGCCTGTGTTTTCAGCTTGCATTAGGTTTAAGAGTTTCAAAAGGAGGCATGACTTGAGTGTTTGATGCACGGTTACAGTGCTTTTGAACACCCCAAAGCCTTGAAACATTTGATGTTTCTAATGCATTTATGCAAGAGTGTGTACAGAAGAATCACCCAAATGGAGAYGAGGTACCATTGTAGTAAAATGTACTTTATAAATATCTGCATTAAAAAAAAAGCATATTCCCTTTGTTCTGGTGTTTTCTATCTGTAGTCAGAAATCTTCAGTGAACATACAGTGCATTTTGTTATCCTCTTAATTAAAAAGATGTGTATTTCTTTCCTATTTGGAAATAATTAATCTTTGTATACAAGTGAAAAGCCTCAAGTAATTTTTTTAGCCTCTAATGATCCTCTGCCTCCTTGATYCCYYCTGGCTCCACACACTCCAGTTATTKTGCATTTTGTTGTCATAAACTAATCTTGAKGGAGTGAAATATAAATGCAGTAGTACCATTCAAATAGTGTTGTGAAAACTGTAATCTTTAAAAACCAGAATGAGAAAATACTTTACTCAACTTTCAAGGCAGAGCAATTGAATTCAATATTCAGTGGGACTAGTAACAAAGTTTTATCAGAAATTGCTGCACTGCCAAATGGTAATACATTTATTGTAATTGCCTGAAGAATAGTAGGAGAATTTAGATACTTTCTTCTAAGATAACCTCATGCTCCMCTGGTGAATGCTTTGTTTTTGTCTTTGTAATAGTGTGTGAATGAGTGAAGATTATGAAGTGCCATTTATGTGTTTTGGAACTTTAYATTGAAACTTTATGTCTATAAATTCTCCTTTAAAAGAATATAATGTGAAAAACTAATCTRTTTCTTGGGGAGATTGTTGATATTAGCAAAATAGTTTTGGAAGTTGCTGTTATAACTGAAATTTTAGATGTTGATGTATTGATTTTTTTTTAATACCAGGTTTTTGGAACAGGAACTCTGATGTCTTCTCCAGAAGAACCTAAAGTGCAGCTAGAAAATGCCTACTTACTGCTTCCACACATTCAAAACATCCAGGCATCACCCACACTGGTACAGTATGCATTTCAAGGGGAGATGAAACCTAAATCTGCTTAACCACAAAAGATTTTTGATGTCAGGTTGTTGGGATGCAAGGAACGTTAGCAAAACATCCAAATACCAGTGACTACAGGAGAGASATTGCAAGACACAGGGTTACTGTGATCAGCTGCTCCTGTGGGGGTGCCCTCTAAATAGTGCTGGCAAAACTATTTGTGAGGCCCTGCTCTGACTAAACTGGAGAATTGGTCTGTCCTAAACAAAAAAGAAAACTTTATACTATGAAACTGAGAAGGGCAGGAAGCTGTATTGCTTTGTTCTGTTTTTTACTTCTGGCCAGATCCCCATGTGAGTTCACAGCAGGGCTGCACCAACAGTTTGCCACAGGTAAAAAGCATGACATGCTGCATGGATGAGAATGGGAGCTGGGAGTCAGGCTGMAGCATGCCCTCCTGCCCCTATAAGTACTGAAAATACCAGCTTTGCTTACCTCATCTTGACAAGGAGCTCTGGAGWACACAGCAAGCTGAATTTATGAGCCATAAATATTTCAGTTGAATGAAGCTTTAATGATTTCTGTCATTTGGTTGCAGGTGCAGGTATTTTCATAGTCTTCAGTCCATACAGAACCTTTCAAGTGAATAAGTAATTTGAAAAATTGGTCTTTCAGAATTCCTCTTTTATTTTCCAAAAACATACTTAGAATATCTCAGCATGTAACAGAATTGAATATTTCATCTAAATGTAAGCTACATTAATTACCTTTGTGATGTCTTCTGTGTTATCTGAGAAAAATTACCAGCACAGATTGTATTTTTCAGTCTGCTATGTATATGTTAGGTCTTTTCCTCCATACCAGTCTCTTTCTTCCCTTTTGTGACACAGTTGCACTTGCTTGTGGACATACTCTGGCAAAGAAAGYAAAAATACTCAGGTTTTGTAATTTGGGATGCTAGAGGTAGAACTGAGAAGTGTTTTTTGATGCTGTTTATGTCTGCATCTTCCCATCTAGCTCCAGTGGGTTATCAGGTAGTATCTGAAGGTTGTRCACATGCTTTTTCACAGTTCAGTCTGAATTCCTGAGTGGAAAAGCTTTGGGGAGCATTTGACACTTTTCTAACTGTAGAGTGACAAACATCCTATGCTTTATTTGTAGAGAGTACAAGTTTGAGGTCATATCTAGCAGTGCAGCATGGCACCACCTGGCACTAGTCTTGTTGTGGGACGTGAGTYGGGAGAGAGTGTTGACTCAATTCTCCAAGCTCTGGGTATAATTTTGCTGTGCTGTGCTGTAGTTGAGGAAGCACTCTTCACTGCATGTTATCAATTTGGGCAGAAATGCTGCAGCAGTGGGATGGGCTTCTCAGCTGTTGAAGGTGATAGACAAGACCTAAATATTGAAGAGGAGCTTATAGTTCGAGTTTAGGCTTCTTTTAGAAGAATGTTCCTCTCCRGAAGTGCCTTCTTCAACTCACCTTCCTCATATTCTGATCCAGATCCCATTTAAAAAATGRTATTCTGTTTTGCCCAGTTTATATTTTAAGCTCAGAAGATGTAGAAGGAAGAGAGGTTTGAGTGAGTGTCTACACATGGGCGAACTGAAGGATACATAACTGTTATGTGTACCATGGAGACTTGTATTAAARAAGCGTTTAAAAGAAGCCAGTCATACTCACTTAACTGTGCACATTTCTTTTCGCCTGTTTATTTTTAACTGACATAAAATACCAGGGTAAATTCAGGATAGCATAAGCCTCATTTGCACATCTCTTATCACCTTGGGATGATTGAATTGTAGCTTTGGGCAACGTTGTCTAGTTTGATACACTGAAGTTGTCCTTACCTCTGAAGTCTACTGATACTGCTTGGAAACCTCAGACAGAGAAGTGCTTGGTGTGTGTCTATCTTTTTGCCTCTGTTGTCTCCTGTCTTAAAGGTGATTGTGTTAAAATTGGTCAGTAATACTGACATCCTTGGTCAAAAAGGCCAGAAAAGCTTTGACATCATTTATTTCCCATCATGTGCAACATAAAGTGACTTAACAGAATTACCAGAGGCATTGTTATCTCAAATACTTGTTCTTACTCCTTTGATGGTTGGAAACCTRCACCCACCTTCCAATTTAAATTGCTTTGTGGCCATTTTATGTACTGTTTAATATGCGCTTTTAGTATGTAACTCTTCCTGCTTCTGATGSTTATTCTGAGCAGCATTTGTAGGTGACATCAGAAGTCTGAGCTTTYACTTTTTATCTTTAGGAATGGTCTGTCCATATCTTAACCAATACATCATCCCTTTTGTAGCTTCTTTAATTTGTAAACATTTATTTTGAAGGTCAGTGGGCAGAATTATAAATAGGGATACAGATGAAATTGTKCCACTGTAGGCTATTTGTATTGGAAGTATAATGTGTATCTGGGGATTATAGATGGATGTTTACCTCTATAGTAGTAGTGTTTCATTGGAGATACAATATGCAACAGTTTTGTGTTKGAATTCTTTTGTGGAAAATGAACTTTCTTGGATTTTGTGTGTTGTTTTTATTTTTTAGAGGGGAAACCACAAAGGCCTTTCTTTTTTTCTCCTTCATTCCCCCATGTTTTTAAGCAGAAACTCCTGTGATTAATTGGAAAAGAAAAAGGGCAAACTTACCTGTTTTACTGTTGAATTTCTCCATCTTTCTATTACTCTTTTCAAAGTTTCAGCTTTTGGAGGGTTCAGGATTGGCATGCTCTGTAGTCCTGTAGCCCARGACTCCTGGGCTCATAGCTCACTTGTGAGGAAAGAAGAGCTGTTTTCAGCTCTATGAATTCATAGTATGTCCACATGGCCTTTCAGCAGTGGCTAGTTACCACTAAGCCGTAACAGATGGTGGAGCCCATATAGGTCATGTTTGTTTACCCAGCTTCTGGGTGTAGTTTTTGCTAYAGTTGCCTGGTTTTTGGTGTTGTTCAGTATTTGGACAGTACTAACGGGGCGGCTATATCACCGCCTTGCTGTGTTCAGGATGGTGGAAATGTCGATGGAGGAGTGGCATGCAGGGTAGAGGGTCTTGTAAGAGACACAGATATCACTTCGTTGGATTCCCAGAGGAGCTCAAGKTTATGAACCGACAACTTGGGAAATACTCTAAGCACTGGCAGGAATGTAACACTCCTTAAGCTGTGTTTTGCACTGGTGGGCAGAGGATCAGAGAAGAAAACGTGTACAAGTGTCGTGCTTGGGTGTGGAGAGGGAAGGAAGGAAGACAGTAGAGCTTTCTTGTGTGCCATCCTGATCACTGCCTCTATAAAACTGATGAAACTCTACTGAATCATTATTATAGAGACATCTTATTAACACCACTCAGAGTGGAAATATCACTTTAGGGCCAGTGATTGTCCAGGACAGAAACTGTGAAGGATCAGCCTACAGGAAGAAGAGGAAGCTTGTTCAGTGTTGTTCTTTTTTAATGATACTGTAGACAAACTCCAGGAAGTGGTTTGAACTCTACAGTCCTGATAATGATGCAGGAATATATTAAAAAATCTTTTAGAGAGCCATGTGTGATTGACCTCATTGATGGATTGTTTTCTAAATAATTGCCTACTCTACTGTATCCCAGTGAGAATCGTAGACTTTTGTCAGGAGTAGGGCTCCTTGCAAACCAGATGGATGGTTCAGGTTTATAGGGTTTTATCAAAAGAAGCCTCTATTGCTTCAAAATTTAAATTTGAGAACTTACCAAAACGGTCAAGAATTTAATTAGTGTGGCTTCTCTAGGTTGTTTTTGTTCAGTTCATACAGGACTTGTGGGTGCTGAGTGTGTGTGTGTACACTGAAGTATGTATGCCTGCATACCTAATACAATTGAGGCATCAGATAATTAAGAGGCAATGGTTGTAGCACTTTGCAGAGCTTTTTCCCTGCTGTGCCTCTCCTTTTCAATTTGCCTCTGGTACAAACATTTGCTGCATAACTCAGCTCTCTGCTCTGATTCATTCGCAGTGATATTTACATATTTACAGTACARWCTGAGTGCTTGCACTGCTGGGCGATGGTCCTGGATTTGTCTAATGGGAGACTCTGCTTCTGACAGTGTTTTCTTTTCAGATGCATTATCTTCTCTTTAGGGTTAACTCAGAACAATCTTTTCAGTGCTGTAATATATTGGGCATGACARTTATGCATTATTGGCTCCCTAGAGAAATGCAAACCCATTTCCTATTCTGAAGATAGCTTCCCAAAGAAAAATTTCCCCTAGAAAACAGATCAACATCAAATGCACCCCAGTAGCATTTTTCCCCCTTTGTTTTTCTTGACCTGGTATAGATCTAACATGGGAACTGCTGTCATCTTAAAATTGAAGCATCTAATGTAAAAAGGCTGGACAAATAGGCTGTAGCTGGTACTTTTTAACAGGGGTGGGGGGTCTTAAATTGCTTTAAACTACAGTGGCAGTGAAAAAGGGCTAACAAATCCTTATTTAGGACCATGGAAATGGTATTGTTCTGTCAAGAAATGCTGAGAAGTGAAGTCCAAGTTTTATCTGATCAGAAAATGACCCCCAAAGTTGTAATCTTAGTGCCTTGTTAAAACTACTAGCAGCCATGTCTGTGAGGGGTTAGGAAATGGTGCAAGTTTGAAATCAAATGGGATTTCTTTTCTTCTCTCACAATTTGATAAGGACAAAAACATTTGTAAAAAAAGAAAGGAGTTTGCAGGAATTGGAGTCCCCCAGAAAGTTGTGGTGGGGACAAGGTTTGGGTCTAACCACCTTTGCAGGGGCTACATCGCCCTCTTGTGTGAAGCCTCAGTCATTTTGGTATGAAAATCTTGAATTAGGAATGCAGGTACTGGCTTCCTTTTGGCAGTGCTTTTGTAAAACTGGAGCCCGTGAATTGCCATGTGTGTGCTAAATCTCTCTACTCATGTGCTGCTGCCTGTCTGCTTCTTGCTGTCTTGGAGAAGTATGAAAATAGGGTGCTAGATATCTTCAAAAGATTTTTCAGAGTTTTGCTTTTCAGTGTCAAATTGTTGAAATTATTTAAAGTAGGTTTTGTCAACACCTTCAAAAACTTGAACCTGCAGATGCCCTACTCAGATATTTCCGTATCACAGGAGAAACAGAGGGCAGGGGTTCCACACCAGCCTCAAAATTAGCATGAGATTTACTCCTGCTGTAAGTAAGGCACTGATAGAGTGACAGGTCTACCATTCTGATTCTGGCTTTTTTAAAAAAAATTGATTTAGAATCAAGATACACTGGCTGCGCGGTTTTGTAATTTGTGCAGTAATTTGGCAGTGCAGATTTCCAGATAGCTTTCATGAACTATACTTGGCTTTGTCAGTGCTGTTACCCTATTAGATTTATGAGTGCTTTACAAGCTGGCACAGTCAATGCCATCTTTTCTTTTCTTTTCCCATTCTAGTCAATAAAAAGGCAAAACAAGTATTTTCTGTCTGTCCATTTTGGCATGAAGCCTATGTATCAGACCATGTCCAAGAAGCACTATGTTCTTGGCCTAGAAACTGTATTTCAGTATCCAATCAGCAAAGAAAATACACAGAAAACAAGGAAATAAGCTTTTATATTACACACAAGGGCTCTGTTGAGTACAGTTTTTTGGCATAAGAAAATTTATATGATTTCTCATGCTGATGCTGTATAAATATTTAATAATCATGTGTAATAATAATTTTGTAAGTAACTAGATGCTGATGGGGTTCTTAGATTTGAAGATTGATTGCTGGACYACTGTACAGACTAATTGTGTCATATATATGAGGAAGAAGTCCTATTATCTTTATAAATTATGATATGTGAATTGAATTTATATAACATTTGAAGCAATGTGTGTGATGTTTTCATCACTTTTCTTTCTTGCAGACAGAAACTATGAATGCCAGTCTGTTACGGGTTCATCTTGAATGCAGTTTACCTAATGACACATATCAGCTAATTAAGGTATGTTTTATTATTATTTTATATCTATTTAGGTGTTCTTATTTTAAGCCAAGCTTAGAGGGACACTTTCCAGAGCTCTAGAAATTTTAGCAACAAAGCAGTTTTCAGTGTCAGTTTAAAGGGGAACTGTGCTTATATAAAACTGTCTGTGATATAAATGAAATGTCACAAATATCACACTAAAATCTTTAGGAGTGAAGGATGTGTAAAAGGATACCCACCACCCCATAAACCTCCCAGAAACCCCATAAACCTCCCAGAAACTGGAGCCAAAACCAGTCAAACAGGCTAAGCATTCTGATATGTAGGTGTAATACTACTTACCCGGGGCACAAAAATTATTAGATTTCTGTCATTTCTTTTGTCCAGAAACATTTCACAAATGTCTGGTTCACAGTGAGAAGTGATCAGTGAGCTGAGAGGCTGAAGCCTGGGCAGCCTGGTCTGTGTCTCGGGGTRTGGGGGCAGTTGTGGCATGGGCAGAGCAGTGATGAGGCGCAGACTCCGGGGCTGTATTCCTGTGTGGTGCACATGGCAGCATTCCTGTGCTGCTTCGCTTCCACATGTGCTTCTTGCAGTGCATTGAGGTGCACCTGCACACTGGAGATTGTGGGGAGTGTGTCTGTCTGCCCTTTGATCAGAGCTTCCCGAGGGCACTCTGTGCCCCAGTCTCCATGGCAGCATCCTCCCCTGCTCCTGGCAGCCCTTTCAAGTGCTGAGGGTCTCTGATGCTGTGTGAGCTGGGAGCTGGYATCCCATCTTCTGGTGCTTCCCCACTCCTGCTGTGCTTTTGTGTGACACTTGAGATTAGCTGGAAGTGTTTTGCTACACTTCTGAGAGYGCTTCACGTGCCAGTTTTCTCCTCCTGCTCCATCCTGAGCAAATTAGTCCTCCTGGTAGTGCATCGGAGCCTGAGTTTAGTGACCCTTGTGGTTTGATGCAGGACCAGTTTCTGTTATTCCCTGTTGATTGTCTAGTTCCGTTTTGCTTTGTTGGCTTTAATTTTTTTTTTTTTTTGCAAAATGGTGTCTGTGTCTTTGTAATTGCTATTTCTTAGCTGTGTTCACAGCAGCCACTACTTGCAGATGGAAATAAGATCCTATTTGTATTTTTCTGAAGTATTCTAGTCAGACAACGGTGTTTTCTATTAAGAATTGTACATGTATGTTTGTTTTTTTAAAATTACTTCAGTGAGAAATGGAGACAAAAACACAGGATTTGGAAAAATTAACTATAAACAGACCAGTGAACATGAACTGTCTTCCTACCATTAAGACACATGCATCAGTCTGTTTATGGCACATTTTATTGAAGGCAGAGGATTTAACAAAGGAAACTGTTTTGCAGTCCCTGAGGTGAGACTGACTAAGACAGTTTATAAATTTGCATTCTCTCAAGGTTCAGTGTCTTTTTTAGTTGTTTTTGTCTTTGTTTTTGCTGTGCTCTCTCTAGTGTACCTGCACTGTTTGGTTTCTGCTGAGATTTTAGTAAAGGTCCTAATTACTTCTGTTTTGCCAGCACTTTGGTGCTGGAAACCTTGTCTCTTAGATAAGACCTTTGATGAATTTCTTGAAGTACCTTACTGTAATGATTTTTTTCTGTTCTGTCCTCCATCACACACACACCGTATCCCTTTGTCTCGCTCCAGAGTTGCTGTTTTATGTCCGATGACCCAATGCTGCTAGAAATGAGCTTAACAGTAAGAGTTGAAAATGCCCAGCAAGATTTTGTGGAGCACAGACAATACTTACTGGAGAATCTTTTTGTAGTTTATGTAGCAATKGAAAGAACAAAGACCTCAGGTAAGTCCTAAATGTGTCTGTTAAGTGTAATACAACTTGGTTTCATACAAAGTTTGCAATTTGATATCCTATATATTTGATATATTTGAATTGAATTGAATTCAGTGACAGCTTAATTTCACAAGTAAGGGAAGCCAAGTAAGCTCAGTTAAAYGTAGCTTGCAAAGAATTTGTGTAGGGCAGAGTAACCATAAGTAGAGTTTTCTTCATAAAGGTAACAATTGTAAAGTTGTAAACTAAATCTCTTTCATTCTTTAGCCCCTGTATGCCTATGCATCTGCTTAAATAGTATGGAAAGATGACATGGTCCTTTGAATTCTACAACTGGCATTTCTGCTTTCCCATTAATTAAATTGACCATAATGGGATTGTGAAGGCAGAATGGTTTATACAGTACTGGGGATAGTGGCTGTTGCAGAAAGTAGGGTAATGAGGTAATACAGATGTGCACATATTTGTTCTTGTAAGCTAGAATTCCRCAGGCAAAACAATCAACTCCTTGCAGTTTCTTTTTGCTGCAAATCCTCTAAATCCAAGGGATTTAAAATTATTTATAGAGCCTTGCAGTCTATTAGAAGAGCTTTTTTTTAGACATTTCTGCGCCAGTTTTCCTTTCCTATTGAAGAAGAAGAAACTGCTTAAGAATCCAGATTAAAATTATATTTTTTAACGTACTGTTGGAAAAGAATATGATCTTTTTGTCTTTTGAGAAATGCATTTCAAAATCTAGTCACAAACCAATAGATACAATATATCCAAAACATTATCTACAATATATACTGTTTCCTTCTTGCCTGTGCTGAAACTGAAATACCCACTGTAAACCAAGTTTCCCTGCCAGTGAGATGCCAGGACTTTGTTATGTTGAGTTGTGGATGTACATTTATTCTGATGCTGGTAGAAAATTGTTCCCATCTGTTCTGTCAGAGGTGCTCACTGTTAACACTTCAGATGGTTGAAGTACTAGAMGTACGCTTTTAGCGCTGTTTTCTGTTCAATATAGTGTAATTATAAGTCCTCTCTGTGCTAGAGGTTGGTCCTATAAGCCCTTTAGACTGGTGGGAAGTTAGCACCTGGAGTAGGTCAGCAGGTAGGCAGAGTCTGCACAGGGGAACTGAGCAGCTGGAAAGGCTGATGAGTGTGTGCTKTAAGAGCTGTGGGGTAAATGGAGCTCATAATCAGCACCTTGAACCCTCTTTTGGAAGCTGGCATTTGCAGTCTTGCTTTCAAGCAGCTGAGCAAAGCACACACATTATTTGAAATTGTGGCTGACCAGGTGGGATAATATCCTTTCATGTCAGCCTGCATATACTGATTTAACTCAAGCAAAAGCAAAGGTGAAAACTCAAGTTTTCTTCCCTGTGGAAGTGACCATAGGATGATGGTCATCTGTTTTTCTGTTCTGCTGCTTCTTTTTTGGTCCTCTCCATCTTCCTGGTGTCCTGTGGACGGGAGCATAGCTTTGCCAGTGACAAAGTGTGGTTACCCAGCACAGCTGTACCACCTTACCAGCTGGTGAAAGCTGTGTTACCCCTATCTCCTGTTGTTTTAGGCAATGGTTTTGCTACCCTACTGGGGTGATAGGACTATTCCTGATTTGAGCCCAAAGCACTGAATCTGGCTTTGCTTATATCCTGGGAATGCTTGCATTTTAAAACAGGCAAGCCAGGATCTTGTTCAGCTGTGTGTGATACAGAATAGTTTTTACTGGACTCTCTCCTGCTATTGATAAACTGCCCCTTAGAATGTTACTTCATCATCAGCCCTTCTTCTTCCCCCCTCAACTGTTAATTCTTATCTCCCTGCCCCTAGGAAATGGGAGAATTGTGTTCTATCTAGGATTTAGGGGATAATGAATATTTCCTGTTGAAGCGTGCCTTCATGTTTGTGGGCAACGTTCACTCTTGTAGAGTGAATTTTTACTCCTCTCTCAAATGTTTGCCAGCTCAAGATGTGAATATTTCTTCCCTTTTACAAGGGTATCTGTCACACAAAGATTTTAAAATTTCAACTGGGATTGCTTTTCATGTGAGTGTCTGACAAAACAAGAGTGTTTCCATCTGTGGTGAACTTACCTCAGTATTCATTGTTTTGGACAGGTCGTTCATCAGTAGATGTGTATATCATGCATTCTGGAGACAGCCTTGTGCATATACAGGTAATCATGGGCTTCAGGACRTCATAATTCAGGGTGTCATTTGATTGGGGAATTAGCTTTCTCTAATAACAGATTTATTTTGCTGGTGGCAAATGTCACACTTCTAAACTTTTTAAGTGTGCCCAAATGTCTAMTAGATCTTTGAGATGACATGTAGTTCGGTGATGGATTTTTTTTAAGACATTAAGAGCTGTTAACTTGAAAAAAATTGATGTGTTGATTTAGACGATATGAGAAAATGGCAGATGGTGGCTTGCAAATTTGACAAGAAGATAAATTAATACAGGAGCTGCAACATTAATAATGGTAGTACTGCTACAAAAGTCACTTGTCTTGTCTTCATGCAGGAAGTACRGCAATTGTCACAAAAAGACACATCRCCTGTGGAGTTTGAGCCAGTACTGCTATCTTCATCATCTACTAACTTCACAAAAGTTGCTTCTATTCCTTGTAAAGGTAACATATATTTAGTGATAATATGATTAAACAGGATTTGATGGCTAAAAAAAAAGGKAGCATTTTTCAGTAGAGACCCTGAAAGATCACAAAATCAACTCGTCTGGATTTTATTAAGAAAGAGAATGAATTCTTTTTGCAACTTGTTTCCACCATTTTTGTGTGTAGTTGGTTTCTCTTATSCTGCTCAAAGGCTGTTTGAAATATGTATACATGTTTGAAAAAGGGGGAAAAAACATTTGCTAAAATATTAGTTCATCTTACAGTAAGCATTCTTGACTATGCTTTTTCAACATYCTTTTATAGTTTATGGTTTTTCTCTGTTTCAAGTATGTTTCCTAAAAGGCTATTGTGCTTGGGTGGTCATTTTCTATGACATTTCTTGGCAGGACCATTGAAGAGGTTTGCCTGAGACCAGACGTGTTTGTGGAAGAGCAGAGATTGACATTTAAGCATTCCTGACTCCAGCCTATTCCCTATTCTGACCACTAGACTGCAGTGTATAGACTTAAAACATTTATGAAATGAAAACATAATGACATTGARTCATGTTTTTCCTAGGAAAAGCATGGGTGAATAAGAAGAAAGAAGGGACTATTATGTGAAGTGATTCTTTTTTTTTTCAGAGCAGTTTTTCATTTATTGAAAGGAGGCAATGTCTCTGATTAGTAAGAATGCTGCGCCAATGGCATGTGGTTTAAATTGTTCAGGTTGCTCTTTGTAGCCTTATTGTGTGTGTATTTTTTGAAGGTGTTTGGCATTCATGAATACTTAAGGCAAGGCTTGWAACCTGGAAATCAGGACTTAAACAGTTGGATTCTTTACTTACCAGTGTGATGATTRCACCAGCAAAGGTTCCCCTTTTTAGTGTTCTTGCAAATCTTCACATGAAAATCACTATGAATATTCTTCTGGCTGATGTATGCTCTGTGTCTGCTCTTTCCCAGCTGCATCCTGTGGCAGTGAAAGTCCTTATTCTGACARCAAGAAAGATCTTTTGAAAGGCACTACAACACTCAAAGCCTGTCTTTTCTGTCCTGTGATGGAAGGGTAGGTTGACAGTGGATTTTTGTGTTTGTTAGCATTCACTGATACTAYAATGAAAATACTGTACCTTACTTTTAAGAGATGAAGTTAACTTACTTTGTCACTCTATGATTCCAAGATCAGTGAAGAGGCTTCTTCCTACTATTGCTGTGCCATTTGCCAAGACAGACCTGTTACATTTCAAGCAATAGTTCTGTATTGCATGGCAAGAAGCATTTCAGGAGCCAGTAAAAAGATATGCCTTAGCAGCTCATATCATATAAATGTTGCTTAGTCTGTGATAAAATTTCCAACATCCTTGTTAATGCAATGCAGAAGCTGGAGAGTTTTAGAAAAAAAATGTGAAGTCTTTTCTTTCTTCAATCGTCTTTTGCCAATTTCATCCAGTCTGTTGTATCACAAAGCAGTGGGCAATGTTGTGCTATAGCATAACAAGAGGGTAGATTTTTTGCCTACCTCTTTTATATGATTCTTGTGAATTTCTACTCTTATATGTAATTATTCCCAAATAAATAATTTTGTTCTTCTCCWTAAAAACTTAGAAGAGCCTCATTAAGGAAGAATGCTACAGTTGTGTACTTGGTGTGTACTCAAGGACAATTGCAGGTGTGTTTATATTTTTTCTGTATTTACTTACAGGTATTTTGATGTAGATCCTTCTGCAGCATTGTTTCATATAGAACCACATCATAATATTTCAGGATATTGGTCCGTATGGTTTACAAATAATTTTTACTTCAGTATTGAATTGAATGAAGTCTTCATAGCCAGAGAAACAAAGAACATAGTAAAGGTAAGCTTTGTTTTGTCTTTGTACAATGTTTTTTGTCTTTGATTTAAATATGCAGACATTTGACATACAAAATAGGGTCTTTGAAGAACTTGGTGTTCCCCGAGCTGTTTGGAATCAGTTAGAAATAAAGGTGTATGTACATCTGTAACTATTAGATTACTGTTTCAAGAGCATTATTCACTGTCCAGCTTAGTTTCGTATTGTTTTATTAACAACTGTTCTTYGATTTGAGTTGCAGCTACAGATGCATCAAATTATAGACCATTGCTCTGTTCTCAGAATTGTTACATGTGTGTTGGTGCTCTGTAGGATTCAGGATTTCTTYGTAGTGGAAGTCTTTAGTGTGTAGATGAGCTTTGAGGCCAATAATTTACTCGACAGCTGCTTGATTAAAATCAKGCAAATCTGGTTTATGAATAAGCACATGATGTAGGCATCTGAATGGCTCTTTTTGTATTTTGCTATTGAGATAACTATAGGGATCAGTTATGAGCACATATGACCACGTAATAACAGCAAAACACAAAGGAAGAGGAAGTTTACATTCTGCAAGGTATCACCTGCACCAGTAAATGCTGTACCAATTTTAATKCAGCTGTCGTTTGATTCCTTTTAGATTCTGAATTTTGCTGAACCTCTGACTCTACCTCCAGGCTGCTGGAATGTATTTTCTTTGAAGCTCAGTGTGCAAGACACTGTAACGAATGTGCTCTCTAGTATTTGTTTGTCCACAAATGTGGGAGTGATGTTTGAAATACCTCTGCAGATATATTCAGCTGTGTCCAAGGTATTGTATTCGATTGTGTGTGTTGATTATGAGGCACTGCAAACCCAACTGCAGCAGTGTCTCTCTCAGGCCAAAAGTCTGTTCCCTAGTCCTGAAAGAAAAGCACAGTAACAGACCATTCTGTTAAACCGTTCTGTAGCTTGAGAAGTCCCCAGAGCTGAACAGAGTAGAATTATAGTTCTCTTGGCACTTGATTCTCTTAATTCTTAATTCTAGGCCTTAATTCTCTTACTTGACTCTATGAAATTATTTACTGAGAAACTGAAATTTGTTCTGTTTTGTTATATTTTTTGTTTGTTTTTCCAGCAGGGAGATCTTAATTTTGAAGCAATTGCCCACTGTGATATTCAGTGCTACTTGGGAAAGTCTGATTCAGGTAGGTTTGTCACACATTTTCTCAAGAGATGTTGAGGTAAATTGGTGAAATGGTCCATTTGCTCAACTTATTAGAAAATGTGCATAACCTGGGCCCAGATCCTGGTAATTCTTTGATGAAAAGCAACAACAAAAAATGTTGACCAATATCCACCTGTATCCAGAGTTAAATTTGAAGGTCTTCTATTTATCTTTTTCTCACAGCAATAATTTCATAGGTTTCTGCAAAAGATGGTTTATCAGGGTTATAAAACAGCATCCTTAACACTGTATCATGTGAAGCAGAAGGAAAGGGTCTCATTTTTTCTGGAACTGAGGAATCTGTTTCCAGATACTGTAATGCTGGGAGTTGTTTTAAGTACCTATCTGGCATTTACTAAAATACAGCAGTAGATATTATATGGCATGATACTGCCTAAAGATTGTTGAATCTGTTGAAAGCTAAATCAGAATAGTGTTTTTTCTTCTCTGTGCAGTAGGGAATTTCAGAAGGCAGGCGGTACCATAGGCTTTAAATGTTTGAGAGCTCTCTTGAAAGTATTTTCAAGATGACATTTCCTAAAATGTATTTTTGTGTGAGGATGTGAAGAAGGCAATAATAGTCAGTCAAATGTGAAAAGGAGGATTAAAGTGATGCAGAGAAACATGTGACTTGAACAATTACTGATACATGTGCATCCTTAGRTACATATCTTAGAAGCAAGTGTTTGCTTTTTTTGTTGGTTGTTTTTTTAACCTCTATAAAGGAATATGGCTGGTAACAAACAACCAAATCCTTGTTGCTTACTTTATTTTCATTCTGGTAATACACATAATGAGATCTTTACACACAGATATTCTGCATTCTGCTTTAGGATATTGGTATTTCTTAAGCAGAAATGTGTAATTCATGAGCCTGGAAATACTGACCTAAAGAAACGGTAGTTGGATTATTCCAATAATCACCAATCTCAATTCATTACCTTAAAGATTGTAAAATAAAGTATGTGCACTTTCAAAATAAGTATTTTTTGTTTTCTTTTAAAAGAAGTTTGCTTTTCTAACTACTTCCTGCTATGTGAAAATGCTTGAACCAACGTGAATCTAACTTTCTAAAAGGCAATGGTCTTTATACTGCTGTTAAAGCCTTGCAATTTATCTGAAGAAGAATTCGATAAAACCATCAGCATTTAGAAAAGAAGCTAAAATGAAAAAAATATTTTTGTCAAACTGTGGGGATTGTTCTGCTTCCTGCTGTTGCTGTGCTACTATATTTTTGTCCCACTGTGTAATATATTATCATGATACTTTACTGCCATCAGTGCAGGGCACTGTATAGGCTACTGATGACATGGTTACTTTTCAATGGCATTTGTTAGAAATAGCAGCAGTGAAAAGGGCTTACCTAGAGCTTATAAAGCCTGTGCAATACCCATACTCTTGTTTTCATGTACAGTTACTTTGGTTTTACAGAGGTGTTTCTTWAGGCAAATCTAATACGGAAAATAATATAGATATCCTCGCATATTCTTGCTTTGAAGGGGAAAAGTGGGTTGCCTTTTTAATTTTTGGATCTGGCCCTTTGCAGATACTGATAATTCACATTCAGAAGTTGATGGAAGGGACAAATATTATCTCTGTAAAATTGAAAAATCTGTTATCATTTTAGCAAATCTGCTTTGGCAGAAGAGTCTCTCTCTGGACCATTCTGCCTGGGATGTGGATTCTGAGCTTGCAAGTGACCTTTATGAAAGATGGCAAAAGATAAGACGTGGGGAAGCATGCAGGTCTGTACAGAATATCTGTCCTGAAGTATTCTTAATTAGAACAAAACATTTTGGACCATTTTTTACACTTAAGTTAGTTCTCTTGAAGTACATAGAGTTTCAGAGCACCCCAGACACCCCCAGCTTTCATTTCAAGGCACTGCCAGCCATAAGTAAGCTTTTCAGATGCTTGAACTTCAGAATGTGAAAAATATTCTGACTGTAGTTATCTCACCAGGGCTACCTGGCATGAAAGCAGTCAAAGCATGTTTTATCAGAGCATTTATGGAGTTGCATAAATCCTTCATCAACAGGTTGCATAGTAGTCTTCTCAGGATTAGGGTCTTTGAATGGCTTTTAAGGTTTTTGGTCCCTGTCCTACGTAACACAGAAGTTATGATGACTCTCTGCTACTAGGGTACATCTTTATGGACTTTATTTTGTAGACACCATTTTCAAAGAAAAATTAGTTAATGCAGTTATAGGTCCTGGCAAATAATCTTTTTGGTTTTGGTCTYCTTTGTTTGAAAGAAAAAAAATAACAAAGTTTTCTGGTTTTGCCAATAAAGCAGGAGAAGTATTTTAGGATCGGCTCGCTTTATTCAGCAGAAGAACTCTGAAGAGGAATCCTTTGCCTTTTTCTTGCCACGGTTGACTACAGAGCCTGGCCTTACGCTCAACTTCAGTGCCACAGCTGTTAAAAGCAGTATGGTGAGGATGGTTGTTACTGCACTTTTTTCTGAGTTGATGCATGTTTAGCTTATTTAAATAACAGAGTCTGTGTTTAATATTTGGTGCTACTTAGTATTTTCATGCTGCTTGTAAATTGGTGTCTTGAATAAGTCGGTAAATTTGTATCCCTTTGGCTCTTTGGTAAGTTTCCTAGCTTCCTAGTTGTAATGTTTTAGTGCAAGGAGAGTAGTAAAGCAGTGCAGATCTTAACCAACAATTTTTTGTAGTTGTTAAAACTCCTTGCATTTATTGTACAAGTTATGTGCTTGTGTTAAAATAATTGAACATGGGACTAGGGATAGGGTGTGTTTTCATTAGTGATGCACGTGGTTACAGGRTGGCCTGCCTCATGCCACTGCCTTGTGTAATAGCAGTGTGTAAAACGTTCATGAGAGATACATCGCTCTGCTCTGCAAGTGTTGTATCTTCCAGCCACACTGACAGTTATTTCTTTCTTGTTTGTCAGGTTTAGGTCTGTACTAACCTAACCTAGGTCAGAACCGTCATATGGAAATAGTTTTCATATGCACATATTGTGAATTACCTTAATATTC
Source organism: Malurus melanocephalus (assembly GCF_030028575.1). Classification (NCBI taxonomy): domain Eukaryota; kingdom Metazoa; phylum Chordata; class Aves; order Passeriformes; family Maluridae; genus Malurus; species Malurus melanocephalus. The sequence goes on along the minus strand of NW_026623241.1, from coordinate 4,348,518 downwards.
CATTTGTCCAATTTAATTATTAGTCATTACAGTAGTTTTTATAACCTGCTTGCATTCTCTAAGAAAGGGTGGCACCTCACTAACTTCATTTTCTACTGTGCAAGAGCTTTGTTCATATCTGCCTGCATAAATCAAAATCCAAATGAAAGGGTTGTTTGGGGAGTGGGGGCGGTCTGTATTTTCATACACATGGTTCGGAATGCACTCATAGCTGATTTTGCAAATTTTGACATTGTGGTGACATGTCCTGCTGTTCCATGCAGTCTTGTGCATGTATGATTATACTGCATTAAGACAGAAGCCAGATTGAAGTCCCTTGAAAATGCATATCATATTACCAGTGCTGAATTATTATACCAACCAGTCCTCAAATATGTAGTTTTTAACTCTTTCTTTTCCCCTCCAAACTATTTAGGTAAAATATCTCGTACTAAGAAACCCTTCATCCTTCCCAGTTACGTTGCAGCTTCTGCCTCTTTCTTACTACCCTGATCCCCAAGCTTCACTGAGTCTGCTGAACAAATGGTAATAACTATCTCAGGGWACTGTTTTCCCTCTTAAAAGATCTTATTTGCTATGCCTTATGATTGTTGCTTATTGGGTTTTTTTTTAGTTTTCTAATGTGTAACTTAGGTAGGGATTATGTTCTGACCCATTTTGGCAGATACAGCCATGTTCAGAGCAGCACCCTGTATGGTGCATGCCTTTGCAATGTACCTTATCATTTATAAAACACAAATTGAACATGTTTTAAACAAGTTTGTGTCTGCCCGATGTAAACTATAGTTGGGCATCCTCTAGGATCTGAGGCTTAGCACAAGCTGCCCAGGTGAGGTGAACAACTTACAGAGTTGGGGTTGTAGGTGTCCTCACAATGTTAGTTATTATCTGTGGGGTCTGTAGACAGATCAGTGAGAAGAAGATATCTGAACCCTCCCACCAGGACAAGTTTTCTTCTTAGCCTTTTCCTAGGTGATAGCCCTGGTTGAAGAGGAAACGGGAACCAGGAAGCAAAATGCAGGTCCRGAGGGAGGAATCTCAACATAAATGTTTAGGGTCAGCTAAGTAAATGTTTCTGCATTGTTTTGGACTTTCTGTTTTAGAATTGAGATGGTCTAATTAGAAATCTAGAGAAGAGTTAGATGGACAATAAAGGGATTTGGTGAGGTATACTGAGCCCCAGCTGTCAAGCTTAACTTGGAAAAAATGTTACACTTGTTAGGACTGTTTGGTTAGAGACAGTGGGATTACCCCTGTGCTTAGGTGTAGCTTGCTTATTTGGGGTCCCAATCCTTGTGTWATTGCTTCCTTAACCTCATTTCTTTACATAGGTACATGGATATGCATATATATGTCTGTGCATATATATGCACATTAATAACTGCATCCGTTTGCATACTAAATATRATTTCCACATAGACTCTTTCTAGTGATTTGCAATTACATTTTCTCTGTATTTGCACACTTTTRTTTCTGCAGATCTTCTAAGTTTACCAGAAATCACATCCATTAACTGGTTCYTTTTAAGCTAATATCATTGACAGTTGKRACAAAGGAATTTTCATTTCAGTGGCTGGAGGTCCATTAGTCCTCTATAATTACATTTTACCTGTTGGTTTTCTTATGTCAGTTTTTAATACCTTGGTGACAAATGCTTATAATTTACACTTAGGCAAAGAAAATCAACCGCTTTAAGTGAATTTGATTTACARATTACATGACAGAAAATAGGAATTTATCCCAAACAAATCATGAGCAGAAAGGGGGGTATTTGAATGAATTGTATGAGATTTATGATGATTATTTCTTAACACTTGTGCAAGCAGAAAAAGCTTTGGGGAATTTGTGTTTGTGTGGCTTAGAAATTCTGTTTCTGGATTGCGATCTTTTACAATATTCTGTGCTGACAGACCTAAAATGCCCAGTTTGTCTGTGTTCCAAGTGTGTGGAATCCACATAAAACTGACTTGCAGTGTATTCTGTTGACATGCAGACCCACAATTCCACCATATTTCACATCTGCCAAAATGCAATTGTAAAAGTAGTCTTTATTTAAGAATAGATGCCAGCACGTAAAAATTAAGTCAATGCAGTTCTGACAGGCTGGGTTTCAAGTGCTTAACTTTTTGTTTTGGTTTATTTAGGTTCGGCATAAATGTGCAAGCTATTAATTTCACAACCACTGAATTCAGGCTAATGGATGAATGTTCTCACAGGGTAAGATGGCTAATTTTTGTAGAAGTGRTCTTATACACTAGAGAAGGCTTTTTCTAGCTGTGCTGCGTCTGGGTTGTTCCCAATTACCATTTAAAGCCRTTTCACGGCTTTAAAGGTGTTTTCTTGATTCTTTGTCAGGTTTCTATCTTTGCAGTTAATTATTTTCAGCATTTGAGTCTCTTTTGGAGAGACTTGTAGGGAGGAAGTGCATGCATGCCTGCAAGTGTGTGTGTATGTGTTGTTGGGATGTAATACTTAGCTCCAGGCTCACCATGGGGTGTCAGGCTGTTGTGTTGGTGATGTCAGGAGCAGGCTGGTGATCTTTTCAGTAGAGAGAAATAGTGTCAGGTAGTTCAAGGGAGGAGGGGGCAGATTTCTGCATTTCAGCTTCATGCCACTGCAACTTGTATATTCAGGTTTGGAATGTCATGGTTCTCTCTGGTTTCCATTGCCTGATTTTTATATGAGAGTGGTCACACCAGTGCTGAGCTGTGCTTTAAACCTGAGGTGTTGTGTCATGGATGACAGACAGAAACAGAAAATGCTGTAATCAGGGATGTTTGGCGTAATCTGTTGACCAGAGTACTCTCCTGAGTACCTGGAGAATTTCTTCTTAGGCTTCTGATTTGTGCAAAAGCCCAGAATTAATGTGTTTTCCTTGCTGTTTGGGCATGCTGTAGCTTCATCTTTTATGCCCTGTATAGATACATGTTTCTGTGCATATGCTTTAAGATCTTAATGAAGTATTTGTACCTTGTRAAAAGGAAAGAGTATGTTCGCTACACTAATCAAAGCTGACCTTTCCTTTCTGGCAACAGTTGTAAGAGTTATTGTAAAAGAGGAGACAGCAGTTCATAAATCCTAGCCTGTAGGCACACTCTGAAAGAGGGAAGGTAGCACAGAGTAGGAGTGAGTTTCCACAGTCCCAYACACCATACTCTTGACTAAATGGAAAACTAGCTGTAGATCTTCACATCAGTGTGTGCAGTACATGTTTTTCATTTGATTTCAARACCTATGGGGAACATGCATGGTTAGATAGGTATTTAGCACTTAGGAGATGGATCTTGGCTTGTTAACCAAATCCGTAGTTGTTAATATTTAAATTTCTGCATTTGTTCTCATTTCCCTAGTTAGTTTATGTGCATTGAATAGTTAAGTTCATGTTTGAGTGCATGTCTGTCTGTGTAGGGAGTGATACGATGAAGTTTGCAAAGGCTATACATGGCTTGCTTTTAATAAATAGTGACTATTCAGTGCAGGTTCTGATGGGTTTTGTATGTTATTTTCAATAAAACAGACTAAGAATAAAACATTTTGAACTGAAAAATATCAGGAAAGCTGTTAATACTGCCCATAAATTGAGAAAAAAATAATCAAGAGCCCTTTTGGAATGTTTTTTTGACTGCTGTAGATATCTGATCACTCCTTTCTAAGAGGGGACCCCCACTTCTGGAAGAGCAAGTTTTAGGGCTAGTTTCATTTTTTAAAGGCAGAAAGAATAAACAATAGTATTTAAAAAAATAACCAACCAAAAATTTACATTATTTCCAGACTAAGTGAACTTCTAGTAGTTCTGGTTTTCAATTAATATAGTAGAGAATTCACTTTGGCTTCTTTCCAGGGACTCAAATGATCAGCATATTTGCCAACAGTCCCTTTCTCACTTCAATCAAGTTGTAAGTCATATGCTGAGGGTATAATGGTTGCCACATTTCCCTCTGCAATCAGTGCACCGTCAGTTCTTGTGTTGTGAAGTGTTTCAGGATTCCTTGAATATGAAAAACACTATGTAATTTCGTTCCCATCTGAGCAAATAAAAGCTGCTTTAAATAATGAAGTAATACATTCCTCAAAATAAATGCAGTAATATGAACTTTTGCTCATATAAACAATCTTATCTGATGTTTTATGTTGTCAAAATGAAAGACTTTTGTGTAAGAAGTTAGTTAGCAGTTTCTGCACCTTGCCAAGAATATCTTATGTGGTGCTAAGCAGTGATACAGTGCTTTCTTTATTGACATTTTAAACACACATTTTTTTGTGAGTAAGAAGTGCATTTTTTGTTTAACAGAATGCACATCAGGAGGACCTCATCAGCAAGAAATGCAGTTCGGAGATGATTTGGTTAAGTTTACAGCCACTGGAAACCAGAAAAGTTGGTGTAATTTTTACACCTCTTGACTACAAAAGAGTAGCTTCCCTTATTTTAATCAGGTAAGCCAAGTTTTAGTTGTGAGAATCAAGCAACTCAATGTAAAAATGAATATGCAAAGTCCTTGCACACAGACAAAGGATCAACATTTGAAAGTCAGAATATCTCAGTTTTAATAAAAATTGCTCAAAATGTGTCTTTATGCCTTATGTCTCAGTCACTCATGTTCTTAATGGGTGACCAGAGGATTTTAAAACGCATGTGACTGTACTGAGGCAATTTTGAGTTAAGAGAGAAACACATTGTGTGGCTTTGCTATTATTTCAGCTTGACTCYATAATGATAGGAGTTTTGTATCCAGTAAGTCTTATGTGCAGTCAAACATTGGTTATCTTTGTAGGAAAAGAGAATTTGTGGAAGAAGCAACCATTTTTACTTGATGACGCAGTTGTTACCCAATGGGAGTGGTCACTAAACTCACTCCTTCACTGTGTGAAATTCRCTGGTGGCTGGTTCTAGAGTGATCCTGTCTCTGTTTAGAGGAACCCTAATGGTTTCAGGCCACTGATTTCAAGCCACTGATAATCAGGCCAATGATTCTGTTACTGAAACACTGTAGTCTTGGTTTGGCACCTAGAGAGCAAAGCTATGAATTTGCAATCTTAATTKGTGCTTTAGTGGCTGATTGCTTGGTTTTTATGTTATGGCAGAAACAACTTAACCGTTCTGGATGTGGTGAGTGTMGAAGGCTTTGGTGCCAAAGAATTGCTTAAAGTAGGAGGAAGACTCCCTGGTGCAGGAGGATCCCTTCGATTCAARGTGCCAGAAGCTACACTGATGGACTGCAGACGACGTGAGTAAGGAGACACAGATCTCTGGTTGTGCAGCTGGCTGCTTTGCTCTGCACTGGTATTGGTACAGAGCATTAATGTTACATAAACAAAATGCTAAAAGATGAAGTGTAGGTTCTGTTTTTCCAACATGCTGACTRAAAATAGTTAAAAGAAATACATTGCTGTGAAACAGTCAGTATTAAATCTTAGTCACTTCTGTGGGTTTTTTTATTATATTGTAAGTAAAAAAGGCATTTATTTATGAATGTAAGAATGTTATTTTTATGCACTGTAAAATAATTGCTCTTTTTTTTCCTTTAAGAACTGAAAGACAGCAAGCAAATTCTATCCATTACGAAGAACTTCAAAGTAGAGAATATTGGGCCTCTTCCTATAACAATTTCATCAATGAAAATCAATGGCTACAGTTGCCAAGGATATGGATTTGAAGTGTTAGACTGTCAGGAATTTTTCCTGGCTCAGAACTCATCACGAGAGATCAGCATCGTGTAAGCATTGACAAATTTGCTGACAAAATAACTGAAGTGGAAATTTGAAATAATTAACTTCAGGAGTAGACCCTCCAATAGTATAACACGCACAAAATTTTGAATGGAAATTTAAAAAGCCTTTCCCTAAGGAGAACACTAACAAATGGATAATACAATACTGATTCTTTATATGACCTATTATTTTTAAAAAGCAGCATACATGCTTTTATCAGTSCATTATGAAATAATAAATTAAAGCAAAAGAGTTGCCACAGTTTTTTATTTGCTTGTATTGTCTAGCTTTTGTTCCAAGTAGCCTGACCACAATCTAGTCATGGTTTCCCAACATTGCACATAGTCTAAAACTGATTCTTTTTAAAATATTCTTGAGTGAAAGATACCGTGGCTTAAGCAGAAGTAAAGTTAATATTACTGTATTAAAGTAACTGTGGTTTCTTATACAAAAAATTTCACCTCCACTGATTGGAAAGGCAATCATAGCAATCATGTAGAATAATGAGATGGGTCGAGGAAGTGGAAGAAGAGACAAATCTGGTGTTTTCTTCTTYTTTCCCTATCTTTCCAGCTTTGTAACCTAGTACCTGGCCCTTTCTGCAGTAATGTTGGCTGAACTCTTGACAACTGTGCTTTTCTTGATTAACCTGAGTTGATCACATGCATCTCCTTGAGAAAATGAAAACAAGTCATAGTAATAAGAGTATTGTGAAGAATCACAATAAACACATATTTTGCTGATTTAAGGTGACCTGAAAGGCTCAACCCCTGTTAGGTGCTTATTGCCCCTTCACAGTTTAAGTAGGTAGTGGACACTTAATTTAACTGTGCTTTAAAAATATTGGTAAATTATAGTATTTCATGTTGTCAAACTGTTGTTATTATTAGATGAATATATTAATAATCATATTAATCAGTAACATTTTATTAATTTTAAGAAGACCACTGAATTATTAGTAAATATTATTAAGTTTGTTTTCATACTATTAAATAGTGGTAGTAGTACTTTGCAATTACTACTACTATAAATATGGTTATATCTTTTATGGGTTTGGTACCAATGTGACTTCAGAAAATTACATTCAGGCTAGCAATGAAAAAGTAACACCATCTCTGTTTTTCCTGACAGGTTCACTCCTGACTTTACGTCTTCATGGGTAATTCGTGAGCTCACACTGGTGACTGCTGCTGATTTGGAGTTCCACTTCACACTCAACGTGACTCTTCCTCACCATCTGCTACCACTGTGTGCAGATGTGGTGCCAGGACCCAGCTGGGAAGAGTCTTTCTGGAGGCTCACTGTCCTCTTTGTCAGGTAATGCTTTCTTCACAGCACCCCTGAATTCCTGCAAGATGCAGTGCATGTGAATGTCATGGTGTTATTGCACATGTGCTGATGCATCCCTGACTGAGGTCTGATTCACACTGTGGTGCATTGTACTGAAAACAGTACAAACAAAGCAACACTGGTAACCACTTTGCATGGTTTTAGATGCCACAGAAAGAGGCTATAAGGATCTGAAAAATCAGGAATTTCTGGTTCTGTTTTCCTGCTAACAAAATTTACTCTGCATGATTGAGAACGTGGTTTGATGAATCACAATTATTTTTGTTCTGATCCATATATGTTTGGTGCAATTAATACCCCATGGGGAGAGAGGTTATATTGCATGTACATTTTTACTTCAGAAATGTGCTGGCATTTGTGGCTCATTATATGCCAGCATTTTCTCTAGGAGAAGAAAGAGACAGTATTAAATAAATACCTAAATAATGACAATGACTATCATGAATGAATAGAAGGCTGGTAGGAATCATATTATGATATGATGTGATTGTGTTGTAGTGAGATTTACTTCAAAAATATCTTCCAATCATGGATTATCTTTTTTAGAATGAAMTTTTTCTTTGTTCTAGTTTTTCTTTGTAACACTGATGACTTATAGAGCTAATAAGTAGTAAGGGCTATAAGGAAAGRAAGGAAAAGACAATTACTACTATCATCTTTAAAGCTGTATATTTTGAGTTTTCTTGTCTGTCTTTTACTAGATTAGCGTAGATTTTACTAACAAAATACTTGAAAAGTGTATCTTGTTAGAAACTTTTTAACTCTTTTACTAAATACTCCTGAAAGTTTTAGACACTAGTATCTTTTGTTTTCTTTGGCAGTTTGTCCCTGCTTGGAGTGATTCTSATAGCCTTCCAGCAAGCCCAGTATATTCTAGCAGAGTTCATGAAGTCAAGACAGAGGCCAAATCCAAGTGCTTCAGCGCAGCAGAACAGCAACTCCGTTGACGTAATCAGCTCTGATTCCTACAAGTAAAAATACTTTTTTTTTCTTCTTTTCTACCCTGTTAATTGTGGAGTGGTGCTTTCTGTCTGTATTCTGATACTTCTGTGGGCTGCTTTAAAGGAGACAGTGTTCCAAGTAGCCTCTTCTAGAGAACTTCCATCTTCACACAGAAGGAATAGAGGAACTCAGGGGTTTGTTAATCTTGTATATTACCAGTAGGACACAAGGTAAAAATTGTGTGGTGAAAGTAAAGGATGCACCATGTGTAGCAACCATGGAAAAAATGGAAAATACATTGATGGTTTTCATATCTGACCCTCTTAAGGGGTCAGTGATTACACTGAACATGTAGGTGTGTTGGAAGCCTGGACAAATACTTAAGAGTCTTGCTCAGTGCTCACTGAAATCAGAATGTGCTTAGCTAGTGTGGTAAATTGAAGACCTAAAGCAATTTTGTGGCTCGTGAATATACCCCCTTTTCTTTTYCTTACAACAGTATCTCATAAAACAATTCATGATGGCTTTGTAAAGAAAAACAAATCCCAAATTACTTTTTTTTTTTCCTCCAGGGGAAGCTGCAAGACATTTATGGATTCCTATAGTTCCTCAGATAAGGGTAAAGGGAAGGGCTTCCTGTCTGTGGGCGCTTCTTCGAGCCGAAGTCAGAGCGCGGCAAAGAGAAGTCCTGCRACCTACAGCCACTCTCAGAAGAAACACAAATGTTCCGTTTACTACAGTAAGCAGAAACCAAACACAGYAGCTGGCAGTGCCATTGCAGCTACTGATGAGAAACAGAATCAGATTGCAGAGAACCAAATCTCAGCAYCAAAAGAGGACATTTGCACTGATGTTGTCAGTGAGAACTGGGTAACTCTGAAATATGCAAATGGCATAAACGTTAGCAAGAATTTAACTCTTCCAGAAGACTTTCTGGGTAAAGAAGAAAGTACACTGAAAAACACAGTTCTCATTAAAAATACTTCTTCAGAGTGTGATCTGAAGGAAGATCTTCAAACATGTATGTTTCCTAAGGAAACTAACCTTAAAACTTCAGAAAACCTAGCTGAGCTCAAAGAACAGGAGTTCTGTTCTGTGAAGATGTCCAAGAAGCTACCTGAAAGTCACTTGTCCAGAAATTCACCTCAACAACAGCCAGAACTGCAAGAAATTTCTAGGAAAATTAATGGTAATTTTTTTCAAATTCTATTAGTCTAAATTAGTAAGTGAGATCTCCTGTTGAGTTCACAGTGATCAGGATTTTGTCTTTTGCATGGGACAGGGGGGTGTGGTGTTGCTGATGTGTTCACTCTAATTTGTGTGTTTACATTCCTAAGGAARCAGCTTGCATTTCAAGTTGTTTCATAAAGCAGAAATTTGCTTGGTTTACAGATTTCAAGCTTGTGCCGTAGCATTTTAACGGTTAAAAGAATTGATGTCATAGATCTGCTTATAAGACACAAATTGCACTTGTCAGATACTCAGAAGGATCCCAGTTTGCTGTTTTCAGGTCCACTGAAAATATGGCTTGAGTCACCAAGCAAGCAYATTCAGAAGCAGATGTTCAGAACTCCTTTGATGGGACCACCCAAAATAACAAAAACCTGATATCAGAATAATGTGAGCTTATATTTTGTAGGAATCTGCAGATCACTGTTTCTGTTAATAATTGCTTAGGTATATTTTTATTTTGTTTTTATTTTTTAAAAATCGTTACACTARGCTGCCTGGGAAGTCTTACCTCTTAGGTTCACAATTCAAAATTTTAGGAAAGCAAAAGAACACCTGGGAGAAATCAAGAGCAGGATAGGAGAATGTACCCTCTGGAAGCTTGGCTTTACTGAGGCACTTGGCAAAGCAGTTGAATGGTGAAAACTGGCATCTTCTGTASCTGTGGCAGAGTTTATTTAGTGAATGAGCCATCACAGAGGGATTTCAGATGATGCTGTCCTGTGTAGTTGTTAACCACGGGCTCATTGCTTCCCATTGTGTTGTTACCTGTGGGCTATRGTAGGTACAAGGGTGCACTATCAGGTGAAGGCAGGATAGTGAAACTATTGTACTTACAAGATACTTTGAGATTCTTCATGTGCTCCTAAAAAGCAGTGTTGTTTATTCTTTGCTTTGACTGAGGAGATCATTCAGTGTATTTAGTGTAGGAAAAGCATTAGAAGTAATCTCCCTTGTTGTCTATTAGCAGTTGTGGCTTTTTGCACTGTAAGATCTGTGAGTATTTCTGTGTCTAAAGACATTTAGTAGGATATGTTAAGTCTGAAAAGTAGTGTTTGTATCTTGCTTATAGTTACAGATGTGGTTTTTTTGTGCAAACAGGGTTCAAGACCTCAGGTGCTCACATGTTTGTGTGCTGGAGAGCAGCGGAGCATTCTTTAGAGCTCTGCCAGATTCTCTTGCCTGGTGTTTCATTCATCTGTGGTCCTTCTGCAGTCCCCATGGCTGCCTGCTCCAGMGGGAAGACAGTGTCTGACTCAGAGCTGGAATGTTGTAGTTGTTGGTAGGAAGTTGTGGAAATGTGTGGGTGTGCATTTCTCAGTTGAGAAGGCCAGTTCAGTGCAGTAAGYGGTGACATTTCTCATGCAGAGCAGCTGAGAGTTTTGGTAGCAGATCACTGTGATGTATTGCAGATCTCTGAGATACCTGGAACTGAACAGAGGCAAAGTTAATTCTGTCCTGTCCTGGCAGGACCCAGGCAGAGAGCTGTGACTCCACTGAACAACTTTGCTAGTTATTGAGGCAGGCTTCCTCTCGAGGCTTTCATCTTTTGGACTCTGTTACACCAGAATAATTCTTCTTCCTCACAAACCTCTCAAGAAAAAGAGCTCTTAGTGTGGAACCCATCCTAAAGAAAGGATATCTTTCCTTTGTTTTCATGGTGAATGCAGAGGGCACTTCAGAGATGTAAAGCACCAAGTAAAGGTTGTCCTTTCTCTCCACTCAGCTTGCAGGGTTTTTTTAATTTTTGTTTTTTAGTCCAGTATTCTCTAGCTTTAGACTCTTCCTTACAGACTCATGGCTGAGACCCAAATTGCTCAAATTCAGGTGAGGTTGATGAGCAGGACTTGGGTAATCTGTGCATGCATTGGGAGTAGTGTGCTCATGAGCATGAACCAGCACAAAGCTACTTTGTGGAACTGGAATTTTTACATAGCATTAGCTTTTGATTTTGAAATTTCTAGTATCACCAGCCTACAGGTTAGTCTTCTAGTGTTTTGGGCAGCAACACAAGCCTGTTTGTAAATAAAGGCAGAARRTACTGTGGTTATGATTGGGAGCCCTTTCTCTTCCCATACAAACTGTTGTTACTGTTTCATTGTAGGGAATAGCCAGCAAGTGCCTCTCAGGAATGAAACAGAAAACTGCGAGACTTTAAAAAAGCAGATCAACTTAAAGCCTTCCACAGAGAAAAAGATTAATAAGGGACCTAAGGAAGAGACTCCATGCTGTGTAAAAGAGGAGATTACTTCTTCTGAGGTTTGTATTGTGATCTTTCTGCTTTTCAAATTTAAAATTTTCTTTTTATACTTTATGTACATATATATACACAYGTAGGTACGTATGTGTATGTAGGGACTATTATGTGGAGTCACAGATCTGAAGTCAGATAAATGAGGGAGTATGCAGATACAGTCCCTCATCTGCTGGGTATTAATTCTGCTTTATGGAATGAATGATGAACAGTTTGGGTAAAAATTAAAACAGCCATATCACAGCCAGGGATTGTGACCGTCAGAGCAGGCCCAATCTAATGYCGGCTGTCAGCCACACTAATGATGTGGGAACATTCTCTGGAGGGGAGGTGGTCATACAGACCTTCATTTGCAGACCTGATCTCCGAATCCAGGGCTTTGCATCAGAAACTTGCATTTCAGAGTACAGCAGGGAGAAGCCCCTTAACAGATTGTGAAGTTGCTGGTCATTCTTCAAAGGATCATTTGTCACCCATAGTTTCTGAGTAAGAGAAACACATCAGACTGTACCTTTGTTGCAGGCAGCATAAAACACTGAAAGAACTTCATCAGGCAATTAGTAAACGTGAGAATTTTGATTATATTTGTATCCTCTCTACTGGATAGAAATGCCATGGCAAAAATGTGACAGGAAGAATTGCTTACGGTGCTTGGAGAATATGTCAGAAAAGAGATGGTCTAGTCTTGCTTTGGAAACTGTTGTTGCAAACTTCTTTCCATGTGTGGCTGATGGTGTCAGTTTGTTTTTTGCATTTTTTGAAATGCCTAGTATTTTTTGGTAACTTACTCCATAATTTCCTCAGTTGTAATTCAAATGAATGCCTTCCCCCACACCCCCCAGCTGCTGAGGAAAGGGAGGATTTATTGCTGCTGAACTTGCACACAAGCTGATCATAAATCTGGCAGATGTTTTTTGTTTTTAGCACATTGGGAATTTTATTGACTGCTTTACTTTTTCTCCCTCCRTTTTTTTTATTTCCCTGAATGTCAGAGCTAGATACTCTTGACGGGGAAAATGCTAAGTTAGGGAATTCAAAAATTTCTCTCTCGTCATCTCTTGCTGTCTTGATGGACAGAGTCTTGGAAAGGCTGGTTAAATTGATGGTGCTGGAAAAGAGGATGTGCTGTGGAAAGGCACTTAATCACAAAGTAACTATGCATTTGGGTCGGGTCATTTAATCCAGAGAAATTTAGCTAGAAAAATCCAATGGCCTTCATTGATTAAGTTAAGTTCATTTTATAATGTACATACTGTCTCAGCTTGTATTTTTGCCTTTAGCAAGAAGATGCATATAGGAAGAAGAAACCTCAGGAGAAAAAGGAAGGAAATGTACCAAATATTAATTGGAATAGAAATAGAACATCTAGAAAAAATAAGAAGAAGAATGTAAATATATCTACAAGGTATGCATTGCCTCACCAAATCATGAARAAACCTAGAGTTGCTGTAATGTTTCTGTAGCTTTTGCAAAGTACATTAGGCAGGATTGCATTATCTATGTAAATAAACAACACTTCAATCCTGGCCCAAGCATTTATTTTTAGGAATGTGCAGTACTAAGTATCACCAGCAAAAAAAAAAAAAAAAATCTAAATTCCATTTGTAAATGTGCATGTATATAGACATATCCCATTCTGCATGGCCGTGGTAGCTCTCTGTTAGAGTCTGGAATGTGCTGTCTCTGAAGTTTGGGTGGTTAGCTTCCTTACCATTGTGTATTGTGAGAAGTTTGTGTATTCTCTTCAGTGAAAAAARGAAAATAAAATTGATGTTGAAATGATTCCACCTTCAGGAGAATCATCTGCTGTATTGAGTAGCTGAGGGAATGTTGACTTTTACCAGTTTTGGGAGAGAAATGTGTAGAAAGGAGACAATGGCTTGCATTTTTGCTSTAATAATGAAAAAGAGTAGCGCAGCACTAGGTTCTAAAGAGTATTAAGTGAGCACTGTGGAAAGTTACTTTTTTTCCCCCTGAGGATTGCTTAAATCCATTTTAAAGYCAGTGATAAATTGCTAAAAAAATTTTTTTAATTTTAGATTTTAATTATTTGGGTTATTAAGAAACACTAGTTTCAAACTTCTGCTAGAATAGAAACACTGTTGAGGAGAAAATCCTGCTTCTTCCCCTCCACTTGCCCTTTGAATTAAGGTCACAATCCTACAAAGCCTTCACAGACTTAATTTTTACTGCGAGTGGTTCTGTTGATGTCAGTGGACTTTAAAAGGAGATTGTAAATCTGAAGGGGCTGTTTATAACTCATCATGCACAAATTTCTATTCATTGTGTGGGAGGTCAGTACGTGTGTAAATCTTTGSTGGGTGCACACCTTTGTAGATAGGAAGGAGAAAAATCCAGCAGTGAGAATCATCAGTGTCTGTTTATTGAACCAATTCAGCAGTTGCTGCTTTCTGAGTTATGATGGAACCGTTCCCTTTGTGCGGAAATTTGACAGCTGGCTCTTAATCACTTTTCCTTAATACTCTYTGATTACGATATTGGATGCAGATAGTTCATTTCAGTTTTACTAGCAAAAATTGAAGATTGCTTCACATTGTGAGTTTATTCTGGTTGTAATTATGCCAGTGAAATGAACACAGGGCAGATTTTTCTTTGTATCTAGATCAGTGTGCACTGCTAGACTGTGTTTATCACTAAACATCTGATTGCCTTCTGCAAGTGCATTAGAGAACGGAGYTAAATATGCACGTGTTGTTTTGCCTCTTCCCCCAAGAAGTAGTAGTCTGGTACGATATTGCATTTTGGGAAAGGCTTTTTAGGTTTCTGTAAGGTTGGGGAATAAGACTTCCAAACCTATTGCTTCCCCTGCACTTTGCCTTGATAGCTGTGTAAGTTGAGGTGTTTAATGCCTGAAAAGAAAAATGCAGATGAAATGTAAAACGCAAACATGTTTTTTTGGGTGTGCTTCTGTTAGGGTCCCTGAGCAGAGTGAGTTGAAGCACATGTGCAGTGATTTTGAAAGGCCGGATCTGAGAGCAAATGTCGGAATAAGAGCCTGGTGTCCTCAGAATAACGTGGAAAATTGTAAAGCAGACCAAAAAGCTGGGAGCTTGTCCATACAGGGAGAAACAGGTATGCAATCTTATTTGTCTTAAATGGGGAAAGAAACAGAATGTGTATTTTGTGGCAGTAGAGCTGTATTCCTTACTTGAGAGACCTGTGCTTTTCTCCCCTTCGAACCATGACGTGAGGATGACAGGACTGGCTCAGTGGAGTGTCTGAAAYAATACCTGCTCGCTTCTGAAGGGCTCTGCATGCTTCTCCATGGGGTTGGTTAGTGGTGAAAATCAGAAAATGAATCAGTCTGAAGCAATGATCCATCAACTCTTGGTGAAGGAAAGACAGACTGACTGTATGYTTTTGTGTTCAAAACAAATCTGGTATTAACTGAAGCAACTGTAAAGCAAAGGTCAATTTTAGAATATGCAGGTCATTTTTAAAAAGCACCACTAGCTTGGGTACCTGCATCCTGCCTTTCCATCAGGATTTTAATCATCTGTTTTCCCTGACTTCAGGGAAGAGGAGATCTGAAGAAAGATATAAATTTCTATAGAATTGTTCTTTGCGTCTCTGATAATAAGAGAATCTATCATTTATAAATTCATTACTTGCAACATTTTGTCACTGCTTTTACTATGCATGTTCTGCAGCCAGGATATAGTTCAGGTTTAAAGTATTAACTATATATTTCAAATAACTGTAAGCACTTTCAACCTGTTGCCCGTATCTGCACTGTATCCTGACCTGCATTCATTTTACTGGGATATCGTGTAGGTGGAAGCTCCCTGTATTAGGAGGCTGGTGTAGTTACTGAAGCTATCAGTAAACACTACTTTCCTTCTCATCAGTAAATTCAGAGAATCCATGTCAATTCATGTTTCAGATGAYGTTTCCCTGACAAGACTTTCTTAAATGTTGTGTTGATCTTTTGATTGTTTTTCTTTTTTTCCTACTTCTTTAGAAAACTTTTATCAGCGACCCAAAAAGAAGTGTTTGGAGAAGTTCTGTTCTGATTCAAGCTCAGATTGTGGAAGTTCATCAGGAAGTGTTCGTGCAAGTCGTGGGAGCTGGGGTAGCTGGAGCAGTACCAGCAGTTCAGATGGAGATAAAAAGCCCATGATTACTACCAGGCATTTTCTTCCATCCAGTAAGTTTTGCAAATAGCACCTCTWCACAGTAGTGGGCAGTTACAGCCTTCTGCTGAATGGAAAGGGCTGCCAAGGCGTAACTTGYCTTTTGTGGAGCACCTCTTAGACACACAAGGAGAGATTTAAGAACTTTTTACTTGACCAGAAGTGCCACAAGCTTCATGGAGAAGAAGATGACTGTCAGGCTCCTCACTGAAGAATATGCACAATTAGTTGCCATGGAAAGATGGGAGAACRGAGAGCCACTAGCCAAAGCAATTTCTGCCTTTGAATTTGTTTCATCACATTATTATTTTTAAAATGTTTTAACTATTTAAGTAATGCACAAATGAGGAATGTGTGAATGCAGTTTAGATATGAGAATGCTGGCTTTGGATGGGTGTATTTGAGGCATAAATAGTCAGGTGGTCTGACTTGACTAGTAAGAGAAATGGGAGCTGTGGTTCATTACTGCAATTTTAAATGCATGAATATCGTTAAAGTAGTTGAAAGTCACTGCCATAATTATCCAGAGTGATGTGGCACTAGAAGTAAATTTTAAAGTGCTGAAATGACATCAGCAAACTCAGCTTTGGGTGCCTGGAAAAAGATTATTTGAATGATTTAAATATATCCAGGAACGTGCATGTGTATTTATGTATGCATAAAACTTTACATTACTAAATGATAGTTTGTGATGTATCTGAACCTGTGATCTAATAGATAACTAATCATGGGTATATGACTTYGCTGTTTGTTCAAATTATAATGCCTCTTAAAAGAAAATAAGTWATTCTAAATTCAAAATTATTTTGATAGTAGCAAGGAATCTCTCCATTAAGAGTGTGGTAATCTCTTCTAAGTCTTCTAAAATACATTTTAATACCACAGACCTAGGAAGCAGGCTTTGAAGTTGCAATTAGTGATAATCCAGTCTGAGAAAAAACTTGATTAACACGATTGATGATTCTATTTGTGTGTATGTATATTGTGTGCRTACTTATTTTTTTAGGATCTTTGATTTTCAGTCATTCTTTTCTTTAGGAGAGAATATTTCACAAAATGATTTTCCATCTGAAACTCCTATCACTTTAAATCTGTCTCATAACATCTGCAATACCAGGTAAAAAAATTGAATCTGCACCTGTAAGGCATTAAAGAAACAACACCAACTTGAAGTCTTGTCTCAGTTTGATAAATAATACCTACCTGTTATCTTGTAATTTTTTATGATCATCTGATTGTAMTTACTAGTTGGAAGAAGAATCTTCTTCAGTACATTAAACAATAGAAGCAAATTTGATTATGCTGCATAAGTACAATAAAAGCTTGCAAATGGAAAGTAGATGGAAATTGCTTTTCCACTCTCACTTCTTCCAGATTTTAGCAATTTGCTACATTTCCATTACTGCTTAGTAATATTAAAGTAATAATGTGGGTTTTTTTTCTAAAAGGTGGGAGTAAGACTTTCAAGTTGATGCTATTCTTTTAATGGGAATAATGTTCTCCTAGGATATACAGCATGAAAATTGATTCTTCTTTCCCCTACATTCCTTTCTCCCTCTTTACTGTAATAGAGGTAGCAACTACAATTTTTATTACTATGAATCCTCATTTCACTTCTCATTTATTGCTCTCTGTTTTCACTTGGAGAAATAATCCATTCTTTTTCCTTTGGGATTCTGGTGCTTGAAAATGTTTCCTTTTATTCATTTTGACCAATTTGTTGGATTGCTTATGATGAATATCAAATCGATGCTCATGTGTCTCTGTAAGTCTTCATGGACATGAAAGTGAACTTACCTGACAGTTGTTTAAATGTTGTGAGAGGTCCTGCTGATCTTCATGAACTATAGCTAGTTTTCCAGTTTTAGAAAGGAGCTGTTGAATTAATTTGCAGTAGGTTGATACTTGGATAATAAAAATGGGGTAATTAAGGTGTGTTAATTTTATTCATTTTGCATGTGTGATAAGTAGGTGTGTTTTAAGTGAAAAGAACCTTAAAAATTGCAGTGGTAATTCAAAAATAAGAAGAATTAGGACAGTGAGAAAGCAACAGCAATCATGATGGTCATTAGAATATTTTTTACCTCTGTATATTTCCTTTAAAATAGTTTAGGTTATGAAACTTACAAAATTGAATTTTCTTTTCATTCAGCAGGGACATGAACAACATCCCCCAATATCCTGAAACCTTATGTCCCAATTTCACTGACATAGCTGCAGATCCTGACAAAAATAAAGGTCAGTATTAACAAGCTCTTTTTTTCACACTTTGTCAAGCAGTTTTAGTGATGTTGTTAATAACACTTGCACATACCAACTTGATAGACACATCCTTACAAGAACTTGCTTCTAGCAAGTTAAGTGCAAAGTTAACAAATGGAGGCTTAAAACCTTGACAGTTTCTGCTTATAACCTTGATGATTTTTTGTGGCATCTTCTCTGTGTGAAGACAGCATTTAGCTTTCAACTCATGTTCTAGGTATTTTTTCTTTTTTTTCATCTTGCTTTGCACAGATTAATATCCTGAAGCAATGCAGTTGGGAGATTAAGAGCACTGGTTGCTGTGTTAATGTGAAGTTTCACATCAATTCAAACATGACCATTTTTCTCTCTAAATTTTCACAGCTGGTACTTGCTCTGTTTGAAAGCAATAATGAGTGAGGTTGTGTAGCGCTGTTAAAATTCTTGAGTTTTCATTGTTTGTATCTCAGAGGGAAGTTATATTGGCTTTTTGAGTGGGATTCATAAAGGCATTGTGCTCCCTGTTGAGGTGRAGTTTGAAAGCTGGTTAGGACACATGGTTCTTTGGGCAGCAGCACTCCCTGCCCTGCTGCTGTAGTTTAACTTGTGCCTGATAGGATACAAATGCTGATTAACCTTTTTCCATGGTAGCCATATTAACTTCTCATGTGAAGTAATGAAATATAGCCAACCTTGCAATCATTGTCTCATGGAAATTGCTAATTTGGATTTYTTCCTTTCTCCAGCTGCCAGTTCTCACATAGTTGATAGGAACCAAGTGTCTGTGGGCTATCAGGGGCAGGAACCAAGTATCTGTGAGCAGTCAGGGCACTCAGTCCACAAAGAGTAACACAATGRTAATCTGCCCTAGGGGCTAAATACAGCATTTAATGAATTCACAAATTGTTTGGTTGGGAAYGGCTCCAGTCTGTTGAAAATCTGAGGCTGTTCCTGCTGTATTTGTGTAGTTGGGCTTCAGAGGTGGTTACTGGTCTGAGGAGTTRGGGACAAGGAAGCCAATGGGGATTACATTTCTGCTGTCTCCTGCTGTGTGGAAGTGCATCGCTGTGTCACTGACACTTAAGGACCCTCTGTAGGAGTGTCTTGCCCTGTTTTGTTGAATTYCAGTTTCTCAGTTCAAGTCCTACGTACATATTTTTTAAAAAATAGGAATTTTGATATTTTATTAAAGACAGACCTTCATCACAAAAAAAAATTGCTTAGTAACTCTGGATTTTTTTTCTGTAGCAGAAAATCCTTGCTGGGGATCTGAAAATAAGGTGTCAGTGTGACAGAGTTTGTGGAGTCTCGTTCCTGCTGCTCTGCATTTCATTCCCCTTTCCTYTTTTAGGTCTTTACCCCACAGGAGACTTGTGGCCTGCCCAGCCAGTCTGTGTGACAAACAGTTTGAACTACAACCTTGAGAATAATATACCATGCATGATCCAAGAAACCCCCTCTGTCCAYAACAGGCAAGTTATGTTTTATGTAAAAGTACAGATAATGCTTCGTTCAGGCTTGTATAATTCAGAGGATTGTGCTTGACTCATAATATTTCCAAGGCTGATGATTGTTAAAATAAAATTCTTGCTGCCACTTCAGTCTTAGTTCTAGTTGTTAATGCTGCTCCATGAGTACRTCATGATTAATTTTACTAAGACAAATTCACTGCTGTTCCTGCCCATGTATAGATATTCTTGAACTTCTTTCAAGTTTATTAAATTCATTTTGRAAAGCTACTAATYCCTTTCACTTCTTTTGCATGGTCCAGCAGAGGGCCTGGCTTTGATATTTCTTGCCCTCATGCTAAATGCATAGCTTCTGTATGCCACATGGTGTGTTATGCAGTRTGTCCTTGTGTTAAATGGCATGAACAGACTTCATTATAAAAARACAAATATACCAGTATAAAGATGGTTTAGGGATACAAGTTGATATGTTTCAGGCTCCATAAATATTTGGTTTGATCTTCCCATAGGAATGAACTTGGTTAATTCTTGTMTTTTACTCTAATACAGCAAATTTTACTAATGAAAGATGTGCCACAAACTAGTGAGCAGAAATATTGTGCCACCACATAGCTCTGAAATTATTTTAATTAAAGAAGTATAATCCATACAAATCAATGTGTATCTTAGAAAATGCACTGTTGAACAGGACTTCAGAACATTTGTTTGGGAAAATAGAAATCTCCATTTTAATTGCTATTCTAAAGCATTCGAATATTTGAGAATATGCTATGTCGTCTTCTAGAACCTGTTCTACCACCTCAAATCACATTATCCATGATTATGGGAAAGAAGTACTGTTATTTTCTTTTTACAGAGGGAGAAGTTGAACCCAGTTAGGCATTGCAGGACTCTGGTAGTATCATTATAAGTTAATAATTTTGCCAGAGGAAAAAGATCTCTTTTTGAAAGAGAGATTGCTGTGATTATGTAGTGGCGCAGAGCAGATACTGGCAAAGTTGACAAGTGGAATGTGAAAAGCCTCACGATCGGTTACAGGCATTTTGTATCCAACAGTTTTACATTAAATAAGTATTGCTAAATAATTTTCAGAAGTTCTTCAAACTGTTTCTGACAGCAGATTTTTCTTTTTCTTGGGACAGCTTCATTGACTGGAATGCAGCTTGTGACAGCCAGTTTTCCAACATGTATTGTCCACTAGAGATGAATGAATATGGTGCTTTCCCAGAAGGTAAGATGAAATAAAGCTTATGAATTATCACAGAGCATGGTTATTTTCCTCTCACCTTTTCTGAGCTGATCTATACATGTGCTGGTGTTCATGGCTTAAGTGGACTTTACATTTTCTAGCTGAGTGCTCTGTAGTAATAAACAATGACTGCATGTGGTGGACGAGAAGATTGGCCTTCGTATAGAGTTATTAAGCCTGAAAAGGCAGTATGCAGGACTCTCAGAGGGAATAGAGAGAAATGCTTGTGCCTACACTATTACACRTATCTTTTTGCACAGTTTTCTTTGTTTCCCTTCTGGCAGGCTTCTGCCTTCCAATGTGTGAAATACAAGGCCTCTTGTGACCAATTATCTTTCCAGGCTAGAGTTTCTTGGCTTGGGAAGCACACTGGCAGCAATCTAGAATTCTTTAGCATTACCTACCTAAATAATAATTAAAGGTCAGGCTGCAGTATCCCAGGCAGTACGATGATCCCTTGGGTGCTTAGAGCTGAGACATGTTGGCTGTGAGGCCTGGATAGGTTCTGCCAGGCATGTTCTGTCTAACAAGGACTGTTCTCCAGCAGAGGGATTGCCAAGTCTTTATCCTGTCCTCCTGATAACAATTTGTTAGTGGGTCCCTAATACAGTGGTTGTCCTGTTGACAGAAATTGATACGCTTCGCTGCTGTGCTACCCTGGCGCTGCCTGAAGTCACTGCAGGATTAGGTCACCCCAGCCTGGCTCACTCAGGAGGAGATTCAATGTTCCTCCACAGAAATGTTAGTAGTGTTTATATTGTAAAAGCCTTAGTTTGTCTTCCTGATTTTATAAATTGCAGAAAACATGAACTACCCCAGTGGCTTCCCAGGTACTGCAGCAGTGCAGAATACAGCCTTCATTGACCAGAACTGTCCCTCCACCTGGAATGCTCCTCCCAACATGCCACCTGCCTGGGAGCCTGCCAGTTATGTCAACTCTACAGTGAGTATTGTCACTGTGAGGCGCTGCCTTCGCGTCCTCCTTCAAAGCCTTCCTTGTGTACTCCTGTCTTTTCCCTACCTGTTGCTTCCATGTTCTTCATTAATCTTTTTAGTAGCCTGATGTGTGTATTTAATGCTGGCATTGGTTGCCCAGGTTTTTCCCAGCTGTTCATTGAGGGTGTTACTGACCTTGTCTATGAAATTTTAATATAATCCTTTTGCCTGAAGATTGAAAAAAATCTGCTTACATATGGAAAAACTTTTTGGGCTTTTGTAATCTACTGAGACCTTTTTCTGTCAAAATCAGCTTGTCCAGTTGAGGGTAAAACCCAAAAAGTGCTGACAGCAAAACCCARAGAGATTTGAAAATTGAAGAGCTGAATGGACAGCTGCTCTCAGTGAATTTGACAGGATTTTTTTGCTAGGAAATCCAAGTGATTTAAGCTGGATTTGTGCAGATTTCAGAATCCTGAGTTTGAACTGTTATAGTCCAGGCTAGCCATGTTTATGTCATCCCACAGTGCAGTGTAGTAACTTCAGTTCAAGGTGGTCTTTAATTGTAACCACCTTTTCTTACGCTCAGGTTTCAAAATCCTCTATTTTAGAATTTTGATTTTTGTTTTCATKTACAGTAGGTTTATTCTGAATAAAACTAACCAAATAAAGCAAGAAATATTTTCCGCACAAAGTAAAAGCATGTAAAAGTGAAAATTCTTCTGTGTGAAAAAGTGGCAAAAGTGGCAGAAGACTGTTTCCTAAAATAGCCATGGCTTTATTTCATATTTTATTCAGGAATGCCAGGAAACACAGAAGGTAGAGATTGAAAATGCATTAGATAATTCAGTTCATTTCCCTGGTGAGCTTTTCTCCACAATACATTTCAATGTTTCATTCAGTTTTAAAAGTCCCAAGACTTCCATGACCTTCGCTGAGAGACTTCCTTGCAGACTAACACATCTTGCCCTCCAGGAGGTTCTTTATAAGCTTTCAAAATTTTCTAGCTAAATTCTCTGGCTCCCAATTATAGTCTCRTTTTTCACACCGAATATCCCTTTCTGTTCCCAGCATGCAAAGACTTTCTGTACTGACACACACTTCAGCCTTTTTTTTTKGTCATTTTTARGCATCCTTCTCTTTTAACTCTCAAAGTATGCATGGTGATCTTTGTGTGTCTTCCATGTCTCCTCTCTTTTCCTTAACAGCCTGACCAGAACTGAGTGGTACATTGTTATTATGGTAATATCTGTGTGGTGCAGGGTGGAGCTCATATGGCTTCATTCAGTGAGGGGCCTTTAAACACACACAGACACACATACAAACACTGGTTAGTGCTACTCTAATATTTCTGGCAGCCATATTTCTTTGTAAACTCCTGTGTCATTTTCTACTTGTGCATTTCTTAAGTTTTCTGCATAAATGTTGCTTCCTCCCTCCCATTCAGTACCACATTTCCAGTTTTCTTTGGCAAATAGTCCCCGTTGCAGTTTCCCATGATGGTTTTATCTTGCTCTGCAGCCCTACCTCTCAAGCACCCGAAGCTTGTCTCCAATGTCTGGACTTTTTGGTTCCATCTGGGCACCCCAGAGTGATGTTTATGAAAGCTGCTGCCCCGTCAGTGCCACGACTCAACATTCAACCCATGTGGAGAACCAGGCAGTTATGTGTAAGCAGGAGTACTATCCGAGGTTTAACCCTTTCCGTGCCTACATGAACTTGGACATATGGACTACAGCAGCCAATCGAAATGCAAATTTCCCACTTTCGAGGGACTCGGGTTATTGTGGAAAYGTGTGAAAGGAATTTGATTTAAAAATGTGAATAAAGATGCTTGCAATTTTGATTACTAGAGTAAGCTGGTTGCTGAATAGATTACGATGTTGGTGAATATTTTGGCACTTTTATATTGAAAATAAATTTTTTTTACTGAAGTCTGAGCATTCAGTGCATTTTAAAAGGCACAGCATATTCAGGATGCTGTTATTGTCAGGTGAAGGMTATAAATTTAAAATTCCTTTTTTTTCCATGAATAAGGACAGTGTTAGTTCTTAAGAGCATCCATGAACCTGTACTGCACATGTTTTTTCTGAAGTTTACCTTCGGTGGTATAAACTAGTGAGTGGATTAGCATTCGTAGGTGCAAACTTAAACCCGTAACTAATCGCACCTGTACCAAACAAGAACTGAGGGCCTACCTGTTCATGCAGATCAGAGAATTTCCAAATGGTACCACTTCTAGTRCTGACAGCATAGTTGTTTGTGAGTGCAAACTTACAGGGGTAGAAAAAAGGCTGAATTGTTTATCTGGCTTCAGAATGCAAGCTGTCACTTGGACATTGTTATACTTGTGCAGTGTGGGTGAGTGGGCATTTCTTCCAGGAACTTTTCTTGTGAGTGACTCCTGGCATTTTATGTTTATATTTTTAGCCTTCATGTTTCAGTAGCATTTTCAGTGCATTTAATTGCACTTGTTTAAAATGCCAAAGCTTGRACTGAAAGAAGTGTTTCTTTGAGAGCAGAGTTCACACCAGTCTGCAAAACAGAACCATATTGTGCTGGCTCATGTTAGGAGACTGAAACTCTGGGGGAGAGGTAGCTGAGCAAGTGCTGCCACCCATGCCAGGTCTCAATCATGCAAGCTATCTGTGCTTACCCTACCTGTAGAGCCTTTTCTTCTGGTATGGCTGAATGTGTGTGGACATCAAAGGGCAGGGAAGGCATTCCTTGGGTTCAGAGATGTCCTTGGCACAAGGGCACTTGTTAAGCCTGAAGAGATAGTGAAGGCTGATCCAGTAGTTCAGCTGCTTAAAGAGCCATAGAAATACTGAACCAAATTCTGTGCTGTGGCCACAGGTGTTATGGCAAGTGGCAGTGGTCGTGGATTGCCATGTGGGAGGTTGAACATGAGGAACAGTGATGTCCCATGGAGRGTGATGCTGCAGGAGAGCAGGTGCCTCAACAGGTGGACAGATCTCTGCTTGATGTTCATTACATGAGTGAATGAAGCCACATGCGACCTGCTGTGGCAGTGGTGGCAGTCCTTCTCCTCATGAGAGGTCAGGCTAGAGACCACCAGGATCCAGACACTGTTTTGAGGATTCTGCCAGCTTGTGCAAATCCCTTTTTGCTCCTTGATTTCCTCTTGCTCTTTGCTCACAGAGTGACTGGAAGATRAGAGCTCTGTTTGACAATAAGAAATCAAAGCTTTTTTAATTGTTTTTATTCRAATGCAGAGCAGAAAAGGCACTGCAAAATAGTTCACAGTCTGCATGCAAGGCTGCTAAGTGATTTGATCTCTCAGACCTAAAATCTGGCCCTGCCACATTGCTGAGCTGTCAGAACAGCTTCTCTGTCTTCCTGGTTTCACCCAGAAATGCCATCCCAGGTCTTGAAATATTTTAGCAGAAACAGCACGTTCCCACAAAAGGTTTGTTTCAGGAAATGAGCAGTCCCTGCAAAATAAGCTAAGTTGAAAGTTACCCTGCCAGCTGCGCTTTTATGTGTGTTTGGGTTAGCCAAGAAAGCAGTTAGGGACTGGTTGGGAAATTCAAAAGCTGCTATATTTACCTCCTCTAATGCTCGTGTGGAAGGTAAGCCTTCCTTTGGTTTTGATGTCAGAAAAATGGGATCGTCACTGAATGCTTCTCCAAACTGTGGTGTTTTAATTGCTTGATCAGGAACTAGCACCTGGAGTCTTTGGCTGCTTTCCATGATGTGTTGTGCTGGGCAGGAATCTGTTTGACTCGAGTTTAATCGTAATTGCTTGTGATTCTGAAGGAAAGTTCACATGTTCCTATGAACTTTGATGCTCCTGAAATTGGTACTAAGCCAAGAGAAGTAGTCATAACCACTGACATGCTTTCTGTGCACCTCTTGCCTATGGTAGGAGACTTCAGGAGGAATAGAGTGGGAGTATAAACACAATAAATGCAGATTTTAAAAAAAAGTTATCCTTTGGTTTGAAATGCGATGAAGTTCTTTATTCCCTGGATAATACTGCTTGTTGTATAGCATGCATGGTTTTTGGATAAAGAGGCACAGGAGAGAGGAGAGGACATGAAAAGCTGTGCTTAATTGTCTTATTCAGTTTATTCTATAAGTTCTGTTAAATGTTTCAAGGAGATTCTTAATTTTCTGTGCACTGAAGTGAGGCTTTTCCTCAAGGTCCCGTGTAAGGAYATGCATTTCTTATATCTGCAACAAACTCCAACAATAACCTCAAAGCCCCACGGAGTTCTGAATACCCATTATAAGTAAAGTGYATATTCTAAACAAAATAAATCATGGGAAAAGAGAGGAAAAGAAATACGCAATAAACCAAGCAAAGGCACTGGAGAATTTAGAGAGAGCATAACCAGATAGAAAATGTTTGGAAAAGAAGACCTCTRAAAAATTTGGTCAGGCCTATTAAAAGTGCCGGCAAAAGACAGGGGAAATGAGCCACAAAGAGCTTGAAAAATACTGCTAAGAAAGGAAACAATCATTCGCTTTAATCAAACCAGAACAGATCAAGAAGTAATTCTCATGGGAGCTGTGTAGTATTAGGCAAACTTTTTCATATAGCTTTTCATAACAATAACTAAGGAATGCAACAATGTTTCTCTTGAAGGTTGCTAGAAATAATTGCTACCATCAGGAGACATCTGTAGCTTAATTAGCAATCCACTTAAATGCAAGTGAGTTTGGGCTCAGTTAAAAATCATTCCTCCTACAGTAAAGGGAAAGATGAAATAAATAATTGCCTGTTCCAAAGTGATTCRTATTCTACTGGAGTGAACTGGAGAGGCTGCTCTAAGGACACCTCATCGTCATGAGCTGAGTAATTTCTAATTTCTTGCCTTGTGCCTATAGCAGCATTGGGAGCTTCATTCATCTCTCTKAAACGGATACCTTTTCTTTAAGGGACTTCAGCAAAAGTTGTTCTTGGTTAACTGAAGACATGCTCAGAATTGGAAAGGGAAGACCAAAAAAACCAGTATAAAGGAGCAATAGCTTGCACAGTTCAGTAGTAGGGCTAATGATGGAGCAGGGGCAAAATCCCCATGGGTGCAGTTCCAAGCATTCAGTATTGACTTCAGTCACAGCGTGAACAYTGCATAGTTTCCCGCTATTGACTGTTTTCCCAAGAAGAGAACTGGGAAGAAGTGACAGCCACTGCTGGTTTCTGCTCCCAGCAGGTTTGTGGCTTCTTATTTGTGTATTGAGAACTAGGGATACCATGTTATCACGGGGTATATTGGCCAAGCCTGCCTGGTTGGACCAGTATTGCCATTACAGAGCCAGAGAATATTCCTGGCACATTTCCTGAAGGTTTATTGGTGCTATGAGAGACAGCATTTGGACAAAGCCAGAATCTCCAGCAGGGGTATTTGCCTGTCTGGCCTTGCCAGGCTGCAGCATTATGCTGTAGAGCTGTGAGCAGGGGAGCATCYAAGGCAGCGTCCCTGTAGGAGAGGGCACTGCTCTGCTGGGACCTTGTTTATTGCTAAGTGGGGCTGGCAGTGTTGAGCTTGCTTCTGCAGGGAGGGATTTGGCCTGCCCAGCACTGGCTGCCACCGGTCTGGCCTGGGATCCTGGTCTGAACTCCTTGGGAAACCAGACAGACTTGGCTGAGCTGCAAATACCGCTGCCAGTGCCACCTGCGGGGTTCAGAGCTGTAGGGGACAGCACCTGTCCCCAAGGCAGGCTCAGATGGGGAGCACCATTGTTGCTCATGTGAGTTTGTCACAAGCGTGGTGGCAATTGGCAGATCTGTCCTACATCTCCTGCAGCTRGGCCTGGGCATGCATGAGTGTTCCAGCTGCTCGAAGAAGCAATGACCAGCCAGCAGCAACACTRGCAGAATGAGCCTGCAAGCTCTGAGGGCAGCTGCGAGATCTGATTGATTGCCTGGGGGCAAATGAGTTCGCTGCAGGGAGAGCTGTTATCTGAATCCTCTAAGAGAGCGGAAGGGGAGGAAGCGAGGGAGGTGTTCACCACCTACACTAGGGCTGGCAGTGCCTGYAGGTCCAGCACCCAACTTCCTTCTGCCTCTGGAGAAGCCTCAGTGATGCCTGGGAAGTCGTGGCCTTCGAAGCACCRCAGGATCCTGCAGAGCTGGCAATCGCCATCCGACCAGGTGAGCTGCTGGCTGGTATTTACAGTGGTAGGTTGGGCATTGTTTTCCAGCGTTTTTATTCTTCCGTTTCATTCTTGTGAAMCACCCACTGTTTATTTTTCTCAGTCACTGAGTCACCTCCATCTGCTTTCGCCCTTTTCACATACCTGCTGTGCTTCCAGTTGTTAGTGGGAAAGGTGCACAGTGGCACTTCCCTGTCACCACGGGTGTGTTTATTTCTACTTTGGTTGCCCCGTCCTGTTCTTCAGTCTCTCTCACCACTTCTGTGAAGATAAAGGCTCAGGGCAGGGCTTAYTTCATCTATTTCTGCAGCATGTTTGGGTGGGCTGAAATCTCACTGTTTCCCCAGGACTGCTCTGCCCCCACGGCCCTACTGTGTCCCTATGGCAATGCAGCACTCATCCTGCCRTTCTGACAGGCAGGAGCTGGCAGAGGTCAGTGTCCCAGCTGGAGAAGGAGTCCCTGGTGTTGGYTGGGGCAGTTGCCCAGTCCTACACKGGAGGAGGCTGTKCTGGGTGAGTCCCAGCCATGCTTTCTGTCTCTGCAAGCTGAGGGACGTGAAGGAGTGGGACACAGTGGGTGAGCTCTGCTCTGCCCCACGGTGAGCAAGTGACAGAGCAGAGCAGGGGAGGAGAGGATTTGTTGTCCCAGCCCTACAAGGTGGTTTTGCAGCTGAGGTGCTGGGGACTCACATCCACCCCTGCAGCTCATCACTGGTGTGTGGATGTAGGYGCTCCCTGCCTATTGCAAGCTGAATCTTGCTATTCCTCCTTCCATCTCTAGAGTGGGTTTCCCTGCAAAATCTGTGTGTCCATGCMAGCTTGACAGAAACACCTCCTTTGTAGCTGTGGGCCATGCACTGTGCAGCTCGCTTCTTCTGCTCTGCTGTATTTAATTGCTGCTTTTTTCAGCAACAACAGCAGCACAACACCTCAAACCTCTCCTACCCCTGGGCTTGCTCTGAAGGATTTTTCCACCTTCCCAAGGTGGTATTGTGGAAGCTACTCCCTGGGCTGTTAGGGGTTTTAGCAGCCTTGTTCAGAGGCGGTGGAGGTTTGGTGATTCCACGTGGCCCCATGCACCTCTCTGCAGTTTTTATTGYTTGGGGGCTGCCAGCAGCCTGCATGTGCAGGGACCATGCTGGCCTGGAATGTGGGACCTGCCCAGTGTACAAACCAGTGCCAGATGAGCTTGTGKAGCTGCTGAGGGCTGGCTTCTCTTWYAGCATAAACTGSTGATTTAGTCACTGTCAGATAAACTGCCAGCAGCCAGGCTTGGCTTGCAACTGAGTGCATATGTACCATCTCTTGGAAGGATAACATCGCCCCCCTGAGTGACCAAACAGGCCCCATCCTCTTCAGTAAAATGAGTTCTTGTGCAGGGATTTTGAGAAGACAACAGATCACACCCATACCTGTCCCTGCCATGCTCTGGTTATGGCTGCTGTACCCATGGGCTGACAGGCTGTGCCAGACCCCATCTCTATCCAMGCTGGAAAAATGCTCCATTTGCTGGGTGCCATTTGGTTTTAATTTTGACTGAATGAACAGTTTGTTAATGGATGCTAATGCTTTCACATGTTTTCATCAGCACAGCTGTGGAGGGAGCCTGTSCCTGGACCCTGCTCCAGCTCTCATAGACATGGAAGGTGGACTGCCTTCCCTGGGCTGGGTGTCAGCAGGTGCTGTTCCAATATTAGAAATAATACTCAGTAACAGTGCAGGGCTATTTCAAAATTAGAAATATCTTCCTTCTCACGCAATGCTGAGGTGCTACAGCAGTGCATTTGTCCATCAGTGCATTTGTCCATCAGTGCCTTACAAGAACCTGCTACCGTGGCTGGTTTTGATTTAGTGAGAAAAATGATTCACTTCTTTCCCTGAACACAGCCTTGTTAGATGAAAGGTGATTTGCAGTGTGGTGTAGGAAATGCTGAAGAGTGCAAACCAGATGTTGAAGATGATAAGGGAAGCTTGCAGAAATGTCAGGAAATGCTGTACCATTCCCACCACTCTCCTCAGATCTGTGAGACAGTGGAGCTTATTGCTCTCTTATCAGTGGCATTCTTATGAGAAAGGCAGCATCTCAGCAGTGTTTCTCCAGCTTGGCTCATTCTGCCTCCAGCCCATCTCTTGATGGCACACATACATCCTGGACAGGGCACATGGCACTTGTGAGGGGATGGAAAGTGACCTCATTGGTGCCCTGTTTCCAAAGCAGCATGGGAGGCCCTTGCTTCTCTTCATCTTCCCCCATGCTGTTCAGCTGCACAACCCCCATGCTGGGTGGTTTCTGGAGCTCAGTTTYGTATCGATCAGCTCTTTTCAGAGCTGCCTGCAGGTCCATCATTCCACCTGCGGGCAAGTGAGCTGTTAACCAGAGGGGATGCCAGCACTACTTCTTGGGAAGGTAAACAGCCTCTGCTTAATCCCATCTTGTCCTCCTCCGGTGGTTATGAGCTTTCAATGAGGCACCTTCCAGACCCTGCCGTTGGCTCAGGACACGAGGCATGCACTGTGTGTGCCTTTGGGCTCTCTCTGCTAGCACCGTGTTCAGTTCATGCATGGCCAAATGCCATCGTGTACTGAGTTCAATTTCCCCATCTGTATGTCCTTGGCATGCACTGCGCTTTCCAGGATTGCTGGAAATCASACTGTTGGTGTCTTTGGCTTAATCCAGGCTCAGCTGTCCAGCTTTCCCACACCGTCCCTCTGGTGAGCACAGATGTGGCTGAGCGGTTTTCTCCTGACCCTTTGCTGTCACTTTCCCCACTCACACATCACAGCAAGGTCTCCCTCTCCTGCCTTGTGGGGTTTGCTTTTGCTTTTGCTTTTGCTTGCAGAGTCCTGAGCGTCACAGCTCAGCCTGGCCTGAGCCCTTTGTGGCTTGCAGGGTCTTGATGACAAGCAGAAACCTGTGACACACAGCCCTGATGGAAATGCCCAGGGGTGAGACAGCCTGCTGAGYTCACAGTGACACAAACCTTTCCTCTCTGTAAGTATTTCTGCCTTCTAAACGAGGTTCACGGGCAAAATTATGAGTTTCTCTGCAACAGCTGAACCTCATGGTCCAGTTTGATATCCTACAGCAATGTGCAACTATTCAATTCACAATATCATTAAGGAGAGATACCTTTGTGCCTTTTATAGATGGTCTGCATAGTCACAGTTTGGTGGAGGGTTTGTTAGAATTTTTTAAAAGAAAGTAACCTTTCTATTCATTTGAAAGTTTTACAATAATAATTAAGTTTAAGTACTGATAAGTTACAATTGAGGACTAATGGCTCATACAAATGCTTCACAATCCTTATTTGTTAATGTATTTGTTAACTCTTTTTTATTAGCTTTCTTGGTAAAATGTAAGCCTGKATGCATCTTCCATAATGGCTGACATGACTGATGCTCAGTAAGCTGCAGGTCTGATTTTGGTTGCAAGAACCTCATGTGGCATTTCCTGTAACAGAGAAACCTGAAATCTAACCAAGAGCTGATTTGAGGGATGAGCTAAAGGACATGGCCTTTGTTCTGTCCTTCTTCCTCTTTTCTGAGAAGTCCAAGGCCAGTTGATCAGCCCCATCAGTGAACCTGTCAAGCAGAAGTTCAGGTGYCTTGGTCAGGGCATCACTGATGTTTCTTATAGAGAGGGTTAGTTAGAGAAGTCCTCAGAAAACCGAGTATTGATTTTTGTGAATAAAAATAGGAAACAGATGGCATCAATTTCAAGTGGTTGAGTGGTTTTTAACTAGTCCAGTAACTAATGTTCTCAAATGCCTACAAAATATTATAGTTTTATCTTAGCAAAGATCAAAAGAACAACTTTAAWGCACTTGCCAGGCATGCCCAGCCATGTGTTCCAATAGATGACAGACCAAATGTATCCTTACAGTAATGGGACCGACCTGCCAATTTCAAATTCCCCTGTATTCCTGCAGTGAATAATGCCTAATGACTGCTCTGGTTGGGGGTTTTTTATTATTATTATTTTTATTACTACTACTGTGGATCCAGTGCTGCCTTGAACATGCTGCAGGTATTAAGAGAAGTCTGCAAGTCTGGGATCTGAGAGAGAGCCTGGTAAGGAAGCATTTMGTGAGAGGAAGGAGCAGGGAACCTCTGGAGCTGCCCAGGTCTCCTTAAGTGTCTGACTGTCAGCATCCACCGCTGTTTAGATCAGTCTGCTTACTCATGAATATCTGTATTAATTTCTAGAAGAGTGCAGGGAGCAGACAGACCATGGCGTGCCTGACACAGATTTGCAGAAGCAGGCTCTGCCCTGCAGTGTGGTCTCTCAGCCAGGCTGTGCATACAATGTCTGAGATGACCAAACCCACGGGAGCTGCCGCACTGCCTARGGCAGGTGGAAATGCTGCTGCCAGCTGCTGCAAGCTCCAAAAACTGGCCTCAGTTGTACAATTTATCCTGAAAACTGTTTTCCAGTTGTACAATTCATTCTGAGGRCAGAAGAGGCCATTTGTCACAAGCTGGAATAAACCTTTTGGAGTCCACACTGCGGAGTTGCAGATGAGTTACTGCTCGCCCTTGTGCAAGTTGCTGACTTTGATCAGTTTGTCTGCCCAACAACTGCTTCTGCTTTCCACAAACACTGCATGCTGGTTTGCAGTCTGTCTSTCTCTGGTGCCTTGCTGCTCCAAAATGTTCTTCTTCAATCAATCTGTGAGCCAAACCTGTRCCATGGGAGGGGAATTCTGCTGTGTGCCACACACAATCCTTTTGACCCCTTTTACCTACTGAAACTCACCATCCCAGGACATGGGCTTCTCTTTTGTTTCCCTTGTTTGTGTGTTACATGAATGGTTGTTTTTAACAAGTCTGACCTTTTACTTAGCTTGATTGAAATGTATATTTTTGGTGGTGGAGATGGAAATATAAACACATTTGAGAAATCTTTGGATCTGGTAAGGGTACACTTCCCCTGCATTCTCCATCAAAAGAGCCTGGAATAGAAGGAGCTTTGTAGAAGCTCTATGAATGAAGCTGAATGTCAATGTCATGCCCAAAAAACTGCAAAAAATCTGTAGCAGGGATTTTTTTCCCGTGAATTTCATCTTACCCATTAGATTTTGACTTATCTCCTGAAACAAAGAGAGAAAGAAAGAATGGCAGCTTTCTTTTGGTAGGTAGATGTGGGGTATAATAGGTACCAGCAAGTCACATTTAGTGACATTTGTGAAGTACTTTAAGAATTAGAAAACTGCCCTACCACAGTGGCAAGCAACAAAGAGACTTGGGCAAAATTTGGGATCTTGATGCCTCTTTAGACACGTGTTTAGCATTTAGTTCTTGGATGTCCCATATTCAAGTGACACTGGTATCTGCAGACCCTGGAGTATGGATATCATAATTCCTGTTGGATTTCTATGTCTGCTTCTGAGTCTGCTCAGGATGTCTCAGCACAGCTGGTGCTGTGACAGGATCATCCATCTCTGACTGTATCCTGTGGTTAAGCACTTGCTCGTATCCTCGTTGCCCACATTTTCTGCAAGGCTTAATCCAGTTCCTAATTATCTGGCTCCTTCAGAAAGCTTGTCCAGAAGAAGCATCTCATTTTGGTCTCAGCTGTAGAAGCATTTAGTGAACCCTTAGAAAAATTCTCTCCCCTGGAAACTGGACCTGTCATGGGGTATCTTCCCCAAATTTCCCCATTATCCTGCTTATTGCAGGAACAGAGCAATGGTGACAGCTTGTCTCRGTGGTTTCCCCCTGCCACAGCCTCTTGAGAGAAGGTTACACCTTCCCAGAGCCAGGCAAAGCCAGTCCCTCTTTGTGCAGAAACAATCTTATCCTGCTGCCTGCAAATGTGCAGGGTAGATTGGATCTGTGCAATTGTAGGGACCCAGCTCTCAGCTGCTTTTCCAATGGTGGGAACTGGGAGTTAGGGGATCTTGTTGTCTTTCTGAYTTTCCACCCTGGAGGACAGGGAACAAGCAAGTCCTGCTCCAAACAGGCAGCCCTGTGGTGCCTCAGTACCTGCACTATGGGATTTTCCCTTTAAAATGCTTTTGGGATTCATCTATTTGCAGAATTCATGTGCTGCTGAACGCGTGGCTTTATCTACAAAGTTGTTTTCTCTCACASCAGAAGTTACAGGGAAAAGCAAGACTTGGAGGGGAAGGAAAACACCTGGCTGAACTCAGGGGTGGAAAGTGCAAGTCTTTTAGGACAAACCAGCTCTGAGGTGCAATGGGCAGCCTCGAATTTCCCCATGCCTCCAGGGCAGCTGGGTGAGGCTCTGCTGTGGTTCCAAAGGCTTGCTGAGCTGGTCCTAGTGTGCTTGCACAAGACCAGCAGCTCCCCCATCCCAGCCTTCCCTGCCAGAGGTGTCCTTCACTCCTGATACGTCCCCAGGGRGGTTTTACTCCTCTTTGGATGGCAAGAATCTGGCCTGAGTGAGGCTGATCCTTGCAAAGACAAAGAAAGATCTATTAATCATCATCCATTTCTTTATTTATTTTGGGTATTTCCTGGTTTCAGTGTTGTACAATGYTTACCAAAGACGAGCAGCCAAAGTAAACCACACGAATGACAAATTGTGAATGAARGAGCCGGCCACACGGCACCTCGCCTCCGAGGGCTTCAGTCGTTTCAGATTAGGTGCACACTTGGCATTCTCCTGCAAATATGCTTGTGAGGAATCATCCTGGGACAAAGCTGCCTCCATGCACAGCCACTGACAGAAAGCTGAGGCGGGTCTGGAAAGGCTCTCTAGCAAGAGGGGGGATTAATGTGCCTGCTTGTTAACTTTGGCAGAGTGTGCAGTCGTCTTTGTGCCAGCAGAGCTAGGGAAAGCAATTGKAGAGGGATTATTTTATGATTGGTGGCATTCCTGGGGGGATGGGGCATTTATTTGGGGCCTTCCTGCAAGGAGTAAAAGCAGAGTGAAGCACAAAGCAGCTCCTTCATGGGCGGCAGGCTGCTTCGACAAGAGGAGCCAAAACGGATGGAAACGTTCCCTTGTCCCTTAATCCAGTTGCAGACCTGACTCACCCTGACTGAGTTGCTGGTATCAATGTTGTCCTGTTACTCAGGGAGAAGTTATGAGCTCACAGATTTCTTGTCCAGCAAACCAGCTTGCCAGCTCCTTGCTGAGTTCCCCCTGAAGAGGAAAGCGCTGCCCAGCCTGGAGGCAGGATTTCTCCACCTGCAGAAGCAGGGAGCAAGCCAAGCTCATTCACAAGCTGAGTTTCATCATGAGAAGTGTGAGAAATACTTATTTTACAGAAAAGTTTAGACCACCGAACAGTAGGGGAGAAGACTCCAGCCAGCCCTCACTTTATCCATCCCTTCGCCCATTCCTCATTGCCTTTTTGTTAGTGACTCTTGAAAAATTCTGTTCAGCTGGGAGGCTTTGCAAATATCAGAGAGGACACTGGCAAAGGCAAGCATGGATACACCAGAGAGATAACCAAGGAGGATTCTTCTCAACAGAGGGTTGACTGGCCTTTTGGTTCCAGATGTGAGCTGGGTCCCCAAATCATTCAAGGAATGAACCCCAGAGACATAAAGTACTCYRGAGAACTGATTTTAAGGGAAACTTYTTGAAACTGTTAATCACGGAACATTCAGGAAATTAATTTTAAATGATGTCATAAAAGTAGCACATGAAAGAAGTGAAAAAGTAACAGTGTCTATAAATAGAAAAGAATATTTATGCTGACACTTGTGTAAGTTATAAGCTGAAAACAAACCAGGTGGCCCATCTGTTGGGTAGGAGTTGATAGACATTGGATAATAAGACCCAAAGAAACAAAGATTTTTTTGTACCCACAGGTGCCAACTTCACGGTGAGTTAAGTGTTGAARGAGTATCACCAGAACTGATATAAAGTCAGAGAGTACATCTAATTTGCTGYTCTTTCCCATGGTAGAGCAGATGTGAGGTAGCCAAATTCTGTTACCCTGTGGTTATCTCTCAGCCTTTTTATTCTGGTCCTGTAGTTTCAGCTACGGACATGGAATTTGGTTGTACTTTTCTGGTTTTTAGCGTGTATTTTCTTTGATTCCTCTTCCTTTGACAACTCTTCTGTCCGAAAGCTGCAAAAGGCAGAGCAAATTACTTGAAAGCACGAATTACCATGCTTACTAGAGATATACTTATTAGAGATATACTTATTAGAGATATACAAAAGTCTTTTTTAGCATTGTTACAACCCTCTGTTGCAATCTTTGTGTAAGTTTTCTACTTGGTTTCAAGTGAAGAGAGGGATTTCTTATGATTTTCTGTTGCCCTACATTTGGAATCATCYGTTGCATTAAGGGTTTAGACTCTGGAGTTCCTAAATCCTGCCAGAAGTCCTGCAGCATCAGCAATGTTTCTGGACCATCACTGCTGGGGTAACARGGCACTGAGAAGGAAGGATAATTCCCTCCCAGGTCCCTGCCATTCCTGCCCAGCCTCTGCTCGCTTTCTTCCACCATGAGCCAAAAACTGCTGGGTTGAAGCAAAACCTGAYGAAAGCAAAGCATTTCCCATCAAAGCCATGGACTGACAGCAGCTCTGTGGTGCAGTGTGGGACACCGTGGGCAGCTGCAGTGGGGCTGTGCCAGAGCCATCTCCAGACCATCCCAGCCACGCCTGCCTGGCCCCAGCACTGCTTTGCTCTTCCTGGCACCTTCAGATAACTTACTCTGGGTGTTAGAGAGGCATTCAACCCGAAGTTTGTAAACACAGGTATTTTGCAGCAGTGGAAAACRCCTTGGTTTTGGGGTTGATCATCTGGTGTGGTGTGTGTCTTTCTGTAGATTAAGACAAAAAGGCATCTTGCAGCACAGGCACAAGTCACATGGCCTTTTCTGAATCCGTCATTACTGAGCTGGTACTGTTACAGTCAAGAAAACTTACAGAAGAGCAAGAAATGCAATCTGAGGATAATTTAGAAGGAATTATTAAAATAGCTGAGTGTGTGCTTGAAAATCAGCTTGGGCTGTCTGTTTTCAATCATGCCCAAATTCAGAAAGTCAGAGAAGGGTCCAATATTGGAAATAACTTATTATTTGAAGATGGTTTGATGGCCCTGTCAGATATTTACTGACATCTTTTTGTGATCAGGCTTTTCATTTTCAGTAAAAATTATGTTGTCATGCATGTTTACAGCTTGGTTGAAGTCAAGCTTATAAAAAGTTTGTTTTAAAAATYATGCAATTGGAAAAGAAGACAATAGAATAATCCTGCAGGAGACTCACAGAATATGTCATTTTTCCAGTGAAAAAGCCCTAGGAAACAGTGCATTCGATTTTTAAAATTTTTAAAAATATTGAGTTTGGATAGTTTTTAAATCCAGAAAGAATCTATACTGAAGGAAGAATTTTTGAGGTCTTGAATAGCTGAAAAAAAAATTTGGACCTGATGAATTTTCTCTTTCTGAAATCCACTGTCATGTCTGAAATATTTTATGGCATCAGATGGAGAGGGAGACAGCAGCTGAATGCAAAGCCTGAACTACCTGGGCAAAATGCATCCTGGCATTATCTTTTTCTGGAACAAATACAAAAATCTTTATATTTTTATGGTGCATGATAATGATCTGCTTCATTTCCTGCTCAGATTCTTGCCCAACTGTTAAACATAATTTTTTTCTTTTGTATAACAAGCAGCTAAATATGTATCTGCATCCCAACAAAGTGCTGTCCACCTCCATACAGGAAACAAACTCTATCTGGTTCTTCAATGACTTGGTCCCATTCCCAGGAATGTTTCACTTCCATTAAAAGAAACAAACCAAGAAACAAAAAAAAAACCGAAACAAAACAGGAAAAAGAAAGCACTTTTTTCAGCCAATTAGCACTAGATGGGTGTAAGCACCGGATGTGTCCATGCATTCCTCTGAATGAGGCAAGACAAGGTTTGCTGAACCTTTCCCACTCTGGAATGCACCAACATTCACTCCCTGTGCCCAGCCTCTCTGGAAAGAGCTTTTACTTGGAGCTGAGCAAAGCTTTTTCCCTCCTTATGGGAAATTCCAGTGCCAGGATGTTAAACCCTGCCTTCCTCACAACAGCCTGCCAGTGATGGCTCRCACCCGGTGGGCTGTGACAGGGTGTTTTCTCTCCTGGTCAGATGAAATGAAGCAGAAGCTGTCCAAACAGCGAGCACAAGAAATCCCATTGCTCTCTCTTTCCCACTGTTCCAGCAGCCTGTGCTGGGATCCCATGACCATAAGTGTTTGTGGCTCTGTCCAAAAACCTGCAAAATCTGTGCTTGGAAACAGGAATGTCACCTCTTTTCTAAAAAACTGGAAATATGGCATGGCCCTCCAGA
The DNA here is from genome assembly GCF_030028575.1 of Malurus melanocephalus. Classification (NCBI taxonomy): domain Eukaryota; kingdom Metazoa; phylum Chordata; class Aves; order Passeriformes; family Maluridae; genus Malurus; species Malurus melanocephalus. Next base: position 4,310,589 of record NW_026623241.1, on the reverse strand, counting down.
TCCTCTCTTGGCAGCCCATAACAGATGACCTCTGTCATACAGTCTGGGACACTGCAAAGCAAACTGGACACAAAAGAGTGTGATAGATGTAGAGCAAAGAAAAAAACTCCATCAAAATGCCATGTGAGTGGTATTTGGGAAAGCTACACAGAGGTATTTCTTGAGGATGTCTAAAAAAGCTTTAGAACTAGGTTCGTACATTGATAATGTTGAACAACTAATAATATGAAAATTGCAGAAAATAATTTGAAAGAAAATATGATCTCCTGTCCAGGTTATGTCTGTGTTTGGGGGACGGACCCAGTACCATGTGTGTGTTTCAGRATTCTGAGTCCTGCAGCCTGATCAGGCTCCCTCTGGAATTCCTGTGGAGATCCAGGGTTGTGAATATGGAAAGGGTTGGTGAAGCCAGGCTGGACTGCTGGAAAAACTGAGGTCAAGGCTGCTCTGAGCCTCTCTCCATGTGTCGTTCCCATCCCTGTGTCTTCTCTGGGAGCTGGCCCCCTTGCCCAGGGATGCTGGAAGCTCTGGGCARTGCTCAGAGGAAGCTGTGCTCAACCAGATGTATTTCCAGACAGAGCTCTTCCACACGTGCACCACGGAAGATCATCAGTTGTTGGCATCAGTTTTATATTTTGCCTTTCTCTCCGCAGCATGCCAGGGAGCCTTGTGCCAGACACGGGTGCCATTGATCCCACTGGGTGTCCAACATTTTTGTGTGGCTGAGCCACTCATCAGCACATTTGACTGGTATCCTATCCCTGCAGGCTGRGGGAACAAGCAGCAATGGCTGTGGGGACCTGTTCTGTGTGAGCTGTCTCAGAGTGCTCATCTTGTGTGGTGACAACAGGATTCTGTGTGTTTGGCACAGTGGCTTTCAGAATAGGATGTCAAAACTTGCCTTTTTTAATTGTGTATTACTGGAAAATATGTAGTTACTGTGTATCCTATTATTCCTGTCAGAAACTAGCTTTTTCACTGTACMTAAAGTGCAAAGTAAGAAAGGAACTGTGTTGTCCAGCTTTGCCTTGCATGTGAGCTGTTTCCTGTTGATGCAGTTTCTTTGGGAGTCAAAAATTCATCAGGAATACTTTGGCAGAAATTATATGTTTTCTCTGGTTGAGTCATGCTGTTAGAATTATTCTAGAAAAACAAAACTTTTCAAATTGTTAGGATAAACTTTGGTGTCTCAGCCTGTGAACTTCCTTACTAGCTGCTCCTCATTTAAGGCAACAAATCAGTGTTGTGCTTTTCTGACTGCGTGCTTTCAGAAAGGATATGACAAAAATAAATCAGCAACTCTGCTTCCTAGGCAGGGGCAGTGCTGTAGTCTGGCTGTTGAGTGACTAACCAGGAATACAGCATGAGGACGGCCCAGAAGAAAAACAAAAGTAATTGAGTCCACTTTTGGTCTGAAGATCTGACCAGGGGATTGAGCAGCTGGCAGGGTAGGTCTGATACGGAACACGACAAAGTTTAAGTGGTTTACTTTTCGTTCCTGTGTACCTTTTAGTTGTGGCTTGAAGATGAATGCCTGAAGCCCTGCAAGACAGATTAAAGCACAGGCACCAGCAGTGCATGCAAAGGCTCTGTTCCCAGGAGCATGAGAGGGTGCCAAGCCATTCTGCTTCCAATTACACGAGTATTGTACCTCCTGCTCCAAAGATTCCAAGGACAGATTTGACTTCTGGCTTTTCCTTGCCCTTCATTTCTGAGGGGGGTCATGGTAAGAACATCTGGGGTTCATGCTGCCTGGCACTCCTGGGCCATGGTGACATGCTGGCACATGCTGGTTAACAGGGATAAGTATCAGGAAGCAGTTTCGTGCTGTTTAGAAAGATTTGCAGTGTTTCTGCTCGTATCGCGGGCTGGTCAGAGGATTCATGCCTCCCTCCCTTTCCTACTGCTTCTGCTTTTTCTTTGAGGCAGGGATCTGGGGCAGGCTGTTGCCTGGGTTGGGTCTTTTCTGCTCCTCACTTGTTCTTTCTCAGCAGAAAAGGAACAGGCAGCTCTGAATGTGGGCAGKGACACAGAAGAGGAAAGAGAGGAAGGGAGGGGATGGGCTACAAGATCCTTTCGTGTGAGTCTGGGAATGGGAAGTGCTTAAGGAGTGCATCATGCCCAGTTTGTGCACTGCTTGTGCTGCTGTTGGATAAACAGGAACATTTAAAGTAAGACAGCTTCAAAAATAATGACTGCATCTCTATCTTATATCCACCTACCTGCCGGCAAAGGCTTGTGTGGTGTCTCTGCTTGGAACATCTGCAATCACAAAAGCACAGGCTTGTGGCAGATCCATGTGCTTCTCTTGGGAAAATGTAATGTAGGTGAAGGCATATGACTTTTTAAAAACAGTGTAAAAGAGGGAGGTTAATCAYAGCTAAAATTTGGAGGAGGAGAGAAAGTGCCCACAAGGTGCACCTTTGTTYAGTGCTAAACATGAAGTTACTCTGGAGAAAAAGCAGTTGAAGAGTATTTTCATCTTAAAAACATCAGCTTTCTCCTACTTTAGGCTCTTTTATTTCAAAAGAAGTTGATTTGAGCCATGCTTCAGCTCCATTTGAAAGCCAGTGTTCTGGAAAGCAGGTGGCTGGTGTCATGTCTCTGTGTGTGGGGCAGCTTGTGGAGAGCATTTTTGAGCACGCTTGAACCTTCCCAACTCTGGATAATGTGACAAACCCTGACAATCACCCCCATTTATTGCCATTCTAAGCAGCTTGCAGAAATGWACTGCTTGGTTTGTCAACTGTGGCATGGTCACACCAGTCTTCTCTTTCTGAGAGAAACCAGAAACTTGGGCCAGTGTAGGTCTGTGACGAGAGCTGGCTGAGCCTGGATGTCAGGAGAAAGTTGATACTTCTGAAAAAAACTGCTGGTGCCTACCTCAGGTGTCCATGAGTGCTGGTCATGAAGTTTTAACAGGCAGAAGAGTGTGCCCATTTTGCATTCATGATGTACATGGTCTTCTTCTCCAAAGCTCATCCCAAATTWAGTGAAATTTTTAACTGTATCAAGGAGGTGAAGTTTTGAAGACAAAAATGTAAAGGAATGTGTCTCATTGAACCCAGAGCTAATATTTTGAGAACTGAAAGTCATCCCTATTGAAGAACAAGAACTATTTCAGCTCAGAGGTGCCAGAGGGAAGAGGTGGCTTTGGGGAAGTTGGTGACATCCCTTCACTGAAAGTATTTCCCTTCTCTGCTCTCCCCCACAGCTGTTTTGCTCCTATTTCACATTGTTATGCTTACCAGCTTTCCTCTGTAGAAGACAGAAAATGTAAGGGTGTCTCAGTCTTTCAATTTCTTTTTTTCTTAACCTAATGTGCAATACTGATGTCTGAAGTCCCRATGCTGTGGGACTGATGATTGCTATGAAGTGCACTTGGGGTCTCTGTGGGCTTTGCCCGCCTTGATCGCACAGATGCTGCTGTGGGCCCTCTGCCACGTGGCAGGAATCAGTCTGTCTGTCTGTCTGCTCTCAGGCAGGTACTTCTCAGTGCTTGAGGGCAGCAAAAAGTGGCTATTTTGGATCACAGAAAGAAAATGGTAACTGCAATAGGAATGTTTGGTGTTTGAAGTTAATGGGCTTCCCTTTCAGAGCTGCTAGGAAGACTTCTTGGCCCTATGTTTCCATTCGGCCAAGCTCAAATAAATATCATCAAGCGTCCTCTCTCAAAATTGCCTTTGATACTTATGGAGGGGTACTTCCCTTCYGACCATGTCTTGTGTTTCAGACAGAATCTCATTCCCATTCCTATTCATTTTCKGTTTGTTGACAGCATACAACTGTASTGTTCTATGAACTGAAAGCATGCTGAGTGTTTCTCTAGGACTCTTCTTGACTAAACAGTTTGATTCCAACACTTAATATAATACATGTAGCACTCTATATAGCTGTAATAATTTATAGTACTTACATAACTTGGTTGTGCTGAGATGATCTGTTTCTCAGCACAGTAAACAACCCCCCAGTGCCTACCAGACAAAAAGTATCAAAAGTAGAGGTACAGGGAGGTGAATGCGGTTCTACAGGCGAACTATTTCTGCCCTTAAGAGTGGAGGAAGTGATTATGAAAGAATGACTTGCGTAAAATGGTTGCATCAGCCTTTCCAGCAATGGGAGTCGACTGAAAAAAAAATAAGAGACTGACACCAAATTTTATYATGCAAAGTAGAGAGTGCGAGCACAATCTGTTCCCATTTTATGGATGTCAGCAGCAATGATAGAATTGGTTGAAATGTGAGTTTTGAAGGGTGAGCCATACATGCTGGACAATCCTGGACTCTCCAGAAGCCATATTTCCTTAGGGAAGCCAGCCCCAGAARGAAGAGATGCAAACTGGCATCATTCACTAACTGCGTAGTTAAAGGGCACTGGGATACTGGGAACATGCAGTTTTGTCTGAGGAGAACAGTATTTTGAGGGTGAAATATCTTCTCACTTCAGGACTGTCATGTCATCAGACCTGCCAATATTTTCCAGCTTTTGTTGTGTTTGCAGGTGTGAGGTGACCACTTGGATGCCATGATCAGCACATGAGGAGACTGAAACAGCACGCAGCACACAAGGTGAGCACTTAACCTCTGCTTATTCAGGGTTTATGGGTACTGTTTGTCTGGAAGAGTTCACACYTGGTGAAGTGTTCTTTGGCACCTGTGGCATGAATCCCAGCCCTTCTTTACATTAAAATCAGTGTTTTTCTAATTACATCCACTGTTTATAGGGTGGCGGTAACATCCAATTCCCATCTATTACTGGTGTCGTGTTACAGAAAAGTCTGATAGACTTCATTGCTTATCAGCGGGTTCTGCCTTTCCAGTAAAGAGTGTGAATTGCTTACACAGTGTGCCAAAGGGTGTGGCAGGAGCTCTGCTTTTAGAAGCCCTGAGGCGGGTGAGACTCCATGGAGGGGACCCTCAGACCCTTTCTGGGCATGTTTGTGGTGTTGGAACCACAGCCCGCTAGAAGGGCTGAGAGGTGGAGCAGGCTCTGCTTGGGCTTCTGCCTGCCACGAATCTGTACAGGATGGGCAGCAAGGGACCAGAGTGTTTGTAATCACAGAATCACAGCATCACTTTGGTTTAAAAAGACCCTTAACATCATTGAGCCAAACCATTAACCAAATACTGCCAAGCCTGCCACTGAACTATGTCCTTAAACACTGTCTGCATGTCTTGTAAACACCTCCAGGGATGGTGACTCTATCACTTCCCTCGGCCGTCTGTGCCAGTGCTTGACCACTCTTTCTGCGAAAATTTTTTTCCAATTTAAACCTCCTTTGGTCCAACTTGAGGCCATTTCCTCTTTTCCTATCACTTGTTACCTGGGAGAAGAGACTGAGCTCACCTGACTACAGCCCTCAGACAGTTCTAGAGTGATCAGGTCCCCTCTGAGCCWCCTTTTCTCCAGACCAAAAAACTGCAGCTCTCTCAGCTGCTCCTCAGGAGACTTACATTATAGACTCTTCCCTGGCTCYCTTGCCCTTCTCTGGACAAGCTCCAGCCCCTCARTGTCCTTCTTGCTGTGAGGGGCTCAGAACTGACCACAGGATTTGAGATGTGGCCTCACCAGTGTCCAGCACAGGTGATAGTCACTGCTCTGGTCCTGCTGGCCACACCATTGCTGATGCCATTGGCCTTCTTGGCCACCTGGCATACGCTGCCTCATATTCAGCTGCCTGTGGACCAGCACCTCCAGRTCCTTTTCTGCTGGGCGGCTTTTCAGCCACTCTGACCCCAATGTGTAATGCTCCATGGGGTTATTGTGACCTGAGTGCAATTYATGGTGCTTCACTTTGTTGTGTCTCATAAAATTGGCCTCAGGCCATGGATCCATCCAATCCAAACCMCTCTGTAGAACCTTCTTACCCTCCAGCAGMTCAACACTCCTTGTCCAACATGGTGTTGTCTGCAAACTGTCTGAGAGTGCCCTGGATCCTCTCATCCAGATCGTTGATGATCTAACCATCTTCCCCTGTTTGGGGCTGAAACACTCAGCTGTAGCTTCTCTGCTGACAGGAGGCATAATGTGAGGGATRGAAGAGGTGAGAGCCACAGCCAGAAATGGCATATGGAAAGGTAGGACACCAAGAACGGTCCTTTATGACTTTTGGCAAGTGATATGGCTGTACGGCAGGGGTGAGCACCACACTGTTCTTCCAGGGCTCAGAAGCTGAAGTAGGAGGAGACTGACATCACAGGATAATGCTTAAAAAAAAATTAATCTGAGATTACTCATAAAGTGGYACAGGATTTCAAGAATTGTCATCTGCTGTTCAAAATTAAAATTTGACTCTACCTTCTCTCCTTTCTGTTTACTACAGCAAAATGTTCGCCCAAATGAAACACAAATCAAGAACTACCCACACCTGGCGAGTGGTGGCCATCTGTGTGCTCTTGGCTGTGCACCTCTCTGAACAGCAAACRCTGGAGCAGGCTTGTCCTTCATGTGTTGCCAGTCAGGATTGCAACTGCTCTGCCGTGGGATTGGACTTCATTCCCCCTGGGATCACAGCCAGAATCACGGCATTAAACCTGGCCCACAACAGGATAAAGCACATCCGATCCCAGGACCTGCAGCAGGCTGTGAACCTGAGGGCCCTGTKGCTGCAGTCCAACAAAATCAGCTCCATAGATGAGGACGCATTCCAGTCGCTGGCAAAGCTGGAGCTCTTGGACTTATCCAATAATAGCTTGGCTCASGTGTCCCCTGCGTGGTTTGGGCACCTTTTGTCACTGCAGCACCTCCACCTTCAAGGCAATTCCTACAGAGAGCTGGGGAAGAGCTCCCCCTTTTCCAGCCTGAGGAACCTGAGCTCTCTGCACCTGGGCAAC